>NC_047037.1:137642591-137942591 GCF_011762595.2 Tursiops truncatus | reverse complement strand
CGATCTGGCTTTATCCTCTCCTGTTTCACACTTCCCCTAAGTTTTGTCACCGTATTTTGTGTCAAGTCGATGTGCATAGTTGTCACGATCCCCTGTTTTAAGACGCCAGGTCTGCTCGTCACCCTGCACACCATCATGAGGGCCAAGGCTTAAGTGACTTAGAGAGTCCTGTGTCAACAGAGAGACCCAGACTGTCGGCCAGTTGTTTCGTCTTTTGTAGCTGAACTGCCGTGCGGCCAGTTAGCCCCGCGGTGCGCACAGTAGAGAGGAGCTGGGGCTTCAGCAGGAGGGCCGGGCGGGTTCTGCTCGTGGTGCAGTTGGTGCTCAGGGCACAGATGCTCCAGGAGTATCTGCACTCATTCTCAGACTTGCAAATCATCTGCCATGTGGGGTTTAAGTCAACTTCCAGTGTCTAAAAATATTCTTTGGAGAGGAAATTTAATTAACTTTTTTAAAGTGGCTCTTTGAAGGGTGCTGTTTTCTTAATGACCAGATACAGTCATCCTGGCTTAGGTCATCTCTTCTGTCCTTCTCAAAGTGGTATTTGGTCAACAAAATGGAATTCTCTTGCACGCCTGCCCCGTGGACCCCACGGTGCTGGGTGGTCCACAGCCTGGAGGTGGCGCAGGCGGCCGCTGTGCCAGGTGCCAGCCAGGGCGGGGGTATGGGGGCGAGGCTGACCCGAGGAGAGGCCCCACGGGGAGGGTGGCCCTCCAGCTGGACTGGAAGGGTGGGTGAGTCCTAGGGGAAGGAACGTGCAGAGGGAGGCGGCGTGAGCACGAAGTTGGCAAGTTCAGGGTGCGTTTGAGGAGAGCGGTGGGGAGCGTGGTATTGGGGTGCAGACGGGCATGAGCTCAGGTGGGCCAAGCAGAGTGTTGTGTCCGTCTGAGGGCTTTAGGCTCCCGGGAGACCTGAGGTCCCGGTAGAGCTTCGGGCGGGGGGCGGGGGCGGACACGCTCAATGTCGTGTCTGCCGAGCGAGGAGGTGAGGGGCAGGGCCTGTCACGTTTGGTGCCCTTCTCTGCTTCTGCCTCGAGAGTGTGCCTTGCTCCTGACTGAATGCTCAGCCTCACTATATGAACGCCTTTTTTCTCTCCTTCCAGAATATTCCCCAGAGCACAGAGATACTGAAGAAATTGATGACAACAAATGAGATTCAGAGTAACATTTACACATGATTCCAAAAATTGTTTTGTAGAGTATATTACCCATCCATTCCTAGAAGGGGAGCGGCGTGCACTGTTTTGTAGGTTACTTTATTTTCAGGGAGGTGTTTTGAGGATGTTAACAGAATAAACTTATTTTAAATTCATTGTAGTTTTTGTTCCTTTTTTATGGTGGTACTGTTCACACCTGAAATAAGTCAGACGTTTTTCTTTATCCACTAGGTGGGAGTATTGTTTTATTTGAATATTTTAAGGTAATAGAGTTAAATTGTTCAAAAGCTACAGATAACGACAGGTTTTATAATATGGAAAAATATATACTTTGGTGCAAAAATTCTGTATGAAACCTGAAAGTTGATGATCTATTGGTGATTCTTATTATTTGGAAAGGTTCTGTTTTATGAGTTCTTCAGGTTTTTTTGTGTGTGTGAATAAAAATCAATTTACTCAAAGTGAAACCAAAAAATTTGTGTTTCCTCATTTTCAGTAATATCTCACAGAAGCCTCTTTACGCAGACTTTCTGGGCTCTTTTGCAGGGTTAATGTGTCGATGTCCCCAGCTCTACTACGATAGAGTATTACACTAGACTGTGACTAGATCGTGAGCTCCAAGGAGCCACACTGCTTCACAGACCCACAAACTAAACTGGAACCTGCATCAGTGAAGATAAATTTTAAGACGGTGGAGTGGAGAAGTGCTTCTTATGTCTTCTTCCTTTCCTCCTATTTCGTTATTGAGTCATTGATACGTTATAGATTGAGACAGCTTACCCATTTCTGTCTTCTAGATTCAGTGTGTTTGTTGCTACTGGTTGGAGGTGGGCAGGGGAGACTGTTGGCTCCCCAAGTAAGCTCGGTTTCTCTCGTAGTCAAGTGCTGTGAGGCTTGTGCGTAGCACACGTCAACGTGCCCGGGTGATAGAAACTGAAATATTTTACTTCTTGCAAGAATGTATGTATCCATCCGGCACTGCGTTTGTAGAGCCCTGAGGTAACACTGGGTTCTGGCCCCAGCTGGACCTGGAGTCTTTTCCTGCCCTGAGGGTTAGTGTGGAAAGTAAGGAAGATCCATCCTGGAGTGAACCTCTGTTCAGATCTCAGGGCAACCCCTACAGGCTGGTGACCTCAGGCAGATGCCTTCAAGCAGGGCAGATGCCCAGTTTCCTCATCTGTAAACTGCAGGTAAAACTAGAAATCAGGGACTTCCCTGGTGGCGCAGTGGTTAGGATTCCGTGCTCCCAATGCAGGGAGCCTGGGTTCGATCCCTGGTCAGGCAACTAGATCCCACATGCGTGCCGCAGCTAAGAACTGGCACAACCAAATAAAAAAAAAACAAAAACAAAACTAGAAATCAAAGTTTAATGAATTAATGTAAATGTGCCGTCATTGTTACTTCCCTCGAGCCTCAGGTTTTCACCTGCCTGATGAGGGTTCTCTGCTTACATTGTTGGGTGGTTGTGAGAATAAAAATATAAAAATGCGTTTGGTGAACAGTAGAGTGGTATTTCCACACACACACACACACACACACACGTGTACACACATGCCGAAGATGCCGACCTCGTGGTGCAGCCAGGAGGAGGCCATTTCCTTCTCAGCACTCCTCCCACCAATCTGAGAACCACAATTCTTGGCGATGTAGAGCGGCCAGGAGTGGAGTAGTTGGAAAAGTTTCATCAGGCGTGATCCTGGGAAAACCATAAAAACAGATACCCTGGGATGGTGGTTTCTCATTAATTCTGGTAAAGAAAGAATCACAGGCGGCCTCAGCTATCCAGGAATAAGCCTCTGCGAGAAGCAGCAGGTGGCACCTGCGGGAGATGGGTCATCCGCGCAGCAGAGGGGGCCGCAGTGAAAAGCGAGATACCAGAGACTTGGTGTAGGGTGTGCGGGTCCACAGCCCTGTGCGGGGGGCGCGGGAGGTGTCGGGGGAGACTCAGAGCTCGCGGACTTGGGAGGTCGCCTTTTCCGGGTAAACGTCGGGCTTGGGTAGGGTTCCCATTCAAAGGGGAGTAGCCGAAACAACATACGTGGGCCCCACGAAGAGAACTGGTGATGTAAAGGATAGGAAACGGCCTTAAAAATACAGAAGCGCATTCTATTGAAAACTATAGAAAACGGCTATTTTTTAGAATTCAGGGACTTTGGATTTTTCTGAAAGAATGAGAATGTATGAGATGAAGCTAGATGAAAGGAAAATTTGAGAACTGCATAGAAGATTTTGAAAGAGACAAGATTTTAACTTTAGAACTAAAATCGGTATCGTATAGAAGTGAAGGGCAGAACGAGTGCAGTATGTCATCTGAAGTGTATATACTGTTACATGTAAATTACAGTATATCATACAGCGCCATCATGTTGCAGACTAAGCTGAAGTGGTGTCCTTAGTTGCCGAAGGACAGAAATGGAAAGATGACCCAAGGTGGCACAAGATAGCTTGCCTCCAACATGTAGGTAGTGTCCTGGTGAAGGGATCAGATCAAGACAGTAATGAACGACAACAGAGATTTTTCTGAAGTGAAGAAAGACTTTGAGTCTGTAAATTAAAAGAGCCCCATCAGTGGTAAGAACGAAGACATAAAAAGCTAGATGTACCGAACCTAAAGGCCAAAGTGCCAGGCACATAAAAGCAAAATGATAACTTGTCCACTAGCTATTACTGCCTAATACTCACACTTGAACTTGGAGACTAAATGCAGCCATGATCCATTTCTTGAGTCTGCAGGTTGGATGAGTGATCCTGGTCAGCTGGTCTTGGCTCCTGTATCTGTGGTCAGGCGTCTGATGTGAGTTGACGGGGTCCTGGCTGCTCTGGGATGGCCTCAGCTGGTGTGGTTTGGCTCTCTTCCATGTGTCACTCCTGTCCCCCCAGCAGACAAGCCTGGGTCAGGGCTGTCTAGGCATTTCTCATGGTGATTACAGAGCTGCAAGAGAGGGAACAGAAACTAGCAAGTGCTTCTTCAAGTTTCTGTATCAAGTTTGCTGTAATCCCCATGGTCACATCCAGACAGTATGGGGGAGGGGGGCACTACCAAAAGGTGTGGATGGGGCGGGGACGAGGGGGCCATTAATTTTGCCTGGTCTGCCCTCTGACCACAGTTACTCATGCCCCTTGCACGTGCAAAATATGTGCGTCCCAGTCCTAGGACACCCAGCATCTCGTCCAGTATCCGGCTTGAAGTCTAGAATCTTGTAACCTAGATCAGGTCTAGATGCATCTTCTACAGAAACCAACAAACTAAGAAGACAAGGTGTCTGTTCTCTACACACCCAGTGCACAGCGGTGAGACAGGGACAGGCCATCTGCAGGAAGTGCTTCCACTTGAAACGGCTAGGAAAGACTAGGACTTAGACCGTAGGCGTTGGTCTGTACCGACTCTGAAATTCCGCTGGGCAAATAGTGCCCAGCTCCCCTCCCCTGGGAGTGAGAAGTGTTCCTTGACGAGGCCCAGTTTCTGTCCTCTGGCAGAGCCTCTTCAGTCTCATTCTCAGCCTTTATCTAAGGTGTCCTTTTTCATCTCATGCCTTGTCTACTCTCAAAGAAATGGGCTTTGTTAGCAGCTCTGTAGCTTTCTGATTCATAGAAAGATGAGTGCCCGAAATACAACACCCTTAAAACACTGTGGGTTTTCTAGGTATCTTTTTTTTTTTTGGCTGTGCTGCACAGTTTGCGGGATCTTAGTTCCCTGACCAGGGATCGAACCCATGTCCCCTGCAGTGGAAGCGTGGAGCCCTAACCACGAATTCCCTCTATATATATAATCATAGTTTGCTCCATGCTCCAAACATCACACTGTCAACAACTGTGAAGGGTCAGGGATTTTGCTGACTTGCAAACTTACAGGTAAGCCTGCCACAATGTCCTGGATCCTGGTATAGACTTGAGACCCTGGGATAGGGACAAAGGACTGTATTACAGCATAGCATGAAGCCTGTGCTTCTTGTTTGTATCAGTTTCACCTGCCCCCGTCAAGTCCTACAAGGATGATGCAGAACCATCCAGGTGGATACTGTGATCGCAGTGGGTCTGCATCACCACTGAGGACCCTCAGGCTTAGGGAATCCAGATCTTTTATGATGGACAGCAAGCAAACCTGTCTTTTCTCTGTAGGAAACATTATTTCACTGGACGTTAAGCAGATTTGCCCTTTGCTCCAGGAGACACCACCTCTGTCTTCCAAGACCGTCTGCTCTACAAACAGCCTTGAAAAGATAGCATCTCTGCTCTTAACAAGTGCAGATGTGTGAGACTTCTCTCCCAATAGTATTCACTCCTCGCATCTACACTGCCCCTCCAGCCACTGAGCAATCCGACCAGTAGGATCTGCTAACAGCTTAGATGGATGGAGGAGCCGGGGTGAACCCCAGGTCTGTGTTCTGAGCACCTAGTAGAGTGGGATTACATCAGCCGAGGCGGGGCTGCTTGCAGGTTAAGGAGAGAAGCTCAGTGTGGTTCTGGGTATAAGTTTGAGGTGTCAGCTGGGTGTTCAGGTGGAGATGTTGAGTTGGACACCGGCTGGGGTTTGGGAGACAGGTCCCGGCTGGCGGCTAAAGATGGGAGTCATCGGCAAAGGGACCATTTAGGGCCTTGGGGCTGGGTGAGATCACCGGGCAATGTGTACAAGGGACTGAGGTTTGAGCCCCGGGGCCCTGCAGTGTCAGTGGTCAGGGAGATCCCAGGAGACCGAGAAGGGCCGCCGGTAAAGGAGGATGGAGCTGGGAGACCATGGTTTCCTGGAAGCCTGTGAAGAAGGTGCTTGAAGCAGGAAGGACTGTTACCTGGGCTTCATGCTGAAGACACATCAAGGAAACTGAGGTTGGATTTCTCTGTGTGGTGGTTGGTTGAATGAGTTACATAGTCCTTACTTTGCACAGAGATTCATAAAGGGTAACAGATCAATAATTGTTCTGAGGTTTAGGATTTGTGGATCACGAATGTGAATGGTGGTGGTTTCTGAAGAAAAGTAAACAGCAGAACGTACACAAACGATTACTTCTAATTCTGATTTCTGTCTTTTCAATGCAATGGAGACTCATTTCTGAGTTGTAAAGTTTCGCGATCTTCATTTGGGCAGAGGAGAGGGCAGAGAGAAGGGGAAGGTGTGAGAAAGATGAAAAGAGAAAGAGCGGCCTGGAATTCTGGGTTCTTAGGGAAGTGGGATGAGTGATGCAGCTTGGATTCCCCTTTGGGACTTTCCAGATAAATCAGGGCTCAAGAACAGCTCAGATTCGGCTTGGTCGAGAGCCTCCAATAACAGGAGGAGCTCAGTTTGCATGCCATGCCGCCCACGTCTGTGCAGCTCTGAGCTAATCATCCAACTTTAGAATGTCTCGGTGCTGGTAATCCAGTCTGTGGTCCACCCCCTCCCATTAAATACGGCCGCCACAACCATTTTGCAATATGAACACTGTCCCCAGCTCCCCATCTCATGACCTGTTTAACAAAGCACTGCCTGACACTGCTTAAATACACTCCATTATGGCCACTAATAGGAGCCCTGTCTCGGCATAATCTGCAAATTATATTTTATAATTTGTGAAACCCCACGGCAGTGTCGCTCTTCATTAGTGCCTCCGAAAAGCAAAGAAGGGGAGCTGAACGTCAAATCATGTTGATGACTCTTCATATGTCTGGCAAAGGCGATCCTGAGTTCCCTGCAGAGTTATCTGGGCCGTCCTGGCTTTTCCTCCAGCAGAGCTGAGACGGGGGGTGGGAGGGGACGGTTTCCAACGAAGCCAGGTCAGTGTTGTTCCTTGTGGGAAATGATAACTTCCAGCCAGGAACATCAGACTCGCTTATTTAGAAAAACGATGAACAGAATGAACTAAACCCCCCTCTCCTTTCTCCATCCTCGGTGCCGTTTGGAGATGCGTCTACTCCCCTTCCACCTGAATTCCCTCCTAAAAAGAAGCTACTGCGATTAACCAGAGCACAGGGGACTAATGCTTGTTAAATCCTCACACTGTATGTGATGTTGCCTAGGCAGGGTTATGTTTGCCATTTCACATCATTCTTTTTGTTGCTGTTGTTGTTTTGTATGTGTGTGTGTGTCTCTTTTTTTTTTTCCCCACACCGTGCAGCATGTTCCCTGACTGGGGATCGAACCTGCACCCCCTGCACTGGAAGCACGGAGTCTTAACCACTGGACTGCCAGGGAAGTCCCTTGTTTCTTTTTTTAAAAAAATTTTATTGGAATATATTGATAGTTGATTTACAATGTTGTGTTAGTTTCAGTTGTACAGTAAAGTGATTCATATCTATATATATCTATGTATCTTCTTTTTTAGATCCTTTCTATTATAGGTTATTACAAGATATTGAGTAGAGTTCCCTGTGCTATACAGTAGGTCCTTGTTGGTTATCTATTTTTTATATAGTCGTGTGTATGTGTTTATCCCAACCTCCTAAGTTATCCCTCCCCTGATATCATATCACTCTTGAAACAGGCCTAGGAAGAGCCTAGCTGACAATACAAATGAATTGAGTAGCACAGCCTCGGGCCCTGGTAAGGAGTGGATTCAATCCTGCCAACCTGCCCTGCCGGGGGCTGGGGACGCGAAGTCCTGGGGGCTGGAACCACCCAGCAGACTGGAAACCCTGCTGCCACCGGAGCCTGCGCTCCACCTTGCTGGGAGGGAAAGCGTCCAGAAGCGCCAGGCTCCCAGCCTCGGCAGCTCCATCTCAGCCACAGCTGGGGCGCTTGGACGCCGGCTGGCGGCCTCTGGCCAGGCCAGGGTGACACGGGGCAAGGCTGCCCAGTGCTGGCCTCTCCAAGCTCTGCCCGAGGGTTCCCATCACAGGTGCCTGCCTGCGGGCCACGTGCTCAGAGCTCTGGGCCTGGCTCTGCTGATGTCCCTCCCTGGTGTGAACACGGCAGTCTCTGTAGGAACCCGTTTCCTGCTGCAACAGTTTGAAAAGCGTGGGCAGTTGGCTGGGCAGACAGAGCAAGGGTCCAAGTCTCAGGTCCTAGTGGAAAAGGAATTAGAGGCCGCGTAGGCTGTGGCTCACACACTGCCAGGCTGAGGATGTCTGCAAGCGTTTAGTGAAGGGTAAGATATACTGCCGATCAGAGACCTGGCAGCGGAACTGGGCTCTCGACGGCAAAAGGGTATTTGGAAGTCCGTCTGGTGGGCACGTCAACTCCTGAGACGAGACCGGTGGGGCCCAGCCAGGAGCGGCCGAAGTGCCAGGGTGGCCGTCCCAGGGCTTGCCTACCCTCCACTTCGAGTCTGAATCCAGACAGCATCACCCGCTAGGCCTGGCCGTAGACCTGACGGCCAGTGCCGAGTGCCAGCCGGCCTGCCAAGACCAAGCCTCTCTGCAGGCCTGGCCACCCAGGCTGGCTTCTGGGCTCGCCCATGGAGAGGTGGGGTTTCTCTCTCTGCTCCCAGGATGCCTCCAGCTTCGAGAGGCCCCAGGAGGAGCAGATACCCCGGCTGCCCTGTCCTCGAGGTGCAGGCAAGGCCCGGGCCTCTGACCCCTGGACTCCGAGCTCCCCATGGAGGTCTTGCTCCAGTGAATGCTCTGGGTGGTGCCTGTCTCCACCGGGTCAAGCCTGGGCCTTTGACGTTTATAACAAAACAACCCGCTTTTCGGGTTGCCATGTGGCTGCCAGACTGCTGAGCATGGCCGGTGATTACTCAGAAATCCCGCGCACGTTTTCCAAAGGCTGGAGTGCTGGATTTAAACACATATTAATAACTCAGCCATCTGCTCTGTCTCTTAATATTAAAATGTGAGATGGTTCATAGATTCACATCTACACACTGTGAAACCGATATTAAACATGACTGATACCAAAATAGCTCAAAGCATATTTATTTCAAGGGAAGCGGGGAATTTACATCTGAATCCTCACATGTGCAGTGCACTTTAAAGGCATCCTGGGAAAAGGCTAAAAAGCCCTGCAGTTACGGCTGCAAGTTCACAGAAACGGTTGGACTTTAAACGGATGCAGTCTTTTTAATTTAAAAAATTTGAAATGTTATTTATAATCACAAAGGAATTCTGCTTTTGGACTCATGATCTGGTTAGATTTTTGACTAAATCCTTTTTCTGTTTCTCTCCCCGGGATGCTGTCCTTCCATCAGCAAACGTGGTTACTTCTGCCCTGCTTTAGAACTCTCCAGGCTTCTTCCAGCCTTGCTGTTCCCTGAAGCTCCCACCCCCTCTCTTGTCCTCTGCCCTCTCGCGCTTCTGGAGCAATAGTCTGCTGAGGTGCACGCCGCAGTCAGACCACCTAGCTGACCAGGTTCAGCGCCTCCTAAATACCCAGTCGCCTCTTCTTAGACGAGCCTCGTCGGAGAGAATCGGGTCTCAGGTGAGCAGAAGGCTCACCGTGTCACCACGTTGGTCTCCTTCTCAGCCTGGGCCCCTCCATTTCCCCTCCCCCACCCACATCCGCATGGACGTGGGAGCCCAGTTTTTCTTTTTTTTTGAAGTTGGCTTTTATTTTTTAAATTAATTTTTATTGGAGTATAGTTGCTTTACAATGTTGTGTTAGTTTCTGCCACACAGTAAAGTGACTCAGCTCTACGTATACATATATCCCCTCTTTTTTGGATTTCCTTCCCCTTTAAGTCACCGCAGAGCACTGAGTAATCTACTCTATACATAGTATCAATAGTGTATATATGTCAACCCCAATCTCCCAATTCATCCCACCCCTGCCCCTTTCCCCCTTGGTATCCAATGTTTGTTCGTCACACCTGTGCCTCTGTTTCTGCTTTGCAAATGAGATCATCTATACCATTTTTCTAGATTCCACATATATGATTAATATACGATATTTGTTTTTCCTCTTTCTGACTTGCTTCACTCTGTATGACAGTCTCTAGGTCCATCCACATCTCTGCAAATGACACAAATTCATTCCTTTTTATGGCTGAGTAATATTCCGTTGTATGTATGTACCACGTCTTCTTTATCCATTCGTCTTTTGATGGACATTTAGGTTGCTTCCATGTCCTGGCTATTGTAAATAGTGCTGCAATGAATACTGGGGTGGATGTATCTTTTCAAATTAGAGTTTTCTCCGGATATACGCCCAGGAGTGGGATTGCAGGATCATACGGTAGCCCTATATTTCGTTTTTTTTTTTTTTTTTTTTTTTGTGGTACGCGGGCCTCTCACCACTGCGGCCTCTCCCGCTGCGGAGCACAGGCTCCGGACGTGCAGGCTCAGCGGCCATGGCTCACAGGCCCAGCCGCTCCGCGGCATGTGGGATCCTCCCAGACCGGGGCACGAACCCCTGTTCCCTGCATCAGCAGGCGGACTCTCAACCACTGCGCCACCAGGGAAGCCCCCTATATTTAGTTTTTAAAGGAACCTCCATGCTGTTCTCCATAGTGGCTGCACTGGTTTACATTCCCACCAACAGTGTATGAAGGTTCTTTTTTCTGTGGGAGCCCTTTGTTTATAAGATACACTCCAAATATCTGGTCCCCTTTCAGGCTCCTGAACGGTCTAGATCTACCTTATCTTTCTCACCTTATCACCCCCTTTCTTCAAAACTCAACTACATGCTGCCTTTTCCAAAAGCAGCCCCCAGCTGCTCAGCTGAAAGCCATCTGTTCTGCTCTTGGATGTTTGCAGAGCCCTAGGGCATGTATGACTGTCTACCTAGAAACGGGGCTGTCTGTGTGGACCTCACTGCGAGGGAAGACCTTGGAGGGTGAGGGCAGGATGCTCTGGGAGGATTTTGGAGAACTCATGGGCGGGAGCAGAGATGTCTGTGAAAGTGCAAGCGTGAGAATAGAAATATCGGAACACACTTTGTAAGTGCAGGGCAGCTTTGAAAAGGAAGAAGGTCACATGCATGTGTGTGTACTGCATGGGTCCACTTATACACAGATATTTTCAATAAATATATTTTAAATTAAAATGTATTTTAATTTACAGATCTTTAAGTGTGGGGAAAAGTCTGTTCATCAGAGATCACAAGGTGTGGAATAAAAAGAACTAGGGTTTTTATTGAAATATAGTTACTATACAATATTTTGTTAGTTTCAGGTATACTACATAGTGATTTGACATTTGCATACACTGTGAAATGATCACGATAAGTCTAGTAACCTTCTGTCCCCACAGAAAATTATTACAGTATTATTCACAATATTCCTTATGCTGTGTATAACATCCTCATGGCTTATTTATTTTATGTGTTTTTTCTTTTAATTTTTAATTGAAGCATAGTTGATTTACAATATTATATTAGTTTCAGGTACACAACATAGTGATTCAAAATTTATATAGATTATACTACATTTAAAGTCATTATAAAATATTGGCTATATTCCCTGTGCTGTACCATATACCCTTGTAGCTTATTTATTTTATACATAGTAGTTTGTACTTCTTACTCCCCTGCCCCTCTCTTGCCCCCCACTTCCCTCTCCCCACTGGTAACCACTAGTTTGTTCTCTATATCTGTGAGTCTGTTTCTATTTTGTTATATTCATTTGTTTGCTTTATTTTTCAGATTCCACATATAAATGATAACATACAGTATTTATCTTTCTCTATCTGACTTATTTCACTAAGCATAATACCTTCCAGGTCCATCCATGTTGTTGCAAATGGCAGAATTTCATTCTTTTTTATGGCTGAGTAATATTCCATTGTATATGGTGTGTGTGTGTGTGTGTGTGTGTGTGTGTGTGTGTGTGTTTGTGTATAAGAGTTTCCTCCAGATGTATGCCCAGGAGTGGGATTGCACATATATATATATATATATATATATATATATATATATATATATATAATCTATATATACACGTATCTATCTATCACATCTTCTTTATCCACTCATCTGTTGATGGACACTTAGGTTGCTTCCATATCTTGGCTGTTGTAAATAATGCTGCTATGAACATTGCGGTGCATGTGTCTTTTTGAAAAAAAAATTAAAAATCTGGGCACTAAAAATATGATCCTCAGCCTTTTTTTTTTTTTTTTTTGCGGTACGCGGGCCTCTCACTGCTGTGGCCTCTCCCGTTGCGGAGCACAGGCTCCAGGTGCGCAGGCTCAGCGGCCATGGCTCATGGGCCCAGCCGCTCCGCGGCATGTGGGATCTTCCCGGACTGGGGCATGAACCCGCGTCCCCTGCACCGGCAGGCGGACTCTCAATCACTGCTCCACCAGGGAAGCCCGATCCTCAGCCTTTTAATGGTCATAGCACAATTTAAAAAAAAAAAGAGCTAGGGTTTGATTCTATCCAGACTGCTTCTGCTTCATGCCTTCGGGTGAGGCATTTATCAATTCCTTAGTTTCTGAGGATGAGAGACCAGTATTGGGATTTTCAGTTACATGGGGGATGCAAGGTAACCCATAACCCCCAAGTTGCGCAAGGGTCAACATATATGTGAGCAGTGGGTGTGAATCTCTGCCCAAACCCTAGTGGTTATACAAGTGCTTTACTTTTCTGCAACTGGACTTGAATTTCTCTTTTAGACCCACATTCCACCAGCAACAGGACCTGAACGTCCATCAGTTCAGAGGTGGCCCCTTCCCTGGGGTGTGTCTCCACATGGAGGCCTCGGGAAGGCGTCACACTGGGTTGAAACTGCCCCACCTGCTGGGGCGTCCGGGGACCAGGAGGGCTGTTTCAGGGTGGCTTCCGGACACCACAGAGGGGAATTCCTTCTGCTCCACGTTGGGGGGCCCACCCTGTTCCTTTTGGAGGTCACTTGTAAGCGTGTCTGGTACCGATTCTGGGTTTGAGAGCTGGGCTGGAACCTACCTAGGGAAGGCTCCCTCTGCCCTGCGGCCCTGGCTTTGGAAGTCAGGTGCACACAGGGACCCCAGTGACATCCACGCTCATTGTCTGCCCCTCCGCATACAGATCCCCTGTGATCTCATCTCTGGGCCCAGGAAGGACCCGCTCGGACTGATCTTATAATGCCATCTCTCTCTTTAGGCCAAGACCTCACTTTAAAAAACAAAAACGTTTATTCATTCTGGCAGCGCCATGCAGCTTGCAGGATCTTAGTTCCCCGACCAGGGATTGAACCCGTGCCCCCTGCAGTGGGAGCAACGAGTCCTAACCACTGTACGGCCAGGGAAGTCCCAAGACCTCACATTTTATATTTATTTATTTATTTATTTATTTATTTATTTATTTATTTATTTATTTATTTATTTTTGCGGTACGCGGGCCTCTCACTGTTGTGGCCTCTCCCGTTGCGGAGCACAGGCTCCGGATGCGCAGGCTCAGCGGCCATGGCTCACGGGCCCAGCCGCTCCGCGGCACGTGGGATCTTCCCGGACCGGGGCACGAACCCGTGTCCCCTGCATCGGCAGGCGGACTCTCAACCACTGCGCCACCAGGGAAGCCCGACTTCACATTTTAGAAGTCAAGATGCCACAGCCTGCCTCCTGTTCTCTGAGCTCTGCCATGTCATCCGTTCTCTGAGGCACGAAGCAGGGAGTGCCGGAGGGAGGCCGGGGTGCAGGGATCTACGAGGAAAACACACCGGAGTCAAACTGCAAGAAACCGTGGGCAGAAAGGAGAATATTTACTTAAATTTTAGAACTGTTTTTGTTTGGTGGGGATTTGGTAGTTTTTTGTTTTCTACTTAAATTTTTTTCAACATTGAACATGAATTACTTTTATAACTAGGGGGAAAAAAACCCAAACCAATGACTTATAAAAAAAGACCCACTCTGTTTCAATCTTAAACATGTCTGGTTTGGATCTCATTTCAGTGTGTGTGTTCAGGATGCCCAGCAAATCTTTTTTTTTTTTTTTCTAATATTATTCTTTTTTTTTTTTTTTAAATTTTGTTTGCGTTGGGTCTATGTTGCTGCGCACGGGCTTTCTCTAGTTGCGGTGAGCGGGGGCTACTCTTTGTTGCAGTGCTCAGCCTTCTCATTGCAGTGGTTTCTCTCGCTGTGGAGCACAGGCTCTAGGCACGTGGGCTTCAGTAGTTGTGGCACATGGGTTTAGTTCCTCCGCGGCATGTGGGATCTTCCCAGACCAGGGCTCAAACCCATGTCCCCCTGCATTGGCAGGCGGATTCTTAACCACTGCGCCACCAGGGAAGCCCACGCCCAGCAAATCTTGTTTAATCTTCGTAAAGACCCAAGTTAAAGCACTAATTCCAAACCTTGTCATTCATCTCCCTCTGTCCACCACTCAGCATGTTCTTACTTCCAGGTGCTCGGGATGCAGCAACGGGCAAGGTAGACAGTTTCTGTCCTCACAGAGTTTGTGGCCCTTAAGGGACTGACCTGATGGATGCATGGATCTGACCCCCAGATTCCCAGTTCTGAACAAGCAAACACAGGAACAGCCCCACATGCAGACGTTTTCCTCACAAAGCTAACTTTTGTCTAGGCTATTACATGTTAACAGTAGCAGAAAAGTACAGCCAATCCTCATTATTTGCGGATTCCGTATTTGCAAAATTGCCTATTCACTAAAATTTATTTGTAAGCCCCAAATACTCCCAATACTTTTTTGGTCCTTTGTGTGGCCATGCGCAGAGCAACAAAAAATTTGAGTTGCCTGATGCACATGTTTCCAGCTGAGGTTGAACCAAGTGATGCTCTGCCTCCTTGCCTCGGCATCATACAGAGATGACCAGAGGGTGGAGCCGGGAGCAGACAGTGCAGTGCAGAGTAAGAAGCTCTGGCTCTGGGGCCAGCTGGATGGGGTTGAATCCCAACTCTGGAACCCATTAGTGGGATGGCCTCAGGCAACTCGCTCAACACTTCTGAGCCTCCTTTGTTTTCTCTTTTGTAAAATAAAGAAAATAGGATCTGCCTGGATGAGTTGTTTTTAAGATTACAGATTGTGATCTGAGTGAGATTGGTATATACATACCATCCATGGGTTTACATCTCCCCTAGGGCAATGGCTCAGCACTCACTTATCCAGTGTTTATGGCAAGTTTACTACTAACATGAATAATGAGAATGGACTCCACTGGGTTTAGAGGTGTCCAGCCAAAGAGGCTCCTGCTAGGTGGACGGCTGGCAGGGTGACAGTCCTGTGCCCTGAGGACTGGGGCTGTGTGGGACAGGAGGAACTGTGTTGAGTGTCTTAGCTCAGGCTGCACGACAGATGACCACAGACTGACTGATTTAAAAATCAGAAATGTACCTAAAGTTCTGGAGGCTGGGAAATCCGAGATCAAGGTGCTAGTTGGCTTGGTTAATGATGAGACTCTTTTTCTGGCTTGCAGACAGCTGTCTTCTCCTTGGATATTCATACGGCAGAGAGAGAGGGAGAGAGAGAGAGAGAGGGAGGAAGCAAGCTCTTGTGTATCTTCTTATAAGTGCACTAATCCTATCACGAGGGTTCCACTCTCATGACCTAATTACCTCTTTTTTAAACAATAAATTTATTTATTTATTTATTTTTGGCTGCATTGGGTCTTTGTTGCTGCGCGCAAGCTTGCTGTAGTTGCAGCGAGCGGGGGCTACTCTTCGTTGTGGTGCGCGGGCTTCTCATTGCAGTGGCTTCCCTTGTTGCGGAGCGCGGGCTCTAGGCGCATGGGCTTCAGTAGTTGTGGCACGTGGGCTCAGTAGTTGCGGCTCTCAGGCTCTAGAGCGCAGGCTCAGTAGTTATGGCACATGGGCTTTGTTGCTCCATGGCATGTGGGGTCTTCCTGGACCAGGGCTGAAACCCGTGTCCCCTGCATTGGCAGGAAGACTCCTAACAACTGCACCACCAGGGAAGTCCCCTAATTACCTCTTAAAGGCCCCGTTTTCAGACACCGTCACACTGGGGACTAGGGCTTCAATATGTGAATTTGGGGCAGGGGGACACAAAAATTAGCCCATAGCAATGAGGGAGAACAATTGCCCTGCAGGGCAGGCCTGCAAAAGGAGTTATAGATAGTCAGGGAAGGATAATTCTGTACTCAGCCCTTGGGGAGGAATGGAAAGAAAGTGCAGAGAGGGAGACTGGAGGCTGCTGAGGATACACATTTCCACGGTGTGGAGAGCAGTCCTCAGGCTGCCACTCCAGTGACGCATTGCAAGTGAGTAAATCCAATTATATTTATAACTTCTTACGTGGGTTAAAAAATGAGTTATTTTTTAAGATAAGGTTTTGTTTTTCATTTTCATTTACCATTTCTCCCCCTGACTTACGGATGGTTTGGAGCTTGAACGTACAGTTCTTGGGATACGGCCACTGCATTTGCGTCACAGCCGGCAACTACTATCTTAATCCCTTCATTACCAAAGAAAGATTTATTTTCCCAAGTCTTCAGTCTTAACTGAGTGGAATATTTACTAGAATCGCTGGGTTTTGTGACTCTCCCTTCCTCCTTTCCCTACCAGGCTGGCCTGGGAGTCCACTGCAAAGCCTCTGGGCTAGAGTGTGGTCTCATTGCTGATCTTCTGCAGCTGTGTTGGCCAGGATGGAGGAGAGCAGTGGTGGTCCAAAGCCTTGCTTCTTGTCTGATGTTAGAGTGAACTGTGTCCCCCCCACTCACCCCCTAATTCATACATTGAAGCCCTAACCCCCAATGTGACTGTATCTGAAGACTGGGCTTCTAAGGATAGTTAAGGTAAGTGAGGTCATAAGGGTGGGCTCTAATCCACAAAGACTGGGGTCCTCTTAAGAAGAGGAAGAGACACCAGAGCTCTCTCCTTCTCTATGCACGTGCACAGAGAAAGGCCGTGTAAGGACACAGGGAGAAGGTGGCCGTCTACAAGCCAAGGAGAGAGGCTTCACCAGAAACTCACCCTGCTGATGCCTTGGTCTTGGACTTCCAGCTTCCAGAAGTGTGAGAAAATATTTTTTTTTATTGTTTAAGCCCCCAGTCTGTGGTATTTTGTTATGGCCGCCCAAGCTGACTAATACCTCTGGTAATGAAGAATGGAATCAGGGCTTCTCCACTCTGGTACCCTGGAGCTTCCTCAGCCTCCACTTAGCCCTCCACCCTTACTAATGGGATCCAGAAATTCCCAGCTATGTGGGAACTGGGTGGGATTGATTCTGATCAATCAAAGCCATCTGCACGTTGAATTCTTTGGTTATGGCGATTAGTCTAAGACTGAGCATATTGACCCAACCAGAGAGAAGCCCAGGGTTCTTGCTCAATGGTTGAAGAAAGAGAAGATCCCTCTGCTTGGAAATAAATGACGATACATGAGCCTGTAGGCTCCTGACACACACCTCACTACCCTGAGGGCTTGAGACAGACCCAGGGGCATCCCAGAGAAACAACTGCTTCTGAAGACATCATGAATATTTGGCCCCAGCTGCACTGTCGTACCTCTGGACTTTTTAGTTATGTGACAACAAATCGCTTTCATTGTTTTAGCTAAATGCGTTGTGTTTCTTGTGACCTGTCCCTGGAACTCATCCTGACTGGAACTCTCTCCCACCAATTGATTTTCCACACAGCAGTCAGAGTGCGCACTTAAGAACACAAAGCTGACTCATGTCACTTTGTAGATTGAATTCTTTCAGTAACTTCCTGTTCCATTTAAGATAAAATCTAGGGGCTATTTCTGGTAATGGTGGTGAAAGAAAATCAAGTGACTTCCCTCTGCAGAAAATAAGTACAAAACTGACAAAATTATTAAAGACAATCATTTCAGGTCACTGGAAAGTGACAAAAGATAGGCAACAACTTGAGAAGAATTTACCCATGAAAATTGTTACAACATTGGGTAAGAGTGGTGAGTCTGTGGCCTTCTAGTCTGGAGGCATTTCCATCTCACCCAACTTGGGTGAGGAAAACTTACAACTTTACCAGCTGGACTTGACAGATTTGATTCAGGGAGTTGACAGAGCAGCTAGAAATTTAAGGGTGAGATTTTGGAAGTGAGAGAGCCAAGGAAGAGCACAGACGGAAGTCTCTCCACACATTGCTGGTTGACTGCTAGACAGGGCAGGCACATGGGAACCACAGGAGGTCTAGCAAAAATCGAAAGCCTGGGAGATGTGTGACTTTACTGCACTTTTGAGAACATGCCTCAGTCCACACATAGCTTAGGCAGCGGAGAGCGGAAGGCTTACTGGCTTGAAGTGTCTGAGCATAATCTCTGCCTAAATCATTGTGTGACTATAAAACCATGCAGGTGAAGGGGAAACCCCTAAGAATCAGACCCCACCCCCTTAAAAAAAATGAGCAGAGATTTCAGTGGCTGTCCATTGAAAGTGAGATAGATTTTCAGGTTGAATCCAGGCAAGTTACTTGTCTGCTAAAGATAAGAGCCCTCAGAAGAGCAAAACAGAATCCAGAATTGCTGCAACATATTGCCTACAATGTCTGGTTTTAAATAAAGAATTATTAGACAGGCAAAGAAAACGTAAAGTATTTTCCATACCCAGGGAGGGAAGGAAGGAGGGAAATCATTCAATAGAAACTGACTCTGAGTCAGCTCAGACTTACACCTAGCAGACGAAGTCTTCAAAGCAGTAAACTAGATAGATAGCTAGTGGGAAGCAGCCACATAGCACAGGGAGATCAGCTCGGTGCTTTCTGACCACCTAGGGGGTGGGATAGGGAGGGTGGGAGGAAGACACAAGAAGGAGGAGATATGGGGATATATGTATATGTATAGCTGATTCACTTTGTTATACAGCAGAAACTAACATACCATTGTAAAGCAATTATACTCCAATAAAGATGTTAAAAAATATATATATTCAAAATATTCAAGGAAACTATGCCAACAACAAATAAACAAAGAATCTCAACAGAGAAATGGAAAAAAGAAGCAAATGGAAATTCTAGACCTTAAAACTGTACTAACTGAAATGAAAAATTCATGGCATGAGTTTATTTGGGATGTGAGAAGAAAGAATTGCTGAATTTCATAGAATGATAGAAATAATTTAATCCAAAGAACAAAAAGAAAACACCTCATGATCAAACTGCCAAAAGCTAGAAGTAAAGAAATCATTTTTTTTCTATTTTTTGGCCATGCCCTGTGGCATGTGGGATCTTAGTTCCCCGACCAGGAATCAAAACCCTGCAGTGGAAGCATGGTGTCTTAACCACTGGACTTCCAGGGAAGTCCCAAGAAATCATTTTTAAGAGAGCAAAAAAAAAAAATGTTACATTCTACACAGGGAACAACAATATAATTTACTGCTGACTTTTCATAGAAATAACAGAAGCCAAAGGACATTGAAAGCCTAAAATACTTTGTGAATTTGCTGCATTTTCTGTGAAAGAACAGTGGCTTCCTATTCTTTTTTAGTGATTGCCTATTCTGTTTAGTGACATGATAAAAGAAAATAAAAAGCTATAACCAACAAAACCGTCTCTCAAAACTGAAGACAAAACATAAAACCATTTCTAGGTTAAAAAAAGAGAGAGAAAATAAAACTGAGAGAATTTGTTGCTGGCAAACCTGTGCTAAAAGAACTGCTAAAGAGAGGTGACATCGGATGGTAACTTGTATAGTAACTTAGATTCAAGAAGGACTAAAGAATACCCCAAATGGAAATAATACATTTTTTTCTTCTATTACTTTTTTAAAAAAGACATATGACTATTGGAAGCAAAAATTATAATACTACATTGTTGGGCTTTAACATATAAAGATTATATATATGACCACAATAGCACAAAAGATAGCACAAAAGGGAATGGAGTTATATAAACGCAAAGTTCCTACATTTTATTTGAAGTTAGTCAGTATTAACTTGAAATAGATGGTGATAAATAAAAGATGTATATTGTAATACTTAGGTAAAGCACTAAAATTAATGCAAAGAAATATAGCTAAGAAGTCAATACAGGGACTTCTCTGGTGGTGCAGTCGTTGGGAATCCGCCTGCCAATGCAGGGGACATGGGTTCGATCCCTGGTTTGGAAAGATCCCACATGCCGTGGAGCAGCTAAGCCCTTGCACCACAACTACTTAGCCTGCGCTCTAGAGCCCGGGAGCCACAACTACTGAGCCCGTATGCCTAGATCCTATGCTCCACAACAAGAGAAGCCAGCACAATGAGAAACCTGTGCACTGCAATGAAGAGTAGCCCCCGCTTGTTGCAACTAGAGAAAGCCTGCACAACAATGAAGATGCAATGCAGCTAAAACAAAATAAAATTTTTAAAAAAATTTGAAAATTAATACAAGAATTAAAATGAAATACAAAAACATATTTGTTTAATATAAAAATGCAGGAGTAACAGGGATTAAAAAGAGAGAAAGATGAGACAAATAAGAAAAAAATAGCTAAAGACAGACTTATAACTATGGGAATGAACTAAAAATTCCAATCAAAAGACAGAAACTGTCAGACTGGAAAAAAGAGAGAGCTGTTGCCTATAAGAGATCACTTTAAGTTCAAAGACATAAAGAGGTTAAAGTAAATGGATGAATAATATATAGGAGGCAAATACATAAACAATAATCAGAAGGGAGATGAATGATTTTTTATTAATGTCAGACAAAATAGACTTTAAAAAAATGAATATTACTAGAGACAGAGTATTTTATAATGATAAAAGTGTCAATACAAGAGAAAGAAATGAAATATTATTGATTTATTTGTACCTAAAATAGAGCTCCAAAATTCATAAAGTAAAAACTGACAGAATTGAAAGACAAAATAGAAATACCAATAATTATAGCTGAAGATATCAATACTGTTCTCTCAGTAAGTGATAGAACAAGTAGAACAGTAAGAACAGAAAACTTGAACAGCACTATCAAACAAATTGAGCAAACTGACATCTATAGAACACTTCACCCAACAACAGCAGAATACCTTTTGTTTTCAAATGTACATGGAATGTTTACAAAATAAAGTCTATGCTGGATGAGAAAACATTTTAAATGTCTGTACATTGAAAAAGATTACTATCATATATAGCATGCTCTTTGATGACAATGGAAATAACTTTAGGAATCTACAACAGACAAAATTTGAGAAATCCTAATATATGGGGAAACTAAACACACTTCTAACTAACTTATGAGTCAAAGAAGAGATCACAAGGAAAATTAGAAAATGCATCAAACAATGAAACAGAGAACACAACATATTCAAATTTGTGGGATGTAGCCAAAGCAGTGGTTATATGGAAAATTTATAGCTTTAAAAGCTTATGTTATAAAAGAAGACAGTTCTAAAATCAGTGAACTATGCTTCCAACTTAGGAAGGTAAAAATGAAGAGAAAATTAAATACTGAGTAAGTAGAAGGAAGGCAATAATAAAGATCAGTAGGGAAATCAATAAAATACAACATGGAAAAACAATAGAAAAAAACAAAAAAACCAAATGCGGTTTCTTTGAAAAGATCAATAAAATTGACAAACCTTTATCTGGATTGAGAGTAGACACAAATTACCAATTAGGAATGAAAGAGGGAACATCACTACAGATCATAAAAACATTAACTGGGTAACAAGAAAATATTACAAACAACCTGCTCTGAAATTTAAAACACATTAATGAAAGAAATTAAAGAAGACCTAAATAAAATGGAGGGATATACCATGTTCATGGTCTGAAAGATCCTGGGTACTCTTTTGCCATCTTACCTGGGGGCCTTGACAGAAGACATGTTCATTTCAGTTTTTTCTTTTTTAATTAATTAATTAATTTTTGGCTGTGTTGGGTCTTCGTTTCTGTGCGAGCGCTTTCTCTAGTTGTGGCAAATGGGGGCCACTCTTCATCACGGTGCGCAGGCCTCTCACTGTGGCGGCCTCTCTTGTTGCAGAGCACAGGCTCCAGACCCGCAGGCTCAGTAGTTGTGGCTCACGGGCCTAGTTGCTCTGTGGCATGTGGGATCTTCCTGGACCAGGGCTCAAACCCGTGTCCCCTGCATTGGCAGGCGGACTCTCAACCACTGCGCCACCAGGGAAGCCCTCATTTCTTGCTCATGTTAGTCCTGTGTGGGTTGGGGGAGGGGAGGGAAGACTCTGCTTCACCTGGTGACTCAGGGACCAGCTTCTTCCGTCTTGTATCTCCTCCTTCCTCTAGACCTTCAGAGTCCTTTCCTTTCAGCTGGAAGCTGAATGAAGAGCAAACGTGGAGGACTGTACAGGGATTTTTCTATGACTGCATTAGATTTTGCTCTACAAATCACCCTGAACTTAGTACTGCTGTTACCACTGCAGGCGGTGATTGTGAACAGCGCTGTGGTTCCCGCCACACCCCGCAGTGGGGATGTGGGGATGGTATTTCAGCTTTAGGTGCCCCCAGGTCTTGGGAAGCCCCACTCTGATTGCTTGTCATCCTCTCCAACCAGCAAAATGAACATATACCTCTTCCCCAAATGGCAAAACCACTGGGAGTGAGTCTCCCTTTTCTCTTGGTTGGGGGAATTCCCTCTGGGCTGCAGTTCTGAGGGGGCCCAGTGGGCACCGTTGGGCTCCACCCTGTGGTGTCCGTTCAGCACGTGGTTCTGGCACCTCGGAGACCCTCTCTCCGTGCGCCCCCTCAGTGCTCCCCTGATCCTTGCAGCAACATTCGAGGTCTTTCTCTGGTGTGTCTGGAAGTTCCCTTCCTTCAGCTTCTAGTGAAGGGTACTAAAATGCATGCATTTCCTAGTGAAACTTAACCAAAGCCAAGCACTGCTGGGGGCCAGTTTTTTTTCTTTAGACTTTAAGCAACAAAGAAGCGGGATGGTTTCCAAGACCTCAGCCCAGGGCAATTTGGTATGTGTGCCTTTTCTGTGACATCCTCCCTCCAGCCCTTTCTGTGCAGGCAGCCTCTGGCCTCCACAGTGGGAGACGTGGTTCACCATCTCCCTCCGGGCACAGGGATGATGGAGGAAATTGACCTCAGGGACCAGGCTGATCACCACAGCTCTGTTCATCTGTTACCGCCAAGAGGTGAAGTTCAGAAGTCAGCCTGACCTCGTCTACCCCTAGGTCCACGGCAAACTGATTCCCTCTTCGCCTCCCATACTACCTCAAATAACATCTATCTAAAACTCTGCTGTAGGCTGAAACTCTGGGCCCCCTACACCCCGCCAAATTCATGTGTACCTACAAATGGAACTCTATTTGGAGACACGGGTCTGTAAAGAGATGAGGAAGTTAAAATGAGATCCTGTGGATGGGCCCTAATCCAACTTGGCTGGTGTCCTTACGAGAAGAGGAGATTAGGACACAGACACGTGCAGAGGAAAGATCACGTGAGGACACAGGGAGAAGACAGCCGTCTACAGGCCGAAGAGAAACCAACCCTGCTGACATCTTGACCTTGGGCTTCCAGCCTGCAGAACTGTGAGAAGACAAACGCCTGTCCTTTAAGCCCCCCAGCCTGAGGCATTGCGTTATGGCGGCTGGAAGAGCCTGAGAGCCCTCCCTACCCAGTCGTTCTCTATCACACCACCCCTCTTTATTTTTCACGATGACTCCAATCACTGCCTGGAATTTATTACTTGTTTGTTGCCCCCTGGCCCTCCTGAGGGTTCATGAAGGTAGAGACCCTGTCTGCGCTGCCCGCCTCCAGACCCCACGACCCAGGACAGCGCCAGCACGTGCTCAGCTCACAGAGTTGCCAGATGATAGACCACTCGCTCACAGTGGAGGCTGCGCTTTGCGGCTGGCAACCAGTTTATTTTAAAGCAAACGAAATCTTGTAATTACTCTGGTTGCAGAGAAGTACATCCTGGCCCAGGCCAGTCCTGGAAGGCCCTGCAGGTCCTGGGGTTGAGAAAGGAAGCAGGACAAACGCACTCTCCCCAGCTTTTAATGGCGAGCGGGGTTCGAGCTCTCAGAACCCCAGCTCCCGCCTGCTTAGCAGCCTTGGCCACCAGCTGAAGAGCAGACGGAGGATGCTGGGACATCCAAGCGCTGAGCGTGTGAGGTTCCAAGTGCCTGTGTGTGCCTGTGTGTGTGTGTGTATGTGTGTGTTGGACACGTGGGGTATGAAACAATGCAGATAGAAACAGAAATGTTTTAGACGTAATTACCCAATGAATCAAAATTGGGCTCTGCTAGGGTTTGGCTTCATGTCCAATCAGGATGGCTTGCTTTATGAAAGTGTAAAAATAAATATTTATCCGAAGTCTGTACTCCCAGCCACGGAATCCAGCATTTCGTGCAGACGTCACCCTGGATGAGCTGCTTAATTAACGCGGGGCTACCCTTGCTTGGAATTCGTCTGACCCTTCCAGCTACCACGTGGGGCTAGCGGAGCTCGTGAAGATTCAGTGGTCCCGAACAGAAGCCACTGGTCACATGTGGCTCTTTCCAGTGACATGAAGGAAAGGAGAAGTTCAGTTCCTCAGTTGCTCTGGTCACATTGCCCATGTTCAGTGGCCTCATGGGGTTACTGCGTGGTGGAAATATAGAACATTTCCGGGATTACAGAAAGTTCTATTACCTTTAGGGTAGAGAGCAGCCAGGCTGGCGGGATCGCTCTGGGGACGTGGAATGGGTTTGGAGGGCAGTGGTCTTCAGTCTGGAGAGATCCCCAAAGGGGCGTTGGGACCCTCAGGAAAGCTGGTTGGTTGTCTGTCTGCTGGCCCTTTGTCATCAGCCAATAGCAGAGAGACCTGCTTTAGCTGAGAGTCTACGATGAGCCCAGCTCCTGGTATTCCAGATGTATTTAACGCTTGTAACAATTCTCTAAGGTAAGTGTTTCCTCATTTTTATGGTTGAGAAAACTGCAGATCAGAGAAGTAACTTGTCCATCACCAACTAGCAAGTGACACAGTCAGGATGTAAACTTGGGTTTAGTTAGTCCTGCGCAAAGGCTTTTTCTGTGGTATCTTTCTGCTTTCTTGGAAACCTGGGCTCTGGTAGAACACAGGGGAGGAAGAGAATGATTGCACTCACTCTCTGGGCTCCCCTTCCCTCCATCAGGGTATCCCAAAGACCCCTGGTCTCCCTCCTAGCTGGTTGAAACCAGCCGGCTCTCAAGTGTGCATGTTGCTTTCCCGAGGGTCCTTGTCGTGATGTCTGAGCATCTTCCTGCATCTACAGGCAGGTACCTAGAGACAGCCACCTATAGCACAATTGATAATGGTGTTGATTAAGCATATTGGTATTGCAGTTCCTATAGAGGGAGGACCGTGCCTGCTGGGGCACCTGCAGCGCTGCTCACGGATGGTGGGGCTCGGTAGAGGGGGCTCACCCATGAGGCCCTGATGTCCTCAGGGGGGAAGGAGGACTTGCAAGGAGAGCTCAGGTCCTGGATTTTCTGACCTCACTTTTCTGCTCATGAAACGAGAAGAGAACCAAGGCATGTGGCCCTCCAATCCACAAATTATGTACCTTTCAATCACCTTATAAATTCAGTGGGTTAGAATGTTTTCTGCATGTATATCTCTTTAAAAAGATTTTTATATAAATAGGGGCTTAAACTCTAACTTTAGAAGCCTATTTTTCACTTTTAGTGCTTTTTTTGGGGGGGGGGGCGGTTTATGCCCTTAATTATCATATGCAGTTGGCACACAAATGCAGTCTTAATTAGGCAAAGCCAAATAAGCGGTAATACAAGGCATTTCAGGGACACATGGGGGAGATTCTAGGATCCCAAACCTTAGACACAGAACAGATGCTGTCTTTTCACGAAGTGCAAGTCTGACTTGTGAAAGTCCTCTTTTAGCCACACTGGGGAGGGAACGAGACTTGAGGCCGGAGTGGCCAGAGCAGCACCCCCTTCCCCTGTACAGAAAGTGCACAGATCATAAACCTACGGCCACAAGTGGACACATTCTTGTGAACACCCAGGTCAAATACAGGGACGTTGCCCCAAAATGGCATTCCACTAGCAATCTTATCTGTCTCTAAAAATGCCTTTGACTAAAATTATATTTTATCTGATACATATTTTTTAACTTTCACCTACTACCTTTATTTATTTATTTATTTAAATTTTGGCTGCATTGGGTCTTCATTGCTTCCCGCGGGCTTTCTCTAGTTGTGGCGAGTGGGGGTTACTCTTCATTGCGGTGCACGGGCTTCTCATTGCGGTGGCTTCTCTTTTTGTGGAGCATGGGCTCTAGGCGCACGGACTTCAGTAGTTGTGGCATGTGGGCTCAGTAGTTGTGGCATGCGGGCTCAGTAGTTGTGGCACACGGGCTCAGTAGTTGTGACACACGGACTCAGTAGTTGTGGCTTGTGGGCTCTAGAGCGCAGACTCAGTAGTTGTTGCGCATGGGCTTAGTTGCTCTGCGGCATGTGGGATCTTCCCAGACCAGGGCTCGAACCCGTGTCCCCTGCACTGGCAGGCACATTCTTAACCACTGCGCCACCAGGGAAGTCCCTCACCCACTACTTTTATTTATTTATATTTTATTTTCCTCCAGCTGTACCGAGATACTGTTGACATACAACACATGTAAGTTCAAGGTGTACAATGTGATGATTTCTGCATGTATATATTGCAAATAAGTACCACAAAAATGGTTAGTCAACCCATCTATCCCCTCACTTGTTACACTTTTAGTGTGTGTGTGTGTGTGTGTGTGTGTGTGTAGTGAGACTATTTACAATCTGCTCTCTTAGCAACTTTCAAGTATATCATGCAGTATTGTTCATTAGAGTCCCCGTGTGTAAATTTGATCCCAGAATGTATGCATCTTAAAGCTGGGAGTTTGTACTCTTTGACCAACATTTCCTATTTCTCCCAACCTCAGCCCCTGGTGATCACTGTTTTACTCACTATTTCTCTGAGTTTGGCTTTTTTGATACCACATAAAAGTGAGAACATTCAGCATTTGTCTTTTTCTTTCTGACCTATTTCGCTTAGCATAATGCCCTCAGGGTCCATTCATACTTTTGCAAAAGGCAAATTCCCTCTATTTCAAGGCTGACTTATATTA
The DNA here is from genome assembly GCF_011762595.2 of Tursiops truncatus. NCBI lineage: Eukaryota > Metazoa > Chordata > Mammalia > Artiodactyla > Delphinidae > Tursiops > Tursiops truncatus. Next base: position 137,915,717 of record NC_047037.1, on the reverse strand, counting down.
TTTCATCTGATATTAATTAGTGGCGTTCACTCTCTTTTGGTTAGTATTTGCTTAGTGTTTGTATATAAATATATATTTTCGCTGCATCTCTTGTAAATTGGATTAAAAAAAATGGACGGCCTTTTAAGTGAGACATTTACTGCATTTACACTTAATGTAATTGTTATATTTGGATTATTTCTGCCATCTTCTTTTGTGCTGTCTGTGTTCTCTCTCTCTCTTTTTTTTTTTTGTTGCATTTTTGGGCATCTAATGAGTTCTTCTTATATTGTTCCGTTTTTTTCCCCATTCACTGGTTTGTAAATTATACTGTCTGTTTTTATTCTTTTAGTGGTTACTTTAGAAATTACAATGTAAAAAATTAAGTTATTGTTTAAAATGTATGAAGACCTTTACTCTTCTCCTAGATAATACACAGATCTTAGGAAACAGTCAGCCTATTCATGCTCCTGACTTATGTGACTATCAAATGGGGTTTTAGGTCTACCTGTACAAATTAAAAAAACCCAGTGGTTATTATTACTACCAATTTATATAACTGATGGTCACTGAAATCTCCCCACTCATTTAACACTTTCTTTGTCCTCTGTTCCTGTTGCATTCTTTAGACCTCTTATCTGAAATCACACGCCTTCTACGTGAACTATATTCCTATAAATTCCCTTTCACGAGGATTTACCGGGAGGGAAAACCATTCGTCTGCTTCATTTCTACCATGAGAGGTCTCAATTTAATGCTTTTATGGGCTTATTGCTTTTAAATATCCTTTGCTTTCATTTGAATGGGTTCTTGGAAGGAGGAAAATAACTGTATCTTGTTTTACACAGAACTTTCTGTATGTATTTCCCCATCAATAGTTTGAATGTTATTGTCATAAAGATATTTACAAAGAATAAAGGACACATCACTTCACTTGGCACACAGATGCCATTCAATAAAATCTTGTTGAATGAAGAAATTAATGAAGCAAACTATCCTGGACAACCTTCTGGAAACTCATTGCCATTGAACAATTTCCCCCAAAGACCTTCTAAACTGTAAGGGAAAAGTGATTCTTAAGGGAATATGCAGTATATAATTTCCTACTATTTTTAGTTAAAATGTATGCAACAGCTATGTTTCATGTGCTGTGTGTTTATTTTAACTTAGTTGCCTCTGTGTAGTCAGAAAACACTTTATTGATGCTCTCTCAATTATGAAGTGTTTCCATAGATGTTTTCCACGTGCTTTCTGCATCAGCCTAGGGAGCTAGGCGACAGTTCTTAACACTATTTTATGAGTAATTAAATAGAAGTTTGGGGAGACCAAGGGGCTTGGTCTACATTGCCCAAGAGCTCACAGAGCCAGGCCCTCTGATTTCTAGCTCAAAGCCTTTCCACACTGTTCTGTCCTCAGCCCAGTAGCCTTATGCCCACCCATCAGCCCTGCAGACTAATTGTGCTACTTTAAGTGATGTTGGACAGTTACTCTTCCTGCACCTCTTCTTCTGTGACGTAGGGTTGGTCATATCTATTTCTTTGTTGCAGGGTTCTCAGTCAGGAGGACAAAGCTTGCCCAGCATTCTATGGTTCCAGAAAGCAGGCTGCATTGATCTAGGTGATGATCCAGGGACACACCAGTAAAACCTTCTGCCTGTCCTTCACCTGCCACCTTAAAAAGGTGAGGACCGCGGCATGCAGTGCATGAAACATAGCAGTTCACACACACTGTAACTGAGAATAGTGGGAAATTATGGTGAGCATTGCACACGGCCCTTTATTGCTAACACTGTGTTTTGTCCCGTGTTATCGCTCAAAGAGGTACATATAGGTTCCTGGAGGGCCCTTACCAAGCCATCGAAATACTTTCATCAAAAAATCATGGAGCATAGTGAAACTTGGTGATAAAGGATTTCTAATTTCTCCCTTTTATCCCTTAAGACAGTGGTTCCCCATGGCAGCCCTATTCACAGTAGCCAAGACATGGAAGCAACCTAAATGTCCATTGACAGATGAATGGATAGAGTAGATGTGGTACAGATGCACAATGGAATACTTCTCAGCCATAAAAAAGAATGAAATAATGCCATTGACAGCAACATGGATGGACCTAGAGATTATCATACTAAGTGAAGTAAGTCAGAAAGAGAAAGACAAATATCATATGATATCACTTATATGTGGAATCTAAAAAAATGATACAAATGAACTTATTTACAGAACAGAAATAGAGTCACAGACACAGAAAGCAAACTGATGGTTCCCAAAGGGGAAAGGGGGTGGGGGAGATAAGTTAGGAGTTTCGGATTAACAAATACACATTACTATATATAAAATAAACAACAAGTACCTACTCTATAGCACAGGGAACTACATTCAATATCTTGTAATAACCTGTAAGGGAAAAGAATCTGAAAAAATACATATATACACATATACATATATATATAACTGAATCTCTTTGCTGTACACCTGAAAGGAACACAACATTGTACATTAACTGTACTTCAGTAAGAAAATGGTTAAGAGACAACAAAACAAAGAACAGGGGTTCCCAAACTTTGCTGCCTTTAGAATCACCCAGGGAGCTTTTCAAATGCTTGATGCCCAAGCCACACACCACACTATTTACATTCGTTTCTGTAGGTGAGACCCAGGTATCGTTATTTTTTACAACTCCCAGAAGATGCCAACAGGCAGCCGGGTTGGAGGACCAACGTGGTCTTCAGGCCACCATCACCAGCGTCACCCAGGAACTTGTTAGACCTGGAAATTCTCAGGCTCGCCTCAGACCCACTGAGTCAGGCACCCCGGGGTCGGGTCCAGCAGCCTGTGTTTTAACACGCCTTCCGGATGATTCTGAAGCTTGTTCACACCTGGGAACCCCCCACCCCCCTCCGCAGAGCATCCCAAACGCTCAACTTCAACCATGTGGGGATCTTGTCGAAATGCAGATTCAGACTCTGGGTTCAGGGGTCGGGGGCTGGGGAGGGGCGGGGCTATGATTCTGCCTCTCTCATAAGCTCCCAGTGCTGAAGCTTCTGCTGGTGGGCGGACTCAGCTGAGCATGGCGTCCCCGCGACACTGGCATAGAGTAGATGCTCAGTTAAGTCCCTGGTGAATAGGGTAAATATTTGGTGAAGATGAGGATTAAGTGCCATAGGGGTGACTACCCATTATTCACAGGGTAAAAATGACCACAGTTAGGGAGTTTGGGGTTGACACGTACACGCTGCTATATTTAAAATGGATAACCCAAAAGGACCTGCTGTGTAGCACAGGGAACTCTGCTTAATAGTTAGTATGTAATAACCTAAATGGGAAAAGAATTTGAAAAAGAATAGATACATGTATATGTATAACTGAATCACTTTGCTGTACACCTGAAACTAACGCAGCATTGTTAATCAACGATACTCCAATATAAAATAAAAAGTTAAAAACATACAAACAACAACAAACAAACAAGCAAAATGACCACAGTGAATGCTCTTTACACAGTCTTAAAAATCGCTGGAAATGTTTTGAACAGCAGTCTCTCCTTACAGCAAACAATCCAGCAGGTGAGTTATGTGGGCTGGAAGGAATTTACACTTTAAATCCCTCAGGCATTTGCAGCTCCCTTATTTGTGGGGAATGTTAAAAAACAAACAAACAAACAAACAAAAAAAACAGCTGGGGTGGAGGTGAGGCCTTTTTCACCATGTCAGCAGAGTCCACATTTTCTAAAGTTGTCCTGGGAACGCCATTGTGACTCTTTGCTGACATTGTTAAATCAAATTTCTCCTTACTTAGAGGTGGTGCTGTATCTGCCCACCTCCTTAGGAGTACAGGAGCGTTAACCGCGGGTGAAAATATATTCCTGCAGATTGTACAAATCAGGCACCTGTGTCGGTTTCCTGAGGTTAACGTCCTGAAATAGTTAAGTAAAAGTTGGTCACGAGGGGGCAGTATTGCCCCACAAAGATTCTTCATTTCGGCTGCTGAACCTGGAGCTGGTCACCTGCTCTTTTTAAATACGTCTATGTATCAGTAATACTCTTTGTTCTTCTTTCTTCGAAGACCCGGAAGCAATCAAAAACATGCCCCCCAAATCTGGCATTGGACCTTTATAAAAATGTCTATTGACTGTTTTAAAAAATATTTTTAGGGACTTTTTTTCTCTTGAAATTTTTATGCGACTCTAGCTCATTATTACCAAAGATGAAAAAGTGATCCTTTCCTGGAAGACGCTGTTCTTTATCAGCAGTGCTGGAACATCCAGCCCCGGAGACATTAATATTCTTAAGATTCAGGAATTTTTGTTCCCGAGGAGATATTGATCTGTGGGGAAGCCTGTTGGCTGAGAAACTCAAGAATGAGTTATTTTGGATGTTTCAGTTGCTGCCTCAGTTTCTTCTGAGGGGCAACGGTCACTGATGAATGGGACAGCCGAGAACACAATGTCCTGGTCCACCGTCGCCTGTTCCAAACTGAGCCCCGTCACATCCCCCTCGATGCTGGTCTGCATGGGTCTCAGATGGTGACGTTTATCAAAACAAAGTGCGTGGATTCCTGCACTGCTCCTTTTTGAGACGTCTGACCTAGGAGTTGCTGGAACGCCAGGCGTTTTCTTCCTTGCTGGACCCCGGGGCTGCGTGTGCTGTTTTGCAGGCCCGTTAACGAGGCTTCTTCTTGGGTTAATTGCGCGCCCCGCCCGGCCACATCTCCAGAGGCCAGCTTCACCCCCCCCCCCATGCCGAGATTGTTTCCATATGTGACCCCACATGCTCCCGCAGCCACCTCTGAAGAGGCTGGCTTCCAGCTGCCCCCTCGGGAACCATAAATTGTCTGTGTCTGCTGGGCTTCCTTCCAGGTAGCTCTGCACCCCACACAGGGCCCTGCTTTCGAGCCATCAATGTGGGTTTTCTTTGGAGCGGCTGCAGACTCAAGAGGTAGGATCCACGGTGACACGGAAGGTGACAGTTTCCGTGTTCTCTCTGGTGGCTTCCATTTGGCCTGCTGGGAGCTCTCTTCTTCTTTTTTTTTTTTTTTCAAGGTTGGTAGCAATCTTTTATCAAATGAATATTATATTATTTATAACATTAATATGTAAAAAGAATGAAAATAAGAAATAAGGTCCTCAAAACATTTAGATATTCACTTTGTGTAGGAAGTGCTTTTTTTTTTTTTTTTTTTTCCCCACATCTTTATTGGAGTATAATTGCCTCACGACTGTGTGGGAGCTCTCTTCTTTGTCTGAGGCCACGGCAGAATTTCAATAGGGGCTTGATATTGTTTAACGGACACTGATGTGATGCCCGGCCCAGTCCTGGGCCCGCCCTTTGGGAGCCTGCGGCCCAGCGAGCTAACCCAATCATCACAGAAGTAAGGCCAGCATGGAGCACCCCAGGAGTTCAGATCTCCCTGCGAAGGGAGTCCTGGGTCACCTTGGACTCACGTGGTCACGAGACCCGAGGCTGTGGTCTGGGAGCTGTCTGGTCTCTTGGGTCTGCTCCGACCTGGGTCCCAGCTCTTGTCCACAAAACCCAGGGCCATCCCCGGCCACCGAGATGAGGGGGTTGGCCAAGGGAGATGGGGTGCCAGTGGACTCAGGTGGGTTGTTTCCCAGCCCTTCTGCCTGGGGAGGGGATTGGTGGGTTCTGTGAATTCACACCAGGGTGGAGAGAAGGCAGGTTGCAGCTCGTGTCACATCTGGCTGCTCGTATCAGAACACCTGATGGCAGAGGTGGAAGCAAACAGGGGTGAATAGTCATAAACATTTATTTTCAATAAATAGAGTTTATTTTTTTGAGCAAATTTAGGTTTACAGTAAAATTGAGCAGAAGGTACAGAGGTCTTCCATCTACCCCCTGCTCCCACACACGCAGCCTCCTTCACTATCACCACCCACCAGCAGAGGGGGACGTTTTACAATTGATGAACCTGCATTGACATGGCATCATCGCCCAGACTCCATAGTTTACATTAGGGTTCACTCTGGGTGCTGTACATTCTGTGGGTTCAGACCAATGTACAGTGACATGTATCCACACTGTAGAATCATATAGAGGGGCAGAGTCAAGATGGGGCATGGGAGGATGCGGAATTTGTGTCTCCCCACACCTAAGGCACCTGCCGGATGCTGGTGGGGGACCTCAACGCCCAAGGAGATGGGAGGAACCCCCGAGCAACTGGGTAGGACATCGGGGGGAGGAAGCGGGGACAAGAAGTGGAGGCTGGACAGGACCAGCACCCCTGAGGGGTGGCTGGGAGGAGGGAGGGGTTCCCACTCCTGGAGGGATGCTCGGGGGCTTGAAGGATCAGGGGGGAGTGCGCCTAGCATTTTCCCTGCCCAGTCGGGCTCCGGGAAGGCTGCTGGGCCCCCGGGCCGGGTCCTCCGCCCTCTGAAGCCCCCTCTGGGCCATGTGGGTCCTAGAACTGTGGGAGGGAGGGAGGAAAAATCAGAAAGAGAAATTAAGGAAAAAATCCCATTTACCATCACAACAAAAAGAATAAAATACCCAGGAATAAATCCTAAGGAGGCAAAAGACTTGTACTCAGAAAACTATAAAACACTGATGAAAGAAATCAAAGATGACATAAACAGATGGAGAAATATACCATGTTCGTGGATTGGAAGAATCAATATTGTGAAAATGATTATACTACCCAAAGCAATCTACAGATTCAATGCAATCCCTATCAAACTACCAATGGCATTCTTCATAGAATTAGAACAAAAAATTTCATAATTTGTATGGAAACACAAAAGACTGCGAATAGCAAAAGCAATCTTGAGAAAGAAAAACGGAGCTGGAGGAATCAGACTCCCTGACTTCAGACTATACTACAGAGCTACAGTAATCAAGACAGTATGGTACTGGCACAAAAACAGAAATATAGATCAATGGAACAGGATAGAAAGCCCAGAGATAAACCCATGCACATATGGTCACCTAACTTATGACAAAGGAGGCAAGAATATACAGTGATGAAAAGACAGCCTTTTCAATAAGTGGTGCTGGGAAAACTGGACCGCTGCATTTTACATCTTTCAGTAAAAGAATGAAAGTAGAACACTACCTAACACCATACACAAAAATAAACTCAAAATGGATTAAAGACCTAAATGTAAGGCTGGACACTATAAAACTCTTAGAGGAAAACATAGGAAAAACACTCTTTGACATAAACCACAGCAAGATCTTTTTTGACCCACCTCCTAGAGAAATGGAAATAAAACCAAAAATAAACAAATGGGACCTAATGAAACTTAAAATCTTTTGCACAGCAAAGGAAACCATACACAACACTAAAAGACAACCCTCAGAATGGGAGAAAATATTTGCAAACAAAACAATGGACGAAGAATTAATCTCCAAATATATAAACAGCTCATGGAGGTCAATATCAAAAAAACAAACAACCCAATTAAAAAACTGACAGAAGACCTAAATAGACATTTCAGCAAAGAGGACATACAGATGGCCAAGAGGCACAGGAAAAGATGCTCAATATCACTAATTATTAGAGAAATGCAAATCAAAACTACAATGAAGTAACACCTCATACCAGTCAGAATGGCCATCATCAAAAAATCTACAAACAGTAAATGCTGGAGAGGGTGTGGAGAAAAGGGAACCCTCTTGCACTGTTGGTGGGAATGTAAATTGATACAGGCACTATGGAAAACAGTATGGAGGAGGTTCCTTAAAAAACTAAAAACAGAACTACCATACAACCCAGCAATCCCACTACTGGGCATATACCCTGAGAAAACCATAATTCAAAATGACACATTTACCCCAATGTTCACTGTGGCACTATTTATAATAGCCAGGACATGGAGAAAACCTAAATGTCCAATGACAGATGAATGGATAAAGAAGATGTGGTACACATATACAATGGAATATTACTCAGCCATAAAAAGGAATGAAATTGGGTCATTTGTAGCGATGTGGATGGACCTAGAGTCTGTCAGACAGAGTGAAGTAAGTCAGAAAGAAAAAACCAAATATCGTATATTAACGCATGTATGTGGAATCTAGAAAAATGAACAGTTGAACTTATTTGCCGAGCAGGAATAGAGACATAGACGTAGAGAACAGACATGCGGAGGGCGGGGAAGGGGAGGGTGGGACAAATTGGGAGACTAGGTTTGACATAAATACACTACCATGTGTGAAATAGCTAGCTAGTGGGAACCTGCTATATAGCACAGGGAGCTCAGCTCGGTGCTCTGTGATGACCTAGATGGGTAGGGTGAGGGGGGTGGGAGGGAGGTCCATCCAAGAGGGAGGGGATATAGATATATATATATAGCTGATTCACTTCAATGTACAGCAGAAAGTAACACAACATTGTAAGGCAATTATGCTCTGATAAGAAAAAGAGAATCATATAGAATAGAATTTTCAGTACCTAAGAATCCTGTGTGCTCCGCATCTTCATGCCTCCCTCCCCCTAGACCCTGGAGACTAATCTCTTTCCCGTCTTCATAGTTTGGCCTTTTCCAGCACGTCATGAGTTGGAATGGTGCAGTGTGCAGACTTTTCAGATTGACTTCTTTCACTCAGTAGTAAGCAACATGCATGTCTTTTTGTGGCGTGCTAGTGCATTTCTTCTTAGCCTGATGAATGGAATAGTCCTGTTTATCAAGAGGTCCGAGTGGGTTGGTCATGGGCTGCTGCAGGGGCTCAGAGACCCATGTTACTCTTTTGGCTCTGCACTTGCAGCCCGTTGCCTTGGCCACTCGTGGTTGCAGAGGCAGTTGCGTCTCCAGAAAGTGCCTCTAGGACAGAGGCCAGAGGAAGAGGGAAAGGAAAGGGGGAAGGGTGTTGGCAGCCAAGGCTGCACCCTTTTTGGTGGAGCCCCTGGAGGGAATGTCCCCTTACATCTCACTGGCCAGAACCAGGTCACGTGGCCGCATCTGGACATCAGAGTGGAAAGAAATTGCCAAGATGGGTCTAGACCCATCGTGGCCCCCCCAGCGCTGGGCAGGGGCTTGCTGACGACATGGGGGGTTGTTAGCAGAGAAGTGTGTGAGTGTGAGTGTGTGAGTGTGTGTGTGTTGAATGGATGCGGGGGGGTAATAGAAAGGGTCTGTTGCCACAAACTCAATAAACAGGCCCTTTACGTGATTGGGAAAGGCGACCCTTCCTCCCCTGGTGGGTGCTGTCAGAGGTGGATGCTGCCATATAGGGACATAGAGGAGGTTTAGGGGGCAGCTTGTGGGGAGGAGGCTGTTTGAGGGTAATTGTCACATGAATGGTGTGGGTATAGTTTGGAGGGGGAAGGAATCACTTAGTTCAGAGAACTGATGAGGGAGGAGGTGTCTGATCTAGGCTTTGAAGGATGGATAGCATTTTTGCAAAGTAGCTGTTTTATTATAGAAGGGCATCACCGATTGCTAATTGTCCTTTACTAGCCACTGTCCCATCTTCTGCAGTAATGACACTCCCAGTTTTGGGGCTCCCTAAGGACTACCTTTCCCAGCTTTCCTTGAAGCTGGGTGTGGCCAAGGGGAGGAAGCATTAGACGCAACTCCCAGGAGTGACACCCTTCCCTTTTTTCTCTTCTACCTGCAGGCAGGTGGCCATGGTGGTACTTAGCCAGTTTGGATGCCACGGCTGAAGCCACCTCCAGGACTGATGGAGCGATGAGACAGAGGGACCCTACACCCAGACCGGATGTGACAGAAAAGAAAAGTCTTTCTTGTTTAAACCAGTATTAATGTGGCTACAGCTCTGGTAAAGCTATGAGCCTATGTCGTAATGTAAAATAATAAGTTTTAGGGTCTCTTGAAAGCTAAATTTTTTTTTTTTTTTTGCGGTACACGGGCCTCTCACTGTTGTGGCCTCTCCCGTTGCGGAGCACAGGCTCCGGACGTGCAGGCTCAGTGGCCACGGCTCACCGGCCCAGCCGCTCCACGGCATCTGGGATCATCCCGGACTGGGGCACGAACCCGCGTCCGCTGCATCGGTAGGCAGACTCTCAACCACTGCGCCACCAGGGAAGCCCGAAAGCTAACTTTAATCACACTTAACCAAATCAATGCTTACCTAGCCTTGCATTGTTAAGCAACAGTGTATAGCCTCCTTTTTTAAAAAAGGAGTTTTCTGCATTACGGTAGGTTGACGGTCCAGTTTGCTCTTGGGTCTGAATCTCCCTGTGGTGTGTCAGCCTATCTGACAAGTGTGGCAGCATATGATTTGGAAATATCAGTTGATGTTTTCCTTTTTGCCCTCTGATCCTTCACTCAGGTGGGGTTTTTTTTTCTCAGGGAAGGGAGGGGACCACAGAGAGAAAAAACTGGAGTCTGGTCTGGGCCAACCCTGGGGGGCGTCAGAAAGGACTCCTCTGTGCAGACCACTGAGTGGGAGCACTGGGAGAGACCCAGACAGAAAACCGGGCCCTGGGGGCCTTGGGCCGGGGAGAGGGGCCTGACTCAGCAGGATGGGTGGGCCTGAGGCCACCTCAGCAGGGGCAAGCATGGACAGATGACCCCCCCTGAGCCCCTCTGCAACACCAGGGAACCATGAACTTCTCCTTGAACTCAGCTGCAACTCAGGAAAGTCCGGGGACCTGGATTCGATTGGTGGAAATTATGCTGAGCTACAGAGAAATGAACAGAGTTACACCTGCTTTTATCAACCGATATTTGTATCTACTACACATGGCTTTATGGACATCAGTTCTGGGCCTGGCGAAATAATGAGTATTGCAGATGCAAAAACTGTCACAGACACAGAGATGCAGGAGACATTGGTCTCTTCTTTCTATCCTTTTATTCTCCACTCAAGCCACCAGGGCCTAAGGTGGCCAAGCTTGAAGGTCTCATGCTACTTGGATGTCTGAAGAATGCTGGGCTATTATACTATTAACACGAGTGTAGAATCTGTGGAACTAAATTATGGGGTTCCTTTGCCGGTGGTAAGTTCTCAAAGTACTTTTTTTGCTAGCAGCTACCCACTTTGGATAGTTTGCTTTGCCCAGAGTCGGGGGTGCACTAAATATTTGCTGAGGGAAAAGAAGGAAACTCTGTTTCTTCATGATTTCCCAAACGATTTAGCCTCTGTTTGAGAGGCAGGTGACTTTATTTGAGTGAATCTATGGGCACAATCATTAGTTTCTGTTGGAAGTAAACACTCAGCAAAAGAGTGACCTGTGAGGGTAAACAGCCCAGAGCACATAAAGTCATGCCCTGTTCAAGAAAGGCTGAGAACTCAGAACTGGAATAAACAGTCTCAGTGACTACATGTGAATAATGCTGATTTTGCACCAAAAAAGAGCTTCCCATCAAATTTTAGTGCTTATCTGAGAACCGCACTAAGAATTGTATATTAAAGGGTGAAAATAATTTGCTGAAATCCTACTTCTTCCCCTTAAAAAGTCACTGATTAGCAAAATTGCGAACAAATAGCTTTTCAAGCAAGTCAGCAGCAAAACAGTCTACATAAATTACATTAGTAGTGAAGAAAAATTCCCCCAAATGGGATGCTTGGCCATAATAATGAGTTATTTTAGGAGAAAATGTGAATGGGATTTTATATAATCTTGGAAGGGGGGAGGTCTTGCATGACATGACACAAATCATGACAAAATTCAGAAGCTGTAAAGGAAAATATTGATACATTTGACTTCACGCAATTTGAAAGATTTTACGTCAAGGGTACCACAAATGAATTTAAAATATCAACCAAAAAGTAACCATCAAATAAAATATGAATTTTATATTAAAATATAAAATTGCTAAAATACCTAGCAATTTTCCATTGCTAAGAAAAATATTTGCAACCTAATGTGGTGGGGGCTGATAGCCAGTGCCCTCTGAAATCTGTATTCTTTCTTCCATTGCTGTGGAATACTAGGGAGGCCTCAGTAGGACTCCAGAATTGTGCCCACAATCCCTGATGTTCATGCCCTGGCATAGTCTCCTCCCCTTGAGTGTGGGCAGGACATGCAACTTGTCTCTAGCCATAGAATATGGCAAAGGTAGCAGGACACACATGCTTGTGTGCGAGTGATGATGTATGTAAGATTGCACCACCTATCTTGCTGGAGTCTCTCTCTCTTTTGTTGGCTTCGAGGAAATCCCATATGACAAAGAATTGAACATGGCTCCTAGGAGCTGAAGGAAGCTTCAGATGGGGCTGTTAGCAAGAAACTGAAGCCTTCAGTTCTACAGCTGCCAACAACCAGAAGCAGATCTTTCCCTAGTCCAGACTCAGATGAGACTGCAGCCGTAGCCAACACCTTAACCGCAACCTTGCAAAGGACCCAGTTGAGCTGTGCCCAAGCTCCTGACCCACAGGAACTGCAAGCTAAGAAATGTTTAGTTTTAAGATACTAAATTAATGGCAACATTATTAGGCATAATAGATAGCTAATGCAAACCCAACTATACTGCATCTCCCAGGCTCCCTTGCAGTTAGATGTTGCCATGTGACTAAGCTCTAATCTACAGAATGTGAACAGACGACACACAAATGGCCAGTAAGCACACGAAAAGATGCTCAGCATCACTCATCTTCAGGTCATCAGGGAAATGCAAACTGAAATCACAATGAGATTCCACCTTGTACCCGTTAAGACGGCTACTATAAAAAAATAACCAGTGTTGGCAAGGATATGGAGAAACTGGAGCCCTTGTACGCTGTTGGTGGGAATGTAAAATTGTATGGCCTCCCAGGAAAACAGTTTGACAGCTCCTCCAAGAATTAAACATAGCATTACTATATGATCCAGCAATTCCATTTCTGAGATATACCTGAAAGAACTCAAGGCAGGGTCTTGAAGAGATATTTGTACACTCATGTTCACAGCAGCATTATTTATTCACAGTAGCTAAAGTGTACAATCAACCCGCCTATCCACAGACAGAAGAATGGATAAGCAAACTGTGGTCTATACACACGATGGAATGTTATTCAGCTTTAAAAAGGAAGGAAGGAAGTTCTGACACATCCTACAACCTTGATGAACCTTGATGACATAATGCTAAGGGAAATAAGGCAGTCCCCAGAGAGACAAATACTGTATGATTCCACTTATATGAGGCATCTAAGGTAGTCAGATTTATAGAGACAGAAAGCAGAATGGTGGGTGCCAGGGGAGGAGTGAGAAGTTGTTGTTTAATGGGGACAGAGTTTCAGTTTTGCAGGACGAGAAGAGTTCTGGATTTGGATGGTGGTGACGTTTGCACAGCAATGTGAATGTACTTGATGCCACTGAACCGTATACTTAAAAATGGTTAATATGGTAAATTTTATACGTATCAAAAGTTGAAAAAAAGCAAGTTGCAAAAATAATATGTAGCACAACCCCAATTTATAAAAACATGTATGCTTGTTTCTGGTATACATAAAGAATTTCTGAAAGAATACACAAAAAAACCCACAGTAGGGAGGCTGGGAAATCAGATGACGGGGAGACCAACGTTTGTATGTTTTCTGGTGCTGTTTGGAATTTTAGTTTATGACGTACATGTCTTACTTCTAAAATTTAAAACAAATTATTAATGAGGAGATTGGATTTTCTCCTACATTGATTCCTTAGATTACTCTGGGGCCAGCCCTTGAGGATTATACTGATTCCTTATGTTGGTTTCTGCTGAGATGTTTGGAGCTGTTGGGTTTTGGTTTCTTCTACAAAACTGTTTTCCAGAGGGTAATACTTAATTCTTCAACAGCAAAACAGCCAGAATAAATTTTGAAACTTTGTTGGATTGTATCTGAATGATGTGAATCAACAAATAAAGGCCACTGAAAGAGGCTTCAGTGTTTCTAAGACACCAAATAGAGCCACAATCGAGACAGCATTTGGCAAAAAATGAACACACACAATTCCTCACGTGTAGACACCATGTCTTCTACTTTTTTTGTGTCTTCCATGGCATTCAGTAAATTCTATGTAGTATTAAGTTAAATGCTTAATAACTCCATGGTGGGTGGAAACAATTTTCACGGCTAATGTCGATGATAATAGATCATATGACTAGTTCATTTTGACTATGTTGATCTTTCAATCATCAATCTCAGAGTTAAAATAATTAAATCACTCAAATTACCCAAATAGGCAAAAGGAATGTCGAGCAAGACACTCTCTTTAGGGGAGGGAAGAATACACAGAAATGTATTTCTTGAATGGCTCCATATAGAAGCATTTGGATGTGGACACCCTCACAAGCCCAAAGACATACAGCCTTTAGGTGAAGGAGAGAAGTATTAGCTGGAGACCAGAGTGGCCCCGCCGCTGATAAAGGAAGCATTAAAAGTTGCACATAGGGCTTTCCTGGTGGCGCAGTGGTTGGGAGTCTGCCTGCTAATGCAGGGGACACGGGTTCGAGCCCCGGTCTGGGAGGATCCCACATGCCGCGGAGCAACTAGGCCCGTGAGCCACAACTACTGAAACTGCGCGCCTGGAGCCTGTGCTCCGCAACAAGAGAGGCCGCGATAGTGAGAGGCCCGCGCACCGCGATGAAGAGTGGCCCCCGCTCGCCGCAACTGGAGAAAGCCCTCGCACAGAAACGAAGACCCAACACAGCCAAAAATAAATGAACAAATTAATAAACTCCTACCCCCAACATCTTAAAAAAAAACAAATCCCTCTTAAAAAAAAAAAAAAGTTGCACATAAGCCCCAGAAAACACGTGCTCTCATTCCCTGACTTTGTCGTTCTGCAGCTTTGTCCTTTTCGATACAGACTGAATGTATTTATATTGTAACCGTGTCCTGCTTAATTCTACTTAGAAGTCTTTTATTCTAAACTTTTAGCAAAAACGTTCATTTATGTAAAAGCAGTAATAATTTACACCACTGCTCCACAGTTGGGCGTTTCAGGCAGCATTTTTCAACCTCACGCTATTGGTATTTTGGCCAGATGGGCCTTCGATGGTGAGGGCCTGCCTGTGCACTGGAAGATGTCGGGCAGCATCCCTGGCCTCCACCTACTAGATGCCAGAGGCACGTCCTCCCCCGTGCTGCCAACCGGAAACGTCTCCAGACGCCCTGGGCGCCAAACCGTCCCTGGTGGAGGACTGCTGCCTCGAAAGGGGATGGAGAGATCGCAGGTGGAGGGGGCCAGCCACACCCGTGATGCCACTGCACCTGGGGGGACCTTCCCCAGCAGGGGTGAAGGGCCCAGTGAGGGGGCTGAAGTCCCCCAGATCCTCGTTTTATCCACCTGGGAGGGGGCAGCGGGTCTGAGTGCCCACTTGAGTGTTAGGAGTACAGCAGGAGAGGGACTGCAGTGCCAAGGGCTGCCCGGGCTCGACTTCCACAGGTAAGCACTACATAGTTTCTGCCGGTGACTGGGTTTATGCCCTGATGTGTGTGGTGTGAGTCTAGCTGCTTCACGGTCTCACCAATACTTAGTGTTCCTCCTATGAGCTTTCGGGTGGGAGTGTATGATTTTAGGTTGCATTTTTCGGTGACTAATGACATTTGGCCTCTTTTCAAATGCTTTACTTTTATAATGCGAAAAAAATGTAAATATGTGTGTGCATGTGTGTAAAAGGAGGAGTTATAAATATATAAAAGGTGGAGCCACAAAATTGCAGGAGTGTGGAGCACATCCGGCTGCCTTGGTGGCCAGGCCAGCACGTCGAAGGGGCAGCCTCAGCTCCCGAGTCCTCCTAGGAAACGTGGCGCCTTCCTCTGGATCCCAGCCCCGCCCCCCCGCTTCATGACGCCAAGCGCTGGCGTTCCCTTTCCGCCGGAGCTGGGAAATAGCGCCACAGAGGAGCCTCTAGATGGCACTGCACCCTGGAGATTTGTTCGGCAGGGCCCTTCCTGTCCCATCCGAGGGTGCATCCTGACCTGGCTTGACCTGTTTTGCAAGCTGAGCCCTGCCAGCGCCTGGGTTCAGAAACTCTGCGGGAGGTGTCCTCCGGGCCAGGGGTGTGTGCACATGCACGTGGGGTGCGGGTGGTGTGTGTGCTGTATGTGGTGTGTGTGTCAGAGTGGGTGGGGAGGGGAGGGCATGCTGTGTTCCAGAAGGAGAGTGGGTCCTTGCTGGAGATTAGGAAGTAGAGCCAGAATCTCTTAGAAGACAACAGTTCATCCGAAGGACACACACACACACACACACACACACACACACACACAAGGCACAAAGAGATAGACAGTGTAAAGCAAGTGTCCCTTACACTGTGCCCCCAGCCTCTGCTTGTCCCTTTCCTGCAGTGGAAAGAAACACAGTGAAACAAGTGTATGTAATGTGTGTGTGTGTGCGCATGTGCGCGCGTGCCTGCAAGCTCGTGGTGGTGGGACAGGGTCTTACCTGGACCCCAGGAGCAGCTCCTCATGCCTGGGCTCCTGTCAGGTCTGCAGCCTTCCAGCTGTAGATGGTTTCCCTCCGCAACAAGGGGTGGGGACGTTCTGGAAGGTGAGGATCCCCGCCCCCCACTCACACATAGGCACGCACGTTGGTTTCCCTTGTGTTCGTTCCAAGGTTGGCTATTTACAGATTTGGGCACAGCCCCTCCGAAAGGAATTCCCACCCCCCCTTGAAAACGGAAATAGTGTTTCTTAGCATTGTTTCCTTTTCCTTTGTTAATGCTTTATCAAATGGAAAAATACCATAAATATACTCAGACAAAAAATCATATCTTGCCCTCAAATTATCTGAGGAGGAAAAGGCCAGCTTTCTTTAACGAGAGTCTCCGTTTCAGCCTGTTTTCAGCTTTCGTCATTTCCCAGCAGGGCAGGTGCTGCGACCCGAGTGTGCAGCGCCCGTCAGCCTGTGTCTGGACTCACAGCTGCACGTGCATGGCCACCTCCAGTGGGACATGCTCTCCTGGGACACAGATCCGGTGTGTGTGCCTGTGCACGTGCATGCGTGTGTTTGAGAAGTCTTGATACCATTTTGGGGGGACAATTTGGAGGAAAGCAGTTGTTACCAGAGTGGGAAAGAAGCCCGCCTTTTTCTTGACCATGAGGCTGAACAATGCTGGTTGAACCCTTCCTGCGTTTCTTGGATGTTCATGACATCTTTGGCTGTGAGTGTGGGTGAGTTTTCTGTTTCCTCTGATGTCTTTAACTTTGGCAGATCAGCCGACTGGGGTGCATGAAGAAATGTTCCACGTGTGCTCAATTCGACAGAAACAAGTTGGTTCCAGTTTCTTGAAATGAAATATGTGAGCATCTTTGAAGATGGTTGCGTCTTTGCATCCACAGTGAGACCCCCTGCTCGGGAGGGCTGCACCCCAGACCTCCTCCCCCAAGACTGGCGGACCCTGATGACCTTCTGAGTGTGGTATTGATTGTAAGGGATCTGGGGATCTCACAAGCCCCTCAAACACAGTGCTGGCATCAAAGCAATGGGTGAACTGCTTCTGGGGGAGGGTGGTCTTCTCAGGCCCGCAGAGCTGGGAGAGGGCTTGGGGCTGAGCTTCTCGGCTCCAGAGTGAAAAGAAAATGTTGTCAAAAATCATCAACTGTTACCGAGTCCAGGCTCGTACTGCTCGCCACACGACAGGCCAATAAATCAGGAGACGAGGTGTCGGGGCAAAGAATAGTGACTTTATTAGAAAAGCCAGCAGACCGAGAGGATGGCAGACTGATGTCCCAGTTAGAATTCAGGCTTCTTTTATATTAAAAGGAGAGGGAGGGTGGCTGGTTGTTGGAAACTTCTTGGTGCAGGAATCCTTTGTTTTTTCATCTGCCCAAGTAGGTCAGATCACAAACCTCCAACGAGACAAATGTTATTGTCTATTATGCAACTTTTTATCTCTATATGAATGGAAAAGTATTATACTCTTAAAGGTCAGAGCCTTGAGGATGGGCTATCCCGTATATTTCAGGCTACAGGCAACATTCTTAACTGAAAGCAAAAGCAACAGAATACAAAGGTTAAAGTAAAAGAAACAGATCCAATATGGAGTTAGATTTGTTCTTCCCTATTACACGAGTCCAAAATATGAGGTTCCTGGGCTTCCCTGGTGGCGCAGTGGTTAAGAATCCACCTGCCGATACAGGGGACATGGGTTCGAGCCCTGCTCCAGGAAGATCCCACATGCCGTGGAGCAGCTAAGCCACAACTACTGAGCCCGTGCTCTAGAGCCCACAACTACTGAGCCCGTGCTCTAGAGCCCGCGAGCCACAGCTATGGAGCCTGCGTGCCACAACTACTGAAGCCACGCACCTAGAGCCCGTGCTCCACAACAAGAGAAGTCCCATTTGCCGCAACCAGAGAAAGCCTGCGCACAGCAATGAAAACCCAACACAGCCAAAAATAAATAAATAAAATAAATAAATTTTTTAAAATGTTAAAAAATAAAATTAGGTTCCTCGTGCCTCAGGCCAAGTTCCTGGAAGCAGAGCCTTGGAGAGGGGGTCTTGGGAAGGGGTATATGAGGGGCTCGGGAGGAGTGGGGGGAGGGTACGTGGCAGGAAAGGCTGTGAGTGGCTGGAATCCAGCTCTAATCAGCTCACCGGTGGTCATCACTGGCCAAAGTCAGCCCTGGGATGGGGCAAATGCCATCTTCTTGGTCTGCTGGCTTTTCTAATAAAGCCACTATTCTTTGCCCCAACACCTCGTCTCCTGATTTATTGGCCTGCCATGTAGTGAGCAGTACGAGCTTGGACTTGGTAGCAGTTGATGATTTTTGACAACATTTTTTTTTCTTTTGCTAAATTTTATCCTGATCCCTACTTGTTGTATCTTTCTGCTTTCTTCCGGATTCCTTTTTTTTCTTCTTCTTCTTCTTACCAGAGTCAACAACTCAAGGATTTTCTCAAAGAGGATTTTGTGGGATAAATTCTTTGAAATCACGTACGTATGAGAATAATGTTACTTATTATGTTAAGTAATAATTTAGTTTTCGTCACAAACCTGGATATACCGTTTTAGGCTAAAATGCTTTTCCTTCCAAATATTTAAGTGATTCTCTGCTGTTCTCTTGTATCTGTCACCATTGACAGCTCTGTGAAAATTTGGTTTTGACCTTTTGTAGGAGTTGTGGGTTGCATTGGGTACCCTAAAAAGATATGTTGAAGTCCTAGCCCCTGGTACCTTGTGAATGTGACCTTATTTAGAAATAGGGTTGTTGCAGATGTAATTAGTTAAGATGAGGTCAGACTGAAGTAGGGGGGGCCCTAATCCAATACGACTGGAAGAGTAGAAGAGACACAGACACATAGGGAGATGCCATGTGACAATGGAGGCAGAGATGGGAGTCATGTGTTTACAAACCAAGGAGCGCCAAGGAGCGCCAGCAAACACCAGAAGCTGGGGGAGGGGCCTGGAAAAGGTTCTCCCCTAGACCCTTCAGAGGGAAGCTGGTCCTACTCACACCTTCATCTTGGACTTCTAGAACTATGAAAGAAGACATTTCAGTTGTTCTGAGACACCCAGTTTGTGGTACCTCCTTAGGGCAGCCCAGGTAAACTAACACAGTAGGTAATCTACTTTTTCCTTTTGGGGGATTTGAAATTTCACCTTCTCCTTAATCCTTATCTTCTTATTACTATCAGCAGGTTGATATTGTCTCCCTAGAGGCTGGATAAAAGGCCTACTTGAGGTCGTTGGGGTTTTAGGAAGATAGAAGCTTCTAGTATGAAAAGGGCTCATCAGCCTCATCCCTCACCCCCAGACGCCCTCCCACCTCCTTCCAAGCATTTCCCTTTATGTTGTGGTGGGGGGAAGCCAGCCTGCAAATAATTGCCCTGGGGAGGCCTGGGGAAGGCAACTTTTGCTGGGGCTCCCCTGGCCTGGCTCCAGGGCTGCAGGGATAGCCAGGCTGGCTCAAAGCCCCCTCCCCGAGCTGGGGATAGACTGGGATGGACAAGGACGCTGGGGCCCCAGGCTCCAAGCTTGCGAGCGCATAGCGGTGGTTTCTCTCTGTGCCCTCTGTCTCTCGGGGCCCTGAGCACCCTGAAACCCTGCGGCCCTCAGCTGAGCAGTGCAAGTCTGGTGGGGGAGCTGGGAGGGGTCGGCCCTGATTGCTCCGAGGAGAGAGAGCGAGCCACAAGTCGAGGTGCCTTTCCAGCCCCCATGTGGGAGCCGTGGCCTTGACGGCTTTCCTACCTGCCCGTCACCTCACCCCACCCTCAATGCCCACCTGGCCGAACCAGCTGTTTTGTCAGCGTTGAAGGGGCTCTTAGACCCGCCAAGTTTTTTTTATCAGCTGTTTGATCTCAGGGCGTGGTCCCCAGGAGGCGCCTGGCAGCCCCCAGAGTTCTCCACTTTGCGTGGACGGCCCAAAACAAACAAATTGATGAGCAAATCAAGAATTTCATTCATGGCCTCTCGTGATCTGAGATGTCCTCAGATCCCTGAGTCACTCCTGTGCCGACACCGCAAAGTAAGAAGGCGTGTGTACTTCTGCTTACTCTGTGGTGGTGACGGGAGCGGGCAGGGGGAGGAAGGGGGACACCCGGGGTCTGCCGGGGGCGGGGCCAGGGGAGGCCTCGGTGGCTTCTGACTCCCTGGCTCCATCCCCAAAGGGCTGCGGATTCAAGGAGAACCAGCGTTCCAGGCCCCAGGAAGGATGTGGGTCCACTGTCGGGATTCCGGACAGGAAAAGCCACGAGCAGCGGTGACAAGACAGGAGGCACCTTCGAGGGCGCCCTGGGGGTGTGAGCTGTGCGTGGAGCTGCGAGGCCCTGGGGCACGACGCCGGGGTTTTGTATCAGCACCCGTTTCCTCCCAGATTAGCGGGAAACAGTGAGCGCTGCCGGGATGGAGGGAACCCGAGGCCACATCCTTCGTGGAGGAGAAGCTTCAGCGCTGGGGCGGCCAGGCCAGGGTCCCCGTTCCCCGTGCTGAGGGCCGCGCCTGCTGCGGGCCGCCCTGGGCTGTCGGAAAGGGGCACCGCTCGGCCTTTGGGCAGAACTGCGCGCGGTCTGGAAGGTTCTGACTCCCTGGGACACTGTGGTCAGCTGAAATTTGCAGACCATCCCTGGCCCTCGTTCACGCCCAGCTGGCACCGCAAGCGTTTAGGGCAGTGCCAGCCAGGCGCTTGGCCCTGTGGGCGGGGGAGGAGGGGAGGGGCGCCGTCCGTGCACGTGGCCCAGCGACTCCTCCACGCAGACCCTGCGGGAGGCGCCCGGGCTCTCGGGGCGTCAGCCTGCCCTGCCCGGTCTCCTGTCCTTCACCCTGCCCGGCCTAGGCTGGGTGCCGGTCCCGTCCAATATGTGTTTATTGAGGGTCTGTCCTGTGGAAGGTGGGGGCTGGGCACCTGCTGGGGGTCACAGAGGTCAAAGACACTCAGCTTGTGCGTCTTCGTGACTTACTATCCAGATAGCATTTTGGGGAGGCCCATATGTCTACCAATGTGTGTCAGGGTTCCCTAGAGAAACAACAAATAGGATGTGAATACTTGTCTCTCCGTGTCTCTCTCTCTCGCTCCATATATATACACACACATATATATATGGAGAGAAAGAACATATATATAAAGGATTTTTGTAATTAATGAATAATATATATATTTACCATTTAGCTAGCTAGCTACCTAGCGATTATCTATCCAACCATCTAATCTTTCTAAAAATCTAAAATCTGCAGGGCAGGCTGGCAGGCTGGAGACTCCCAGAGGAGTTGATGCTGCAGCCTGAGTCCAAAGGAAGTCTGGTGGCAGCTGCCTCTTCCCCCGGGGACCGTACGTAGTCTTATTTCTTAAGGCCTTCGACTGCTTGGACGAGGCCTGCCCCATTGCAGAGGGAAACCTGCTTTACTCAGAGTGCACTGATTTAAGTGTTAATCACATCTAAAAGTAAGTCAGACAGAGAAAGACAAATACCATATGCTATCACTTATATGTGGAATCTAAAATATGACACAAGTGAATTTATTTACAAAAACAGAAACAGACTCAGAGACTTAGAGAACAAACTTATGGTCACCAAAGGGGAAAGGGAGAGGGAGGGATAAACTGGGAGTTTGGGATTAACAGATACACACTATATATAAAATAGATAAACAACAAGGGTCTACTGTATAGCACAGGGGACTATATTCATTATCTTATAATAATGTATAACAGAAAAGAATATGAAAAAGAATATATATGTGTACATATATAATGGAATCGCTTTGCTGTACTCCTGAAGCTGACACAACACTGTACGTCAACTATACTTCAATAAAAACAAAAAATACCTTCACAGCCACATCTGTGTTTGACCAAACAACTGGGCGCTGTGGCCCAGCCAACCTGACACATGAAATTAACCATCGCAACCAGTAACCATTAAACAATTTTAAAAATTAAAAAATCAAATGTAACCAAGGCATGATTGGGCTGGGAGTGCGTGGGAGCCTGAGGACTCAGTTCCCCTGGGGCCTGGGGAGAACCACTTGGAAGAGAGTCTCATTAGGCTTGACATGTGGTGGGTGGCAGGAAGGCTCCTGGCCTTTGCCTTGGGCCTGGGCCGCCAAGGAGGTGGGGTGGGAAAGACCCCGAGGCTTGCTGTGGTGGGCAGGTCCGTGTGCAGCTGTGCTGTGCACAGGGACGCCATAGCGGCCCCAGCGCTGGGCTCTTGAGGCTGCAGGACTGAGGTTCCAGAATCCTGAGCAAGGCGATGATTGCAGGAGAAGCATCATCACCCTCTGGAGGGGGGACACGCATAGCGCACCTCAGCTGGCGACAAAGGGCAAGGCTGGTGGAAAGCTGCCCTCTCCCCCAGAGCCTGGAAATTTTCGACAGCTTTTCTGCCTTCCCAGGGGCTGGAGGCGGGAGAGGGGGGGTGTAACATTGGGATGGATGGATAGCACGTCAGCCTGAGCGGAGGCCTCATTCCTGCTCCACCATCCTCCCCGGCAAGTCACCAGGGGGAACCATCTCCAGACGCCCAAATCCAGAGAGATGAGAGACCTTGTTTAGGGGCAAAGTGTGGTGCAGACTTGTTTTCCCCCAGGAGCTGGTGTGGGTTTGCCCATGTGTGCATAGAAAACATTCTGGTTTTCTGTGTCAGTTCCCACTGTGTTATCTGGAAACCGTTCAATGCCTTCCCAGCGAGGTTTCATTTTCCACTCACCACTCCCCTATTGTCCGAAAGGGCCCAGAGCTCCCCAAGCTGTAGGGTAATGCATTTGTCGTCTTTGAGAGGATAAGACACTCACTGAACATTTAGCCCTTGAGTGGCGACACTACCTCACAGCACGAGTGCCAGCAGGGGCGAGCCCTGCCAGGGGGCCCTGAAGCCTTGCTGGGGGCTGGCTGTGTCGCCAGAGGCAAGCTTGGCCACCAGCGCTCACTGGCCGGGGTCAGCTCCCCTGAGGGATGGCTGTGTGGGGAGGTGAGGGGGGACCGTAGGGCTAAGCTGGCCTTGTACGTCCTGAGTTCACGGTCAGCTCAAAGAAGCATCCAACATCTGTACGATTATCCCAACTAGGGGTGCCTTTGGCAGCTTAAAAACACCACCTGAAAGATCTCCAGGTTTTATTCTGAGGTCTGCAGATCGGTTTGTGCGTTGCAATTTCTATCTACAAAGTGATAGTTATTCGCGAGAGAGACTCCAATGTCGGGAGCCTGTGGTCTTACCGTCTGGGCCCTGGGTTAAGTGCAGGGCTTGGGATGCAGGCGGCTGGGTGGGCAGTGGCTGGACCAGTGCGGAGAGAGGAATGTCTACCTTGTTCTGGAAACTTCTTGAATCTGTGACAATCCTTAACAACCCCCAGAGAAGAAACCACTGTTCTCCTCAGAATTATGTTCGTGATCTTTGAATGAGCAATGTTTTCATTTGTGGTGGACTGTGGCTCCAAGTGTAGAATGTTTACCTTGACGTGTCCCCAGGAGAGGGATAAAGCTGTTCCGAGCCATCCCTGGTGGACGCATCCCTGCACCTGCAGGACTATGTCCACGGGGGCCTTGGCCCTTCAGCAGAGCCTCTTATCATTGACTCGTCGTTTCCCACTCAGGTTGTCTAAATCGCTAAGTTAGGACCCTTTCCAGGAGAACACTCTTTCACTCACACTGTGCCTGTATGTAGACTGGATTCAGTTCACACCCCCAATCCAGTGCCTGGGAGGGGGGTGCCTGGCCTGGGACTCCAGGCACTGCACTCACTTCAGGCTCTTTAAGCAGTGGTCACCTTTCAATGTGGCACATTCTAGTATTATTCTGAGAAGAAACTCTCAAATTACAGTCTGTTTCTGTTTTGTAAATAAATTCACTTGTATCATTTTTAAAAAAAATTTATTTATTTTTGGCTGCGCTGGGTCTTTGACTCTGTGCGAGGGCTTTCTCCAGTTGCGGTGAGCAGGGGCCACTCTTCATTGTGGTACGCGGGCCTCTCACTATTGTGGCCTCTCCTGTTGCGGAGCACAGGCTCTGGACGTGCAGGTTCAGCGGCCATGGCTCACGGGCCCAGTTGCCCCGCGGCATGTGGGATCCTCCCAGACCAGGGCTCGAACCCGTGTCCCCTGCACCAGCAGGCAGATTCTCAACCACTGTGCCACCAGGGAAGCCCTGTATCATTTTTTAATTAGATGCCACATTAAGTGCTATCATGTGATATTTGTCTTTGCCTGACGTACTGAAGTGCATCCTCTGGGTTCGTACCTCCTCCGTCCCATGCTAGACACACTTAGCTCTCCTCCATCATCCCCAAACCATATGGTTTCAATGCCTGGCACCATCTTAATTGCCCGGACACTCTTGGATACTATGACTGTCTTTAAATGTTGTGTCCGGAAGGGGAGAGAACATTCCAAACTGACGTAGCATAAAAAGAGGACGCTACCCAGCTGTGCTTTTCAAGCCCTCTATTGTATGTCTTTTCTCTCGTTAAATTGTAAGGTTCTTAACAGCAGGGACCTTTCCTATATTCTATCTTTCCTATTAGGATTTTACCAGTGCCTGGTAAAGTTAGCTACGTAGATGAATAATACATGTTGTGGACAATAATAGTAATTCTCTTCAAGACAGCGGTGAGCTGACGCTGGCTTATACCCTCTTCCGAGAAGCAGTTATTAAATATTCAGGAATTTGAGGGATCTGATTGTTAAACTGTTGACGCCTTGACATTGGCCATGGTAGGAATAGTTACATCATGGAAACTGGCAAAGGCAGCAAATTTTCCTCTCAGAGAGATGGTTTACCTACACACCACTGCTTGAAGATGAGAAAAATCTCCTGTCATTTATTCCCGGAGGAGAATGAGGAAGACGCTTGGATTCCCGTACTCCGCCCCCGTTTGTTCAGAGGATAAAATCGACTATGCTTTTTTGCTTTCTGGAATATTTTCTTTCTCCATAAAGCATAAACGTTTTATTCTCAATAAATAAAAAAATAAAAAGAAATAAATAACTCTGGGTTAAAGACGGGCAACTGAAAATAATCATAATATTCCCAGGCACATGTGCTATCGCAATGTAAACCACTCCTCCCCCCTCCCTTTCTCATGAAAGCTTTTGTTCAGCCGTGGGATTTTGCTGAGAGAATATAAGATTTTGCGGACACTGAGAACGTTAAACCACAGGTCTTACTGTCATCGTTTTAGACACTTATTTACTTTAAAGAGACCGTGGGGTGGGAATATGAGATTCAGCTACCATTCGAGTCTGGTTTTTTTCTGAAAATAACTTGCCGTTTGGGAAGATGATAAAGAGTGTTGATCTCAACTGCTTGGCCGAATTTCCTAGAGACGTTGTAACTTTGCCAATCCCAAGACTAGGTGAAGTGTTTCTTAAGGAATACTTCATTTTTCAGAGTGTTCCTTGTGTTCTGAAATGTCAACGTGCCAACACTAACCTACCCCTTTAGAGAGAACGACCCCCTCTTGAGAATCCCGAGGCCTCACGCAGCTGGGCTTGACTGATACTCAAAACACGGACAGACTTACTTTTTTTTCTTTTCAAAATATATTTTACTTCAGGAAACCTTCAGCCAGGCCTCTTGCAGATGGCAGACAGCTTAACTGCTGTGGTAAACTCGCCTGACGTTTTTGGGAAAACGTTGGGTGCTATAACCATCCTTGGAACCCAGAGAAAATAGATTTCAACCCACACAAAGACGCGCATGTGGACCAGCCTCTCGACTTGGTGGCCAAAGTTTTATCCAAGGCTGTTCCTTTTCCCCCTTTCCTTTTCAGCCTCTCTTGAAAGGCTTGCAAGTCAAGAATGTATTATTGGGACAGCAAAACAACAGAGGCCCAAGACGAAATGAATCAGCGTTGCTGTTTCTGTCCCCACCCTATCTGTCTTCCTGGTGTGTCTGAGATGGTGGGTGACAAGATCAGTTGACTGTATTCATGTATTAGCTTCTTCTTCTTCTTCTTTTTTTTTTTTGCGGTACGCGGGCCTCTCACTGCTGTGGCCTCTCCCGTTGCGGAGCACGGGCTCCGGACGCGCAGGCTCAGCGGCCATGGCTCACGGGCCCAGCCGCTCCACGGCATGTGGGATCCTCCCGGACCGGGGCACGAACCCGCGTCCCCTGCATCGACAGGCGGACTCTCTACCACTGCGCCACCAGGGAAGCCCTAGCTTCTTTTATTTATTTACTTATTTTTAAATTTCGCAGGCACTGTGTGCCTCTAGGTAGCTCACATCATTGGTCTTTGGTGGCATTAGTTGTAAATTGCAGGAGACACCACATCTTTTTTTTTTTTTAATCTGTTGGCTGGGCCACACGGCGTGTGGGATCTTTGTTCCCTGACCAGGGATCGAACCTGTGCCCCCTACATTGGCAGCGAGAAGTCTTAACTACTGGACCAGCCGGGAAGTTCCCACCACAACTTTCTTGTGTGCCGTCCGTATGCCGGGCACTGCCCAGGCTTGGACAATGCATTTTCTGTCTCAATCAGGGATATTTTCTAAATGAGTGACTTCTGATTCAACACGGAATTTATAATTTGGGGATTATAAGAAAAATAGTCAGCGTGAAAGCTGCTGTTCCTCACTGCGCCTGAGATGCCTGCTGTCTTCGTGGCAAAGTTAAAAACAAAACCCAGTAGAGAGTGACTTGGTTTACTTCAATAACCAGGGACTATGAAGTTTGTTTACTTGTTTATAAACACTTGCAAACACCCCGTAGCTCGAATAGCCAACCCATGTTTGTACTTTACACGGATTTGTTTTCACGGCTTCCTTTTACGTGTGTTACCGTGTGTGTCGGTGAGAGAGTCCTTGGCTTTGACCCGTGCTCTCAGCGTCCAGTGTGCCCAGTCACGGGACAGCTGCAGGCGTCCTGCGCTACCTGGTACACATGGCGGGAAGGAAATCCGGGGGCAGGTGGCACCTGGTGGGCATGGTAGGGCCTGGACCTGGGCCCCCAGGAGGAGCTGAGAAGGAAACAGCTGATGTAGGTGGTGGTGATTGGACATCTGACAAGATTTGTTCACAGAATGGGCAAGACACCCCGAGAACCCCCCCACCCACCAAGTCCTTGGGTGGGCAGCAGAGGCAGGGTTGGGCTCTCCTTAGAGGGGGCATGGGCTCCAGGAAAGCGCGTGGCCCAGGCTGGCGCTGGGGAGGAGTGATGAATGGCTGCGTTGTCCTCATCAGAGCAGGCTGGAAGATGAACGCCCATGCCCTTCAGTGGCTAGATGGGGTTGTCGCGTGGACCACAGTGGTTCCACATCCAAGGACTCTGAGGAAAACTCATCTTTCACCATGTGACACCCACTCACCTGCCGTAGATAGGGCTGGTTTTGTCATTAGGCCCAATTTGGAGATGACGACATTGAAGCTCAGAGAGCTCACTGGACCTGCACAGCCTCCCTTGGCATCTCAGTGCCAGCGATCTGAGGGAAGCTGACATCTTCCGTATCTGTCAGCTCAGGAGGCGGGCTGCTCTGGGCTTCCTCACTTTATCCTCCTCTTTTCTTTACCACTCGTCCCGGGCTGCCTCCTTCAAAGCTGCTGTTCAACCAGATGTCCTTTTTTTCATTAAATACTTTCAAGTGTTTTTCTCTCTCACAAGGATCATCCTGCTTAGACAATTGTTTTCTCACAAAATACGCTAGTGGTTGCTGGTGATCTGTTTATTTTCCCTTTCCTTTCTCCAGAAAAATCAAAGATGTTAAGTCCCTTTGCAGGAAAGAAGCTTTCCACGTATGACCAGGAAAGGGTTCATTGTCCTTAGGGAGCTTTGGGCTATGAGCCATTGAGAATCCTAGTGACAAAGACTTAAATATGAAAACAAAACAAAACAAAACACCACTTCTCTAAAGGCCAGAGGCAGCACTTCTGGGGCTCAGTGGCCCACAGACGTCATCAAAGACCAGAATCCTTTTCCCCTTTGGATTTGCTGCTCCGTAGCCTTTGTCCTCTTCTGGTCAAAAGATGGCTGCTGCTGCTCCAGCAATCACTGCAACATACAGATTGTTTAGAGGCAGACACATTTCTCCTCACATGACTATCAAGGAGGAAAAGATACCTCTGCTGCTCCCCAGTTTCCTTCCAGCTCACCTACACGCCCAGCCAGTCCACACCCCTCACTGGGGCACTTGGTCCCCTGCACGCTGTACACAGGTCGTGGGGGCCATTTCTCAGTCTCATCTAGGTTTCCATCTATGGTCCCCTCCTCTTCCATCTTCTTCTTATCTGAGCTGAGGGTTGGAGTTCTCCAGGGGGCTTGAAGAAATCCTTCCTCTGTGCCTGGGATATTCTAAGCCTTCCAGGTATCTTTCTGGGTTTTTCTAACGGCTCTGTGTCCCAGCCACTGAGGTGTGGGCCAGAAGGGGTCAGGTTTTCACTTCCTCCTCTCTCTGACCCCCTGATCACATGATGCAGGACTGGGTTTCTGACCTCTTCTTTATTTTTATTATTTTAAACTTATTTTTTTTTTGGCCGTGCCACATGGCTTTTGGGATCTTAGTTCTCTGATCAGGGATCAAACCTGGGCCCATGGCAGTGAAAGCCCGGAGTCTTAACCACCAGGGAATTCCCTTGTCATTTTCAATGTCACAATCTTCTCTTACTCGCGGCTTGGTCGCCACAAGGAAAGGGGGATCCTCCCTTCCCCAGGGAAGCATCGTGATGATCTGACCCCCCCCCCGCTCCATTTAGAACTCAGAAAATCCTTCTTCTCAATGAGAACAGCCTTCCAAGGGACAGTCTTGCTGAGATGGAAACAGATAAGTCACTTGACAGTCAGAGTTGTTATGGAATAAGGTAATTTGTGTGAAGCGCACACACGGGTTCCTGGCATATAGAGCCCTCCACAGGAAGTAGCTGCTGACATTATGATTTTTTTTTTTTTTTTTTTTTTTTTGCGTTACGCGGGCCCCTCACTGCTGTGGCCTCTCCCGTTGCGGAGCACAGGCTCCGGACGCGCAGGCTCAGCGGCCATGGCTCACGGGCCCAGCCGCTCCGCGGCATGTGGGATCTTCCCGGACTGGGGCCTGAACCCGCGTCCCCTGCACCGGCAGGTGGACTCCCAACCACTGCGCCACCAGGGAAGCCCCATTATGATTTTTATGAGCGACGATCACTGAGCTTCATGTCATGATCAGTCCTGCCCTGAGGTCTGGACAAGAAGGGCTCCACCTTGGCTTCCCCGTGGGGTCAGAAATCTGTGGGGCTGAACCCATGCCCCCCTTCTAGGCCCTGTTCCAGGTGCCGGGGACTCTGGAGTTCCCACCCCCGTGGTCCCAAGACTGCATCTCCCTGGGGTCTGCCCCCCTCCCCAGGGTGAACCTGCGGCAGGTTGTGCCCCCTTAGGCCCAGGGAGGAGGCTGTGGGGTGGCTGTTTGTGAGATGAATGCTGGACAGCTAAGTGAGATGGACCGCTGCAGTGGCTGGGAGGTTTCGCAGGGGATGGAGGGAGCCGGGTGGGGGTATAGAGATGACAGAGTGAGGGAGGGGCCCTGGACTGGTGGATGGAGGCCCTCTGCTCCCCTGCCACCGATTCCGGAACCCCTGGGAGAGGGAGTGGTCTGCATTCAACCTGAGTTTTCCAGGTTGTTATAAAATCTATTTACCGGGGTGGAAGGCTAGGACTCAACTGAACACTTTGTCCACTGGATTTATCCCTTTAAAATATTTAAATGTGTGGTCTGTATGTCTCTACTTTAGTTCTCGGCCTGGCTCCCCTCAGTGTTAAGGCTGGGCCCAATCGGAATGGTGCTCCTGAGTTGCCGTTATGGTGCCTCAACCATCGACCGAGTGATTTTAATTTATATTATCTCGTTTGATTGCTCTTATTAACTATCAAAGCAACCGCAGACCGGGGTATTACTGTGACTCCCCACTTGACAGTATTGAATGCTCTGAAGCTTACACATCATGTAATTCCATCACATAGTTTAGATTTCTTTCCTGGAAGAAAAATGATCACGGCACTGCACACATGGGGCTAATGTACACCCAGCACTGGGAATTCTTCCGTGCAGCAGACCTGAGTCCTGAGGAACAGAGTGGCTTTGATTCCCTAATAGATCTACTCTGGCAGGTGCCATGCTTCACGTGCCTCCTCATGGCCTGTGGAAATGCCGCCTCCTAACAAATACTGGACACTTGGCAAGAAAATCACAACAGGGATGTTTGTGCTCAGGGCTGTGCCAGGTTCTGCCAAAGATGGAAGATTATAGGACATGGTTCCTGCTCTCTGAGTAGTGAGTAGAACTGAGGAAGAAATATAGTATGAGAGAGCACATGCTTTTAAAAAATTTACTTCTCAACAATTTTAATTAAAAAAAACATTGAATAAGTAATGTGATCACATGGCTCAAAATTAATAAGTCAGGGCTTCCCTGGTGGCGCAGTGGTTGAGAGTCCGCCTGCCGATGCAGGGGACACGGGTTCGTGCCCCGGTCCGGGAAGATCCCACATGCTGCAGAGCGGCTGGGCCCGTGAGCCATGGCCGCTGAGCCTGCGCGTCCGGAGCCTGTGCTCCGCAACGGGAGAGGCCACAATGGTGAGAGGCCCGCATACCGCAAAAAAAAAAAAAAAAAAAAATTAATAAGCCACAGAAGGCTCTTCCTTCAACACGAATCCTCCAGCCACCCAGGTCTCTTCTCCATAAGCAATCAATCTTGCTAATTTCTTCCAGTGATGTTTTATGTATATGTATTTTATACATATTATATATATATACATGTTAATATATGCATATGTTAATACATATACATGTGCACTATATATATATAATAAACACATACACGCATTTCTCTCTCTTACACAAATGGTAATACATTATGCACTTAAAAACATAGACTACTTTTTTTTTTTTTTTGCGGTACGCAGGCCTCTCAGTGTTGTGGCCTTTCCCATTGCGGAGCACAGGCTCCGGACGCGCAGGCCCGGCGGCCATGGCCCACGGGCCCAGTTGCCCCGCGGCATGTGGGACCCTCCCGGACCGGGGCACAAACCCGTGTCCCCTGCATCGGCAGGTGGACTCTCAATCACTGCGCCACCAGGGAAGCCCCTAGACTATCTTTTAAAATTGAGGTATAGTTGATTTACAATGTTGTGTTTGCTTCAGGTGTACAGCAAAGTGATTCTGTTATACATATACATATATATGTATACATATATATTCTTTTTCAGATTATTTTCCATTATAAGTTATTACAAGATGCTGAATATAGTTCCCTGTGCTCTACAGTAGGCCCTTGTTGTTTATTTTATATACAGTAGTTTGTATCTGTTAATCCCACGCTCCTAATTATCCCTCCCCTTCCCCTTTCCCCCTTGGCAACCACAAGTCTGTTCTCTATGTCTGTGAATCTGTTTCTGTTTCGTAGATAAGTTCATTTGGTTCATTTTTTAGATTCCACATATAAATGATATCATATGCTATTTATCTTTCTGTGCCTGACTTACTTCACTTAGTATGATAATCTCTATGTCCATCCATGTTGCTGCCCATGGCATTATTTCATTATTTTTTATGGCTGAGTAATATTCCACTGTATATATGTGCCACATCTTTATCCACTCATCTGTTGATGGACACTTAGGTTGCTCCCATGTCTTGGTTACTGCAGATAGCGCTGCTATGAATATTAGGGTGCATTTTTCTTTTTGAATTAGAGTTTTCCTCAAAAGTACACTATTTTAAAGGTAGTTTCAGGTCCACAGCAAAACTGAACACAAGTACAAAGGCTTCCCATATACCCCCTGGTCCCACACACCTACAATCTGTCCCATTATCAACATCCCCCACCAGATGGTACGTTTTTTACAATTGATGAACCTACACTGACTCATCGTCATCACCCAGAGTCCATAGTTTACATTGGGGTTCACTCTTGGTGCAGTACATTCTATGGGTTCGGACAAATGTTTGACATGTATCCACCATGAGAGCATCATACCAAACAGTCTCGTTGTCCTAAAAATCCTCTGAGAGCACATATTTTAATACTCTATTGTGTTGGGAGTCTAGAGCAGGGGTTGGTAAACTTCTTTTATAAAGTTAGTAAATATTTTAGGGTTAATGGGCCATACTGTCCCTGTCTCAGCTACTCAACTGCTATTGTTGCAAGAAAGCAGCCCTAGGACTTCCCTGGTGGTGCAGTGGCGCAGTGGTTAAGAATCTGCCTGCCAATGCAGGGGACATGGGTTTGAACCCTGGTCCAGGAAGATCCCACATGCCATGGAGCAACTAAGCCCGGGCACCACAACTACTGAGCCTGTGCTCTAGAGCCCACGAGCCACAACTACTGAGTCCATGTGCTGCAACTACTGAAGCTCGTGCACCTAGAGCCCATGGTCCGCAACAAGAGAAGCCACCACAGTGAGAAGCCCGCGCACTGCAACGAAGATTAGCCCCGGCTTGCGGCAACTAGAGAAAGCCTGTGTGCAGCAGCAAAGACCCAATGCAGCCAAAAATAAATAAAATAAATAAATAAATAAATAAATATATAAAAAGAAAGCAGCCCTAGATGATATATAACCAAATGAGCATGGGCGTGTTTCAGCATAACTTTATTACAGATGCTAAATTTTAATTTCATATGCTTTTAACCTGTAATGAAATACTGTTTTTCTTTGGATTTCTTCCAACCATTAAAAAATGTAACAGCTAAGTTTGCTGGCCATACAAAGACAAGTGGTGGGCTGGATATGACCTGTGGGCTGTAGTTGCTGATCGCTGGTCTAAAGATGTGTCTCCTGAATTGGTTAGTAGGACAAAATTACTTCATGGGCTATTAATAGGCATGCAGAAAAATAATTTTGGGAACTACTACAGACTCTGTATCCTTCTTAGAGAGTCGTGGTACACATTAGCATAATAAAGATTCTGAGAAGTCCTGCAATTGAATAACCTATGCAGCATTTCCTACTGTTTACTTACTGCAGCATTTCCCACACTTGGTCCTGAGAATCTTCCTCCTCCTCCTTCTTCACCATAGGATACATATTAACTCCTTGTAGAACTGGTATTCTGAAGAACCCAGATTGGGAAATGTTGGCCTAGAGGTCCTAAACCTGTTGAGCACAGTTTGGAAGTGGTGGGAAGAGTCCAAGGAGGGTTTTTGGAAAAGCTGGGATTTAAGTCTAAACAACTTTTTTTTTTTTTTGATAGGTAAGAAGTGGATTTATTTAGAGAGATACACATTCCATAGACAGAACGAGGTCCATCTTAAAAGGCGAGAGCAGCCTGGGAGAAACACATTCCATGGTGTGGGCCATCTCAGAAGGTGAGGGGCCTAAACAACTTTCTTGAGTTCAACTTCAGATAGAGGGATTCTTTGAGGGAAAGCTAATATTCACTGTGCACAATACACTCTTCATCCTCCCCTTCCCACCCACTGCCCGCCCCGAGCCTTGTCCTCCCCATCTCATTCAATAGCACCTGCATCCAGCTGCTGGGACCAAAAACAGGATTTGTCCTCTTTCCTTTACACTCCGCATCCAATTCATCAGCAAGTCTTTTCAACTCAACCTTCAAAACACATGATGAATCCAACAACTTCTCACCACCTCCACCCTCACCACCTGACCTATAATAGTTAGCATCCCATCCCTCAAATATTCCTAGACCAGTGGTCTCCAGAGTAGGGAGGAAAGGAAGCCATTAAATCTTTTATTTACATTTTCTCATTTCCCATCCTTCCATCTATTTAAAAATGTACACATTGTACATTTGCTAATGTACATAATCTATTACTAAAACAAAGCATGCTGATAATTTATAAACAATATGTTTGTGTGTGTCTATGTTTATAGAGGGAGGAGTGGAGAATTTGGGTTATTTTTGCAAGCAATCCGTCACACACACAGAATGAAATCCAACTCTCCTCCTGAGAACAGCTGGAAATGAGGACAATAGGAAAAGTATTTGAAGGCACTGGAGAGTTAAAAGAGCAGTGAAGAATTTTAGGGCCAGGATCTGGGAGAAGAATAAAGTACAGCAACGTGAGCCAGCATTTGTGACTCCTTTCCCCCAGGTGTTCTTTTTCCAGAAGAAGAAAGAAGCTGAGAAGAAGAAGCTAACAGAGTTGTTGATAGACAAATGGGGATAGAAGAACAAACATTGGCATTTTGGGCCCACAAGGAACTGGAGACCCTTGACACCCCCATTCCCCCAGAGCGTTTGGTTTGGGAAAATGGCACAGGGCTTTGGTCTAGGAGTGAGGCGGTGACAAGAAATTCATTTGAAGAAATGAAGCCCAGCTTTGAATTTTTTCAATCCCGGATTGGATTAAGGAGATTAGGCATTGCTAGTGCCCACAGCTACCTGCCATAAGTAGATGCAATTTCTCGGTGAACCAAGGAAACACCTTCCCAGATCTCGTTTTTCATACACAATGTCTGGCATTCAATCAAAATAACCTGTGCATGGGGAGACAAAACAATGATATTCAAAAAAGAGAGAATTAAGAGGTAAAGGAAACATACCAACGGGGAAAATAACTATGCTTAATATATTCAAGGAAATGAATACAAAATGAGGATTTTGGTAGAAAAATAGAAACTATAAAGGAGAATCAAAAGAAAATCTTGCAAATGAAACATAAAGTAACAAATTAAGACACTAAGTTTTCATTCACAGATTAGACACAGCTAAAGAGAAAATTAGTGAATTAAAATAACAGAAATATCTAGAAGGAAGCTCAGAAAAGAAACCAGAAGAGAGCCAGAGACATACAGTGTAGAGAAAGCTCTAACATGTATATATCTGAAGGTTCAGAAGGAGAGAAGGGAGAAAATGAGGCAGAAGTAATGTTTGAAGAGATAATGACAGAAAAAATTCCAAAATACGTATCAAATGACATATTCCAGAAGGACTCTGAGCCCTAAGCAAGATAAATAGGAAGAAAACCACATCTAAGTGCATTACAGTAAAATGGCTGGCCACCAAAGACAAAGGAAAACCTCAAAAGAATCAAATCCAAGTTCCCTACAATGGCTGACAAAGACTGCACGACCTGGTCCCCCCGTTCAATTTCATCTCCTGCAACCCTCCACCTTGTTTATGTCACTCTAGCCTTTTATCCCTCAGTTTTATTGAGACATAATTGACATATAACATTGTATTAGTCCACAATGTACAACATAATAATTTGATGAATGTATATATTGCTAAGTAATCACCACAATAAGTTTAGTTAACATCTATACCTCACATAGTTACAAATTTCTTTTTCTTGGGATAATAACTTTTAAGATTTAGAAGCTTTCAAATATATAGTACGGTATTGGTTAGGGTTAGGGTCACCAAGGTGTACATTACATCCCTAGGATTTATTTATCTTATAACTGGAAATGTGTACCTTTTGACCCCCTTCACCCATCTCACCCACACTGTACCTCTGGCAACCACCCATCTGTTCTTTGTATCTATGAGTTTTTTTGATTCTACATGTAAGTGAGGTCATACAGTATTTGTCTCTCTGACTTACTTCACTTAGCATAATGCCCTCAAGGCCCGCCCATCCATGATGTCACAAATGGCAAGATTTCCTTCTCTGTTTTTTAATGGCTGAATAATATTCCATTGTACATATATGTGTGTGTGTGTGTGTGTGTGTGTGTGTGTGTGTGTGTGTGTGTGTGTATCTTCACATCTTCTTTATCCACTTATCCATCAATGGACAGTCAGGATGTTTCCATGTCTTGGCTATTGTAAAAGATGCTGTACTGAACACAGGATGCAGATATCTTTTCCAGACAGTGATTTGATTTCCTTTGGATAAATACCCAAATAAATAGGATAAATAATAAATGGATAAATAGGATAAATAAATAGGATAGCTAGATCACAAGATAATTCTAATTTTTAATGTTTTGAGAAACTGCCACACTATTTTCCATAGAGCCTGTACCGATTCATAGTCCCGTCAACAGCCTCGAGGGTTCCCTCTTCCCCACATCCTCACTAGCACTTGTCTTCTCTTGTCTTTTTTTTTTTTTTTTTTTGCGCTACGCGGGCCTCTCACTGTTGTGGTCTCTCCCGTTGCGGAGCACAGGCCCCGGACACGCAGGCTCAGCGGCCATGGCTCACGGGCCCAGCCGCTCCGCGGCATGTGGGATCCTCCCGGACCGGGGCACGAACCCATGTCCCCTGCATTGGCAGGCGGAGTCTCAACCACTGCACCACCAGGGAAGCCCTTCTCTTGTCTTTTTGATGATAGCTACCCTAACAGGTGTGAGGTCACTCCAGCCTTCTTGATTGGCTGTTCCTTGAACACAACAAGCTTGTTCCCAAGTCAGGGCTTCCGTTCCCTCTCCTTAGAAAGTTCTTCTCAGATATTTGTTTGGCCTCTTCCCTCACATCAATCAGGTTTTGCTCAGACATCACCTCCTAAGAGAGGGTTTCTCTGACCACCCTAGGAATCCCTTGGCTCCCTGCCCATGGTTCTCTGTCTACTTCCATGGTGTTATTTTTCTTCACTACCTGACTCATTATTACATGTGTATATATGTATTATTTGGTCCCTGTCACTGGAATGGCGACCCCATGAGGGCAGGAGTGTCTTTTTCACTCCTGTATTGAATACAGTCAGCACTTAACCCATAATTAGCCTCAATAAATATTGTTGGATGCAGGCATGAATGAAAGAATGAATGAGTGAAGGCTCGGCACTTGGTAGGCGCTGTAGGCATGTGGAAGAACCCTAAGAGCACTTCATTCTGATGAATTCATCAGGGGACACTTCCTGCAGGGTTGGGTGATCCCTTCATCAGGGGGCATCAGTCCCCAGGTTACCAAGGAAAACAGTTCTTTACAGCCTGTAGAAGACGCTTACTCTCCCAGCTATAAAGGTGAAACAGTGTAATACAAATTCTCAGAGGCTTTTGGGGATGAAAGGCTCCTTTTCAGAAAGTCCACATTTGCTCTGGCTGGGATTACATGTCTCGTGATTTTTCAGATTAACTTAGAACTTTACGACAGCCAATTAATCTTTTTTAAAAGACCCAGTTAATGCAGTTGAGACTTTTTTCCTGAGATAATTGACATGAAGCTTGAAAGAGATTTAAAAAATTTTTTAAAGAAGGCTTTTTATTTATTGAATGGCTAAAGGCAAAATCATCTGTTGCCATAGTGATTGTCTTTGGGGAGTAAAGTGATAAAGATGCCAACAACAGTGAATATGGCCATAAAATGTCCACCAAGATCCTGCAGCGTGGTTCCTTTTCTCACTCTCTGTCTTCGGTGGCGGCCCTTGGGTAACTGAGGAGTAAATGACTCCAAGTGTTTTCTAGTGTTGCTGAGTGAGTTCAGAGCCTGGGTCTCACTCAGGGTTCATGGCACGAATCTCTGATTTGTTAGATGTGAGTTTCCTGGAGACAGAGATGGGAGGCCTTGGGTGCCAAGGCCAAATTTCCTCTTGGGATGACTTTTGACCCTGTCCTTTTCCTGGGGTCACTGACACACAATACCTCCCTACGTTGTGCTGGGTCACTTCATATCATGAATAATTAATTAAGCAGGGCTTTGCTGCTGGAAAACCCAAGGCCAATTTGGGGTTGACATGCACCACGTTGGCCTCTAATCGATGACTCTGGTGTCCCCCACGCATGAGGATTTTCCAGATTTCTGAGACCTAACTTGGGAACAGCAATGTGGGGATATGATCACAGGGTTCTAGAATCGGGTTTTCTAGAATCTGCACACCAAATTGTGATTTAAAAATTAGATGCCATGCCCTGCTCGTTGCCCCCCTCCTGTCTGCCCCTTCCTACAAAGCTCTCTTTTCATCGATACAACTGACCTGAAACTGCAGTCTGTCACGTCTCTTTTGAACTCCCTTGTAGGTTTCAGACGGGGCCGGGTTTTGTACCGAGGATCATTTTCACTCTGCAAGTAGGTGTGCACGAGATTTGATGGCAGCGTAACGTCAGAGACACTTTAATTCCCGAGCCCTGGCTTAGGTGTATGGGGAAAATTTCCAGACGGTGCTCTATTAGATTTTCACCCCAGTTACGTGGGGGCCGTCCCCTGAGTGGTTAGCACGGACCCTGCACTTACGGGGAGAGATTGCCGGGTGTCACTGACAGCTCTGCTCCCAGGCGTAATGACCATCTGGCCCCGGTGCAAGAGAGCTGACACTTCTGCTACTGATGGAAACCAGATACAAATGGAACTGATGTAATTGCAGAAAAGCTCGTTAACAGGACCGGGGGCTCTGCCGAGGAGGCCACACAGGGGAAGGGCAGGCTTTGTTTTTGTTCTGTCTTTAAATGAAGACTCTTTCATCGGCACTTTGAAATGCTGCCAATGACCTGCAGTTGCTTGTTCAAGAAATCACGCCAGCGATTTTT
Source organism: Tursiops truncatus (assembly GCF_011762595.2). NCBI lineage: Eukaryota > Metazoa > Chordata > Mammalia > Artiodactyla > Delphinidae > Tursiops > Tursiops truncatus. The sequence continues at coordinate 137,877,150 of NC_047037.1, read as the reverse complement.
GCATGTTTGACACTTCCTTACTTGGAAGGGGACAAGTTGGCAGAATAAGAGGGTACTTTTGCTTTTGGAATGACAGTTTCATGACTTTCTGACATGGGTCCTGTGTGAACTTGGGACGCCATCAGGGGACATGTCTTGCTGGCTTGGAGCGTGTCCAGCCCACAGGTGGGCCCAGACCACTTTGGCAAGAAACGAAAACTGCACATTCAGGTTTATTGCTTAAGTTGGAGGCTTACAAGTCTTGTTTGATTCCCCTCAAAGTTTACTTCCACTTCCTCGGCCGACTGTTCTTTTTCACTTCCCTAATATCTTGTTAAAACCACAGGAAAAAGAAAACATCGTTTCTTGCCAAAGGTCATCTTTTGTAGAAGCACATTTGGCTTTCAAAGGCAGCAGCATTCCTGGCCTCCGTGGAGAAACGCACTGATCTGGCGAACTTTTGAGTTGAATGATCCAGGCAGAGAAAACATATAGAGGGACCTTGGGAGTCGGCAGAGGTCTGAGCATAACAAGGCAGGAAGGCCATGGGGAGGGGAGGGAGGGGAGAGAGGATGAAATCAGGACAGATTCCAGTTGCCTTTATGTTTACCATGATGGTGGCGGTTTAGGGAGGCGGGTCCTCTCTCTTACTGCTCCAGACACTGCACCAACTGACCCACGACAGCGGGTCTTCCTTCTTTTGGGGGCATGGTCACCTCAGGGGCCAAGTCTTGGCCTGACTTTGAAGAACCTCCCTTTCATAGCCCAGGACCTCTGCGGGGAGGGTTGGGAACAGTCCCAGGGCTCGTACGCATGCTCCGAGGCTTGGTGGGATCCCGTCGCCTGTTCTGTGCAGCCCTCGTGATCCGCCTCAATTTGCTGGCCTCCCCTGTGTCACCCCCTCCTTCCATGGTTCCCGTGCTCCACCTAACTGGGCGCTTGGGGTGTTCTGGACGCTCCTGGTCTTTACAGCCAGCTTTTCATTGTCTGATGCCCTCACTACCCTCCACGCCCAGCAGCGCCCTCTGTGTTCGTCAGGCGCAGACCAAAGGTCAATTCTGTGACCCCCATCTGTGTGACCATAGCTCAGTTCTCTAGCCACCAGAGCCACTACCCTCCTTCTCAGAAAGCACGTTGGAGCCAGCCTTGATCTACCTGGTGTTCCAGGGGCTGCTCAGCTATCCAGAGACCAGCCTGGTTTTCTTCACCTTCATCTCTTTGTACTTGGTCCAAACAAGTACAAACAACAGGTGTTTAATACACGTCAGCTGGAGGAACAAAAGGGTTACATGGTGGAATCCTCTTCCAGATTTTCAAGGGATCAAGAGAGTTCACCTTCAAAAAAGAGTACGTGAAGGTTGTGTTCCAAAAGAAATATCTAGGAGGTTTGGCTCTCATATCAGAAATAGGAGGCGACCCATATCCTAGCTGGAGAGATGATATTTTGTTAGAGAATTTTGAGTCAAAAGAAGCCTAAGATTAAAGCCTTCAGGCCATTCATCCATCCACCCACCCATCCATTTATCCATCCATCCACCCATTTATCCATATCAAACCATCAATTTATCCATCCATCCATTCATTTATCCATCTATCAAATCATCCATCCAAACCTTTATTCATGTATTTATTTCCCTTCATTTCCCCCCAATACTGATGAGAATATGAAAACATATAAGACAAGCTTCCAGGCTTGAGAATTATCTAGATTTTTTTTTTTCTTAGAGATTTTCATGGCTATGTGATTAATACCAGGAGAAATTTCAAAACAAAATTTGAAAGTAGGGGAATGGATAATGTCCACTGGTGTATCCCTTGATGAAATGTTACATGGCCCTGAAAATGATGGCTGCTAAGGTCAGGCAATAATATGGGAGATTGTGTGATAGAATATTAGGTGAAAAAGTGTATATAACATTTGAAATAAATATAGTCAATAAAAAAGTCTGGAAAGGGGCTTCCCTGGTGGTGCAGTGGTTGAGAGTCCACCTGCCGATGCAGGGGACACGGGTTCGTGCCCCGGTCCGGGAAAATCCCACATGCCGCGGAGCGGCTGGGCCCGTGAGCCATGGCCGCTGAGCCTGCGCGTCCGGAGCCTGTGCTCCGCAACGGGAGAGGCCCCAACAGTGAGAGGCCCACATACCGCAGAAAAAAGTCTGGAAGGATGTAGACACAAATGTGAGCAGCAGCTCGAGCAATGGGGTATGGGTGATTCGTCTTCTTCATTGCACTTCTGTGCATCTCCCATCTTCCCTAATGAGCTCATTCTCCCTGCATTTCCCATTCTCACCAAGCAGAATTCTTTTGCAGAAATTTCTTCCATGTTCCCCTTCCTTCCTTTGGACCACTTGAATCTATATCAGTAGAGTTTATTCCATATTACAGGAAAGATATACTGTCTCTTTTTTTTTTTTAAAGAAATAATTGGAAATTTTTATTTGAGCCAAATTTGAGGATTATAACCTGGGAAGAGCATCTCAGAAAGCTCTGAGAACTGTTCCGATATGTCTTTCTGTGATTAAAAAAAAAAAGAAAGTGTGTGTGTATAAAATAAATACACAAAATCAAATATTATAAACACACACACATATATACATATAAACACATCTATATATATACAAACACATGTATATTCTTTTAATTTTTTTTCAGATGCTTCTGTCTGTTTCCAACCAGATTAAACCTGGGTGGGCTTTGCTGGTGAGCTCCTCCGGACCCCCTGTTGGGAGCCTGGAGAGGAGCCCAAAGACTTCAAGTCAGTCACTTGAAAGAACGTCATCTCACCTGTGGCCACCCTGAAGAATCAGCTCTCAAGGTCCTTCCTTTGGGAGAAATTATTAAGAGGCCCGTTTACAAGCATTAATGTGAATGGGCCAGTTTCCTCCAGGCAAACCACACTTTCCTCAGCTGATCTTAGCTCATCGTGTATATCTGGGCTGCACATCCTTTGCAGTTTAATATTCGATGTCACAGTTTCCCCATGGGCACTTTCCACCGCGTGTCTCTCGAACCTCTCATTTTATCTGCTGCCGTTCCCCCGCTGGTGGTCCTGTGAAGCAGGACCCCCCCTACTCCCCGTCTTCACTTCTGAAATTCATACTGTGATGTGGTACGATGCGTTTTTGTTGGCAGCCTCTGCACAGAGTGAGATTCTGAAGGATCTAGACATGCTCCCGCCAAGGGCGTTTGTATGTGGTTCCACTGCTTGGAAAGACAGTGACTTTTCCAGGTGTGCGGTGACTTCTATGAAGCCAGAGCAAACCTTAGTACCCTCCGATCTGGCCCCTGAGAGCTCTGAGGGTGGCTCCGCCAGGACAGCAGGCCCCTCCAATCGCAAACTCACCCTGGGGATGCTTTTGGGTCTCCCACGGTGACCTGGCCTGGGGAGGACCCTGCCTCTTGACGGGGCCCCCCTGTAGCCTTTCCCTGGGCTGCTTGGTGTTAATACTCAGCACTGGACATGGCTTGCTGCTACTGAGTCCTGACTCAGGAGGGAAAGAGAGGTCAGGGCTTTACACAAGTTATCTGCCTTCATCAGAGAAAACAGAGGAGTCGCCCATGGTCAGGCAGGACTGTGAGAGCCGGGCCTGCCGTGTGTGTCTGGCTTCCAAATCTTCTCCCTTCACCCCTGTGCTCATGCTTTCCTATATCTCACTCAGCTACACAGCACAAGGGACTCCCATGTCCTGAGTTCCTCTACTACCAGGTTAATGTAGAGATAAATACCAAGGAAGAGAACACGCAGAAGAAAATCACCTGTCAGAGCAGCCCTGGTGGCCCACGTGGAAGCCCCCAGCCTTTGGATGGGAGAAGCGTGTAGGGGTCTACATGAAACAGCCTCTTCCAGAGGAGAGGGAGAGCTTGGGAAAACTTCAAAAGGGGACAGATTTTTAAAAATGCAATTATTTTAAGCTCGTGAGGACTTGGTGAAGGAGGATTAGAACTTGGCCTCATCTGAAGGTCGCCGACACCCAGGAGGACCCTGTCTGTCAGGTCCTGTGTAAAGTGATGCATACATGTACGGTGCGCCTTTATATGTTGTGTGATACTGGACTTCATGGATCTCATCCACTGAAGCTCTCTGTGACACTGTGCTCTTCGCGTAGACATTATATTCTTATCTGCCGTCATACTGGGCCTGTGTATCCAGCCCTGACAGCCCTTCTGTTTCTCCGTCCTGGGCTAGGGAGGAAATCCATGTTGCCATTCACATTGGATAATGTGGCATTTTGAGGGGTACATTTTAAAAATTTTTGGCCGCATCGCATGGCCTGTGGGATCCTAATTCCTCGACCAGAGATCAAACCCGGCCCCTCGGCAGTGAGAGCGCAGAGCACTGACCACTATACCACCAGGGAATTCCTGGGGTAAATATGTTTTTGCTACTCGGCTTTATTTTTTTTTGGAAAAGCCAATATCTTTAGTAGACAAAGGTGACAACGTTCCAAAGCAAACTACAAGCAGAAAAAAAAAGCAAAACTAAGAAGAACCGGGATTTTCCACATTTACCTTGACGGTTCATGCACATTTCTCAGTGAATCACATCAAACATTTACTAAAGATACAATATATGAACTGCATAGTGGAGGAACCTTGCAGAAAGCACCTGAACTAGGGAACAAATGAATATCAGGTGCTGGAAGCACACAAGACACGTTATCACTTCTGTGGTGTTCTGGGCAAAAATACAAAATAAAATCATAATCTAAAACTCTCACGAAAAATGTCAGTTTTATGCAAATTGCCGTCCACATATACCTCCCATGTTCTCTGACTCTAATAGTGTATTTAAACAGTCTTTCTTATCAATATACTTGCTACTCTATTTTTGAATCATGTTGAGATGGTATAAACGAATAGATCAGAAGCCGTCCTCTTCCTGTGCAGAATTCATTATTCACACCGAAGCTTTCAGAAGGTTCAAGGTCCTAAAGGGACAGAGAAAGCACAGAGGGTCACTGCTGAGCTGAACGCTCTGTTCGGTTATAACTTGGAGGTTGCAAGGCTGTGGAGTTTAGTGGGCAGACACGTCCCTGGACCCCCATCCTGCCATCGAAGCCGCGTGTTGCCAGGTGCAGACGTCTCTTCAGAGACTCACTCATATTCTGAGGGCACTTTGGAAAAGAAAACAAAGGAAAACAGTGACAAACCGTAGTTTCCCAAATCTCACAGCGGATGTGATTTGCCAAACAATGAAGCCAACCTCTTATTCTTCACTTGTCATTTAATCAGACTTGACGTACTTTGAATACCAGGAAAAGGGGAACTTGTATGCCCTGGTATTCCCCAAAGAGGAAGTGAAACAAACGAGCAGAACAATTCAATTTAAGAAAAAAAAAACCCCAAACTGCCTATAGAACTATGACGTATGCCTTCAGTGAACCAGGCATCTAAAATAAGGATGGTACTCAGCACAGATTCTGAGAGGGCTTTTTAAGAACGGAATGAGGCAATGAGGTGTCATCCTGGGCTCCTGGGGTTCAGGGCTTGCCTTGCTTGTGGTGTTTGAAGATCACCCCTGCCAAACCTAGAGCCACGGTCCATGGTTGGAACACTGCCCATGGGCCACTGACATTAAAGAAGCTGAGGAAAGTCCTCTTAAGCACTGCGTGTCTTGTTTGTGGCTTCGAATGATGTCATGGCTTTGCTTATTCAGTTTAATTCAAGACAGGCAAGCTGCCATTTCTACTGTTCTCAGCTGCTTCCAAAATGGGTCGCCCTTTCCATGGGTTCCTCACCTGGACAGGCTCCCTTCACCTGGGGAAACAGGAGTTCCTAAGTGTATGTTGGCCAGTTTCTACAAGTGGGCTACAATGTACGGGGGACAAGAAGGGGACAAGGAGAGGTGTCTCTTGGACACTTTCTTATTCCCTTGATAACTCCTGAGTTTTTCTCAGGGTCACCAGGAAGGGCGGCTACTTCACCTGTTGTCACAGCGGCAGGTAAGTTGGGTAGCATCTGCACCTGTTGGCTGCCCCATCTCGCTGAGGGTTGGAGTTGGTTGTGAGGGCACAGACTATAGGAATCTCTGGGAAAGATGCTGTCCACACAGGGCCACTGGCCAGTCATCGTTATGGTCTCATGGTTACAGGCAGGGCTCAGCTGGGTCCCACGTGTACATGAGTGCCCGGCCAGGCTGGTGGAGGAGACGTGAGACGGTAGCGATGCTGGGAAGGCGGATGAGGGGCCAGGAAGCACAGCGGGCCCCTCACCCTCCTCCTTGGGGCGCCCTTCTCAACCACAGATCCAATTCAAGGGTCCTGGACCCGCTTGGGAACAAACCATATCCCTATTTTCACCACCACCAGCAATTGGACCAAATTTGGCATCTCCTTGCACGGTGGAGCCAGTGCCCAGCAGCAGTGGTGGCAGGACTTCCTGCCACATTGTCCCCACGGAAACCCCAGGTCACTTCCCGCTGTGGTACACTTGCTACAGAGTTAGAGAAATTGGGTTTACCCTTTACTCCTTCAAAACATCGGGCGGGCGTGTTAGACTCGCTGCCTGCCCTTGTTATCCAATGAGTGAAAGGAGCACATCTATTTTTTTTTTTTTCCCACCAAAGATAATATTTGTTTTTATTATTATTCTGTGAAAGAAGTAAGGTAATCTGATAAATTGGGACTAAGTTAGGCTAGTAGGACAATCAAGGAAAAACTATCTTTAAGAGATAGCACATCTATTTCTATACCAGAAAAGGAAACACTGTTCTGATCAGACCGTATGTGTCGGTATCACGGGCTTCCTTTGTACTCGTACGTGTTTTATTTTACGTATTTGAGAACATTCTTTCGTGAAGGGGTCCAGAGGCTCCCCCCACACGGCCACCCGCATCAGGAGGCTTGGATACAGAGAACTTTTTCCTTCCCTTTGGCCTCAGCATCCAACACTGCACTCTTCTCACGGAGACTCTGGGGCTGCCTCAGCTGGAACCCGATCCCACGCTTCACGGGGAATCAGCACCAAGCTGGGCGGAGGGTGGCATTGCCTTCCAGGCCAGGATGGCAAAACCCCGGCAGTGGGAAGGGTCAGAGGCTCGGTCAGCATGGGGACCGGGTGCCCGGGGAGCGGATGAAAGGCTCGTCTTGGACTTGGCATTCCTTTGGTTTCCTCTTCAAGGCTGCACTTCGAACTCAGACCCCTCCAAGGCGGCTGGTCTTTCGACTGGTGTCGCGTTTCTAAATCCCCTCCACTGAGAGGTCCCTGGACAACCAAAGGGGTCAGTGAGATGAATGGAAGTTTTTTTTTCCTTTAACTTTATTTGAAAAGAGCTATTTTGTTATGAAAGTATTAATGTTTGTTCACTGCAGAAAATAGATCAATTAAAAGGAAAACTGTCAACATTGCTTTCTGTCAAATACTCTGCCCAGGATGTGGGGTTGATATTTCCATCTTACACACAATGCTTGTAACCTGCTTTTCTTCTTGCTTAGCTGTATTATGAACATCTTCCCACGTTAAAATGTTTTGCTATGCTACTATTCCTTCAATACGACTTACTTTGTCAATATGGAATTAATTTTTATCCCCGATGTATTTGTTCAACGTCCTGGTGTTAGCACAGTGATTTTTTTTACTATTATAAATGATGCCCACCTTGTGTCCATGAATCAGTATTTGTTTAGCTCAGGAGTAGGTCTGTGTTTTTGGGTCTCAATCTATAAAAGAGGCTTTTGTTTCTTTCTGGCAATACTGTGAGACGTAGAAATTAAAATCAAAATTGAACCTTCCAAGTAACCAGCTGGGCTAGTTGCCCATTCATGAACAATTTCAGCCCAAACTCACAAACTCTCTCTGCGGCCAAGGAACCAGTCAGATGCCAGGGGAGCTGCCCTCTGCTGGCTCCCCACTCCCCAGCCCAGGAAGGGTAGAAGTATGGGAGGGGGGAGAGCAGGGGGGGGGATGTGGTCAGCATCCAGGGGCTGTGAGGGAGGAAGGGGAGGGAGAGTGTGTCATCCGAGCCATGAGTCAACTTCCTAAAAAAGTGGGGTGAGGTGAGTGGTGTGTTGAGCACAGAGATTTCTAGAACCCAGGGGACCTGGACCTGGATTTGTCTCTAATCAGCACCAGACCTTGAGCTTAATATCCCCATTCGTGGCCTTTAGCTGAGCACCTACTTTTTTTTGAGTCTGGCCTGTTTTAAGGATCAAAATAGATACTTTTGGTAAGAGTGCTTGAGAACAGCTTATTTCAGTATAAAATGTGGGGAGTTTTGTTGGGATTAAAAGAGCTGAAATCTAGTCCCTGTTGTAAGTGAATGTACCTTCTGGTTGCCCCTGGAAGAAGCCCCTTCTCGAGGTTTCCTTGCCCCCGAACACCTGCCAAGGAGCTGGGTCACCTCCATTTTGAGCTCAGGGTACCCCCTCTTTCACTCACCCTCACCCTCGGACCAGAGATCCTGAAGACGAAGCCAGGGGTCTTAGGCCGAGGCCCCGGGACCTGTGGACAGCCCGAACAAAGCTGCTGGTTCCCATGAGTCAGGAGCCGGCCAGAGCCTGGAGGCCTTCAATATCCCAGAAGTCCTTTGGGCCCTGTTCTCCTCCACCCTGAAAGGACCAGTGCCAGCCTCTGGGGTCTGGGCGGGTGTGTGAGCTCGGGGCCTGTTAAGCGTTGCCTTGTGTTCCCCAAAAGATATGTTGGAATGCTAGCCCCTGGTACCTCAGAAGTGACGATGTGGAGACAGGTTCTTTATGGAGGTGATCAAGTTACAGTGAGCTCATTAGGGTGGCCCTAATCCAATAGGACTGTGTCCTATTAAAAGGGGAAATTTGGACACAGACAAGCAGAGGGAGAAGGCCACGTGAAGAGGAAGACAGAAGTTGGGGTGATGCTTCTCAAGCCAAAGATTGTCAGAAAACCACCGGAAACTTGGGGAGGCCTGGCACAGATCCCCCCTGCTAGCCCTCAGGGGGACCCAACCCTGCCCACACCTTCACCTCGGACTTCTGGCCTCCAGAGCCTGAGTCAGTACATTTCTGTCGTTTAAACCCCTCAGTCTGTGGGACACTGTTTGGCAGCCAGGTGCCTGCCTGCGTTGACCGCCTGGGAAAACTGACTGGCTCTGCTTTCCCGGCACTTCTGCTTTGCTTTCAGGCACCGCTTCTTTGGAGCATCTCAGAATCCAAAGAAAAAACCCCACAAAAACCAACCAACCGTACAGCAGCAGCAAAAAGCAAAGAAACGACAACTGGACACCTTCTGGGTCCAGCTCCACTGGGGAAGTGGCTGGGGAGAGAAGCTTCCTCTCCAGCTGTTAAGGTTGCTCAACTCAGCAAAAGCTGTGGGAAATTCAGCAAAGAAAGCCCGGAACTGTCCCTCTGTGTGCGTCGTGCTAGTTAAGGGCCAGATCGCTGGTGTCCAGCATGTGGACACAGCCAAGCTTTGCTTTCAAACGGCCTTGAGCTTCTGGCAGGTGCTACTGACCCTGGCTGGACGTTAGTGTCACCTCGGGGGCTTTAAAAATGTGCCCCCGGGCTTCCCTGGTGGCGCAGTGGTTGAGAGTCCGCTTGCCGATGCAGGGGACGCGGGTTCGTGCCCCGGTCCGGGAAGATCCCACATGCCGCGGAGCGGCCGGGCCTGTGAGCCACGGCCGCTGAGCCTGCGCGTCCGGAGCCTGTGCTCCGCAACGGGAGAGGCCACAACAGTGAGAGGCCTGCGTACCGAAAAAAAAAAAAAAAGTGCCCCCAAAAGAGTCCGACACAGACCAGTGTCATCAGGATCTCCAGGGGGGCCTGGACAGCAAGATTTTACAAAGTGGATTCTAGTGCACAGCCAGGCTTGGAGGTCACTGGTCTAGGAGCTGTGGGCGGCGCGTTTTAGATCCGGCCAACAACCTGGCCACCCCCTGACCCCCAGCCTCTCCAGGCGTCACCTTCAGTCCTGACCCGCCAGCCATTCTCAGCCTTTGCTGCACCTGACATTCATCCACGGAATCCTGTCCTGTGGCTGCTACGAGTAGCAAAGAACCACAGACTGGTGCTCAGAACAGCAGAAATGTATTCTTTCATGGTTCTGGAGGCTAAAATCCAGGTGTCCGCGGGGCTGGTTCCTTCTGTCCCAGGCTCTCCCCCAGCTCCTGGTGGCTCCCACAATCCTTGCATCCCTCAGCTTGTAGACGCCTCACTCCAATCTCTGCCTCCATCTTCACATGGCCTTCGTCCTGTGTCTCTGTGTGTCTTCTTTTCTGTCTCTTATAAGGACACTAGTCATTGGATGGAAGGCCCACCCTCATGTAGGATAATCTCATCTAGAGAGCTTTACCTTAACTACATCTGCAAAGGCCCTTATTCCCAATCAGGTCACATTCTGAGGTTCCAGGGGACATATTTCCTGGTGGGCAACACCACTCAGCCCACGACACCTGGAGGGTTTTAAAACTCCTGCTGTCCAGGCTCACCCCAAGTCAGTTATACCAGACCTGGGACCGGGACACAGACCTGGGAGTTTTCAAAGTTCCTGGTAATTCCAACATGCAGCCTTGGTTGAAAAACCCAAGGGAGTCTTGTGTTTTCAGTTGCCTTTTATACTGAGAAATCTAAACCGAGACAGGCTCAGTTGGGGATCCACCTGGTGGAGGGGGTCGATGCAATTTCTAGCCTTGCTGGGTCCTTAGTTGTAGGGTGTGTGTGTATCTTTTTTTTGGTAAATGAAACATCGTGAAAGGGCAGTTGCGGGCACCCTAGCTCTGGCGTCAGCTGTCATGTGTTATTTCTGGCTTTCTTATACCTGGGCAGCCTTGGCTTTGCGAGGTGATGTCTGTTGTCACTGGGCAGCACCAGCTGCTTTGTAATCCGCATCTTTGGTGGTCACACGAAGGTCGGAACAAAGCGTTTCTTCAGTCCTCGACGATGTATTAATTGTTTTCTTATAAGAAACCATGAAGTCGGTTTTCTTGGGTTTGTCAGCTGGGTTTCCAAGTGAAGGCTTTTGACCCACAAAAGGGCCATTCAGCGCTCCCCTCTGTCTTAATTAATTGCAGGCCCTTGGACAGCAGACCCTGCGGCTCTGACAGCCCCGTTTGGTTTCCGTTCCACCCGAGGGCTGCATCCCCTCCTTGTGGGAGCCTCACTGGCACCAGACCCCCCGGGGGGCTCTGTCCCCACTGCCCCAGCTCAGACCTCAGCTGGCTTCTCATGGGGCGGAACCAGAGCAAACAGGATCCTTAGACGTCAGCTCGGGGCTTAGTTTCCAGGGCTGGCAGCCTCAGGCTTTCAATCCTGGACCTGGCTCACTTCTAGGGAAGGGAGAAGAGAAACTGGTGAAGCCCCACGTGGACAGGGCTGGCTTGTGGGGTCCACATCTCTGCCCGCCCCAGAGCACAGCCCTCGGGACAGGCTTGTGCTCGCAGCCCAGCTTTGCCATGCCAAGCTGTGGGACCTGGAGCAATTTCTTAACCTCTCTGTGCTTCCTTGAACCCCCCTAATGTGCTTATGACAAGGGGTGATCACGTGTGACCCTTAGCTCCCATGCCCAGTAAATGCTCGCTATCAATGCTGGGGCCTTACTGAAGCTGTGAGTCTGCCTGAGAATTTTTCTTTTTTTAAAGGATAATTTCAACTTACTTAAGTTTTGACCTGAAATTTAGGGAAATGGAGTATGTCAGGTATCTGCTGCTGTATAACAAACTACCGCCAAACAACAACCATTTTATTTGCTTATGCTTTTGTAGGCCAGCAACTGGGCTGGGGTCATTGGGCAGCTGTGCTCTTCTGCCTGGGTCACTATCGACGCTGTGATCTCCTGGTGCATAAGCTGGGGCCGCCTGGGCTATGGAGTCTCCATTGAGATGGCTTGTCTCTGCTCCCTGTGTTCTTATCCTCCAAGAGGTAGCTTGGGCTCCTTCTCGTGGCAATCTCAGAGATGTGATATATACTACGAGTTCTTTTTAAGCCTTCGCTTGTGTTACGTCTGCCAGCATCCCATTGGCCAAAGCAAATCATATGGCCCGACCAGGAGTTAAATAGGAGAGGGGGCCCACATGTGGCGTTAAACATTGGGAGGTGTAATTCATCGGTTCCGTTACTTTAACAACCCACCGCGATTTACTTCGACAGAATATACCGATCGGTTTCCGGCAGATCATCCGGCTGGTCACCAAAATCAGTAGCATCTAAGGACTTATCCCTCAAACACGTTCAAGTTCACATTTCTTGTTCCTGTTCTTGTTCGTAATCTGCTTCCATCTACCTTTCTGGAGGTCAAAAGCCTAAAATCAAGCCATGGGCTGGGCTGCATTTCTTCTGGAGACTTCAAGGGGAGAATCCCTTTTCTTCCCCTTGTCAGCTTCCAGATGTGCCTTCAATTCTTGACTCACGGCCCTTACATCACTCTGACCTCTTGTTGCTTCGCTGTGGAAGGCACAGTCTGGTCATCAAAGATCATGTACAGGAAATGCCATTCTTTTTTTTTTTTTTGCGGTACGCGGGCCTCTCACTGTTGGGGCCTCTCCTGTTGCGGAGCACAGGCTCCAGATGTGCAGGCTCAGCGGCCATGGCTCAAGGGCCCAGCCGCTCCGCGGCATGTGGGATCTTCCCAGACTGGGGCACGAACCCGTGTCCCCTGCATCGGCAGGCGGACTCTCAACCACTGCGCCACCAGGAAAGCCCGGAAATGCCATTCTTTATCCGTGGTCTGGAAAGACTTGAAAGAGCTGCAGTCGATCACGTCCAGCAACCCTGCTCTTTCCTCCTTCTCCCGGGCACTGCAGCTTTCTTCTCTGGACACCTTTCCAATGCCCGAGTCTCGTCTCTGAAATGCTTTCCCAGTTCTTGATTCCCAAACTCAGATGCCTCCCAGAGCAGGACACCTGCCTGGATGGGTGCAGGAAGGGCAGACACCAGGTGTGTGAAGCCAGACTCTTCCAGGGAGAAGCAGGTCCCCTTTGGTTAACAGTTATATTAATATTATTAATAAGCTGTGAGGCTGGGACTTGAACCCAGGTCTGTGGACGCCCAAGCCCTTGTTATTTTGTCCACAGGAGCACGTGTGGGGGCTTGTGTGAAGTCCCTCGGAGCCAGGTTGACCGTGAGGCATGGTTTTCAGGGGGTGGTACTGCTTTCCTGTCTTTATAAAGGACCCAAAGCTCACCCACAGGCCTCAGGACAAATGCCCTGTTGATCTGGAACCATCCTAAGGTGCATGTAAAGCTAGAGCTCTTCGTGCAGCAAGAGTGACACAGATTTCTTGCCTTTCGTGATGAAGATCTTACTGTCATCAGCAGATCTTTGCTGAGCACCTAGGCAATGACTTTCTTGGGTGCTCAACAATTCGAGGGAAGGAAAAAAAAAACAGTATATGAATATCGGGCCTGCTCTCACAGACTTGGTATTTTCAGTGGGGAAATAAGACAGAAGTCCAAGAGCCCCAGAAGTGCCAAATGCTGAGGGCAACTGAGTCTCCATGAGTGGAGAATGGACAGGTCAGTGAGGGCTGGAAAGGGCCAGAGAAGATTCATGGACAGGAGAGCTTGAGCGGGGCTTCAAAGCACAAGGGACAGGTGGGTGTGGGATGGGAGGCTCCACGTGTCACGTGATTCCCAGGGGATGAGCAGAATTGCAGCAGGAATGCGAAGTCCAAGTCAATTCAATGGGGACCACATAGGGTTCCCTATTTCGTTCAGAGCTGTCCCTAGAACTGGCCCTGAGTGTCCCTAGAACTGGCCCTGAGTGTGAATTTGGGAGCTGGGGATATCTGTTCTACTCGTCAAACAAGTAGAGAAAGCACATTCCACGCTGGACTTTGCACTCCTGGGACTCTGGAAATGCATAAGGCACTGGTCAGGTTTTAGGGCCTATGTGGTGCAAGAGAGACCAAACCAGAACCTTCGAGAGGTTGCCACAGCAGTAGGCAGGCAGCTCTCTCCCCTCACAGCAGTGTCTCCCCTGCAGACACAGCTGCCCTGGGAGCTGGGAGGCGCAGACAACCCCCTCTGGAGCAGCCATGGACACGTCCATGCCCTTGGGAGCTCACAGTCTCCCCTGAGATTCTCACACTTCAGCTGCATCAGAATCACCTGGAGGGTGGGGCCCCACCCCCAGAGTTTCAGATTCAGCCAGTCTAGGATGGGGCCTGAGAACCTGCATGTCTAACAAGTTCCCAGGTGATGCTGATGCTGCTTGTCTGGGGACCACACTTTGAGAACCACATGTCTAAGATGGGGTCCCAAACTTTGGACGCCTGAGACTCATCTGGGCCTAGTTTCTGGAGATTTCGACTTCAGTAAGTCTGTCATGTATTGGGGTAGATGCATGCATTTTTTTTAGAAACTCTTTATTTTCCGTCAACCTATTTCCATTTTAAGAGTTTGTGGAAGAATAGTTTAAGACCACTCAGTGGTTGTTCCTACCCACTCAGAGGCCTGAGCGGTGGGAACTGCAGACCAGTCTTCAGTGGCAGGCTGAGCACTCCAGTCTTCAGCGGGGAACCACTGAATAGGCATGGGGGCACCTGCACACCTTCTGACCAGTCCGCCACCTCAGGCTGAGTAGCAGTGAACTCAGGAGGTGGGGCGGTCCATTCACCCTGAAATTCCTCCTCGGTCGCAGGCTTCTCAGCTGCCGCCTGCTCGTCCTTTTCAATCTCTTCAGGGTCTCTGTAGAAGTAGAGGTCAGGCATGACCTCCCGTGGGTGCTCACGGGAGATGGTGCCACACATGCGCAGAACTTCCCGGCCAAAGCATCCACCACGTCAGACCCCCTGAGTGAGCTCCCTTGTTGTTGCATGGGATGGCAATGTCCACATACCGCAGAGGAGAGTCTGCGTTACACAGAGCCATGGTAGACAGGTTAACGTAAGAGGCCTCAGGGAGAGGCAGGTGGTCAGCCCTGGGATCAGTAACCACCGGAAGTCTTGGCTCCCGGAAGGATCTGGTTAGTGAAGTTTCCAGGAGAGAAGCGGCCAGCCATAGGAGTGGCTCCAGTGGCGGCAGCTCGCTGGCCGGTATTCCTGGAGGATATGACACTGACATCAGCTGGGTTTTCAATGGCAACAATGGCACGAGCTGCCAACAGAAGCTTCTCCCAGGTTCTCTTCAGATTTATGATGTAGATGCCATCACTTTTCCTTTTGTAGACGTACTGTTCCATTTGGAAGCCAAGGTTGGTGCCACCTAAGTGGGTTCCTGCTGCAAGGAATTTGAGGACATCCTCCTCCTTCATTTGCAGGACATCAAGGGCCCCGGACATTGTGAAAGTTTCCCTTTAAGTTATGACGGGACTCCAGAACAAAGCCGTATGGACCCTTATCTGGCGTGGAAAGAAGGTGCATGCATTTTGACAATGTTCCTGGGGAATCTGATATCTGTGAGCCACCGGCATATGGACGGGGGTGCTTTTTGCTGCAGCACCCCAGGTCCTGCCACTGGAGAGCTGGATTCTGGAGCTCTGGGGCAGGGTCCAAACCTGCATTTTTTAAAAAAAATTTATTTAAATTTATTATTTTTTTTAACATCTTTATTGGAGTGTAATTGCTTTACAATGGTGTGTTAGTTTCTGCTGTATAACAAAGTGAATCAGCTATACATATACATACATCCCCATATCTCCTCCCTCTTGCGTCTCCCTCCCACCCTCCCTACCCTACCCCTCAAGGTCAAACCTGCATCTTTAACAAGCACGCCTGTGCCTCTTACAAAGGGCCAGATGACACTGGCCAGGTGGGGGAGAAAGAGTCGGAGTGGCAGCTCCTACTTCACCAGGGAGGAAGCATCTGTTGTCCCTTTGTCAAGCCTTGGTTGCCTCCCACCTCCCACTGCCAGCCCCCCTCCCCCTCCCCGCCCAATGGCAGCAGTGCAGCCACTAGTGTGGGTCCAGGAGGTGCCCATTGTCCATCCTGTTATGCTTGGCACTTAGTAAGTTGCCCACATCCTTTGGTATTCTCAACTGTGGAAATGCCCAGCAGCTGTGAGGAAAATTTCGACCTGGCTCAAGCTCATTAGGGCTGGGTCCTGGACCTCCCAGTGCTCCCTGCCCCCCAACTTCAGTGGCTGTTGACTGTTTCCTCGGTAAGAGGCTCAGCGAGCCCATTTGCAGCATTTTGAATCCTTACCTCCAATCCGCAAGAAAACAGAGATGCTATCCAACGGCTGATGATATGAAGATGCGCATGCACATATGTGCTCCTGGCTTCTCTCTCATCTTTCCTGTGCAAGGCTTATGCAACCTAGCGGACTGAGTGACCTCCCCACCCCCCGTGCCCCACCCCAGCACTCAGGAGATTGAAGGATGCTAAACGCGGGTGCTTGCAAAACTGTGCAGTTTAAACAGGATCTGGTTTCCTAAGCAAAATGTTCCGGCTCCACCCCATGCAATCCTGTGACTAGTACTTCAGGGACATTCCTCCAAGGAAGTCGCAGAGGCTGAAGGGAGATTTAAGAGGTCAGAGGGCAGGGTAAGAGGACAAAGGGCAGCTTTGCTGCTGCCAGACTATTTTGGGGCAATCACGACTGTAGATCACAGAGCTTCATGCAGAACGCTGAAGCCTGTGTGCGCTCTCTCTCTCCCCTCTGCAGAGCCAATGGGGGGGAGGGGGCGGAAAGAGAGCTCAGGACAGGGGGCAGGCGCCAACCTGTCTCGCCCATACCCGAGTGGAGTCCCTCAGTTTCTACATCTGTAAAACGAGAGGAAACTGTCTCTCCGGCTCCTTGAAGAGCGCCATCTGAGAGGATGCGCTGTACTTGAGGCTGCTTCCTGGGAGGGTTACCATCACTAGGCTGCCCGCTGGGTCTTCCCCAGTGACAGTGGCTGGGATCAGGCAGCCCCCCCGCCCCCTCCCCACACCTTCAGGTGTCGGATTTTAATGGGGAACCCATCTGGAGAAGCCCGAGGAGTCTAAGGACAGCAGTGGATCAGGAAATCAAAATGCTTTCTGACCTTTTATGTGTACTTTTACGAATATCCTGGAGGAAGTGGGCGACTGGCCGGGTGCTTCCCCCGTTGTTATTTTCATCGATTCTATTTGTCATTGCCTGGCTTTCATGGCATCCTCAAGGGCACCCGAACGGAAGACGGGGAGGTAGCACCATGCTTTGAGAAACCAAGGGACACCCAGGCTGATAAACAAGGGCATACTTGTCCTAACAGACCTTGTCACGTGGTGTCGCATCCACCTAAGTTCAGGCGGAGGGGCGGTCAAAGTCAGGTGTGCTGGGAGGCCGGGGTGCTGGGCGGCCGCACAGAGCTCATGCGCGGCGCAGGCAGGCATGAAGGATGCCCCGGCGGAGGGCGGCCAGCGCCAGGTCCAGGGCTTAGCTCCACGCAGGCCGAGGCGTGAGGCTTCGCCCCACCACTGGCACGTGGATTGCGTGATGCTGGGCAAGACACAAATGTATTTCTTTGTTTCGATTTCTTTATTTAAAAAATGGCAAAATCTCCAAGCTGCCAGCCTCGCAGTTACGGGGTTGTAGCGCCGTGGCTCGCGTACTGTCTGTAAACTGTTAGGTGAGAATGAAACATTTTATAACCAGCCATCTCCGCTCTGCAGAAAAGCTTTGAGACAGTTTAGTTACACCAAAGTGTGAACGTGGCGAAGATTTTGATGGAAGCCCCAGGAGCAGCCGTTTCGCGCCGCCTTCCCTGGAGTCTGAGCTGCTCAGTTGCTCACCTGGAGGGGCGAAGCCTCGCTTCGGGGTCTCCTGGGTGTACTCCCAGCTATTGTGAGCTGGGTTCTGATTAGGACAGGGGTTCTTCCCTCTCCGGGTGCCATGACGTCTTTGACGAAGCCTGTGGACCCTTTGTTAGCATAATGTTTTTAAATGCATAAAATAAAGAAAATAATAAAACACTCTGGATTGCGAAAGAAATCAATTAGTGTATCGATACAGTTATCAAATTAAAAAACTTGTGCTCTTATTTTTACTGTATTTTGTAATAAGACCTACCAGCAGTTTTGATAACCAGTCATACGAAAGTAGTGGTGGGCAATCAGTGCTGTTCTGAGATTTCTGGAACTCCTGTAATGTTCCATCAAAGTATCTATGATTTCAAATCCATGACCAAGTACCAGGTTCTGTCTGTGCTGTTTGTTGTGTCCATTTGTAATGAAGAAAATGCTGATTTTCAGTTGGAGATTAGTGAAAATATAAATGTCATTATTTTCCTATGCAATTTCAAAGACCCCCTAAGTTCTGCCCATGGACACTCCTGACTAGGACCCCTGGAACTAGAGCTTACTCACTAGGAATGTCTCCTGGCTTCCTGCAACCATGTTGTGCATTTCTTTCCCTCCCTCCCTTCCTTCCCCACTATTTTTCCCAGCCTGATACAAAATAGCCCTTAATAAATATTTCTGGAAGGAACGAATTCCTTCGATTATAGGCATGAGGGCAGCTTGTGTCGTGTGAGCCCAGTGCCGTGTCAGGTATGGATAAAGAAGAGTTCTACCATGGTCCCCGCCCTCCACGTGGAGCTCTGCGGCTGGGGCATGGTCCCAGCTGGCCAGGGTTGGAGGCAGAGGAGAAGGAGCCCTGCCGTAGAGCTCTGGGCTCCGGGTCAGAATCCCAACTCCATCCTTACCACTGGTGTGACCCAGACACGTCTGTTTTTTAAAAAATTGAGATATAGTTGACAGATTGTGTAAGTTTCAGGTGTACAGCAGACTGATCTGATACATTTATATTGCAGTTTGATTACCACTGTAGCATCAGCTAACACTTCCACCACATCCCATAATTATCATTTCTTCTAGTCCCATCACCGCCTGCTGTCTCAATTCCATACCTGTTAAGAGGAGAGGAGATCGGGGCTGATCCATGGGTGGCCCAGGTCAAATGAGCTGATATCTCAGGAGTGCTTAGAACGTTGGGTACATGGTCAGGGTGACCAGTTGTTTGATCTTCCTGGGGTTTCCTGAAGGGACTGAAGTTCTCTGGAAACCGGGCTTCCAGGGTTAGAACTTCGATAGTCCCAGGCAAATGGGGATGAGTTGGTCACCCCATTGGGTGCTCAGCAAGCATTAGCTACCGTCACCCTGTGGGATGGCATTGGCAGGGCACAAGCAGGAGGAAAGGAAAGGCAGGTGACAGTGGAGGGTGGGAGGCTGCAAGCCTGACCTTCAAGGGGAGGGAGTCCTGTGGGATTTTGATTTTCTTCGCAACTCACTTAAAAGGAGGCCCACCCTTTGTCACCTGATTTAAAATCGAGTGCCTCAAAAGAGGGAAGACGTAAAGCCCAAACCTCAGAACCCTAGCACGATGAATGGACAGGTTGAGAGGGAGCCCTGGGCACCACCTGCGTGGGCCCTGCTTCGCTATGGGCTTCCCAGGCTGGTGACATCTGCCTGGGGTCCTCAGACTTGGGTATTTTGCTGTAACAACAGGCTGATTGGTGACTAGAAAATTCTTCACAAGCCCACACGTTTTGGTATCTCTACATGAGTGTTGTAAAATCAGGATTCAATTCTTCGCGCCGATATTTTAGTGGATTTGTTGCAGTTTATACCCCCACCGCCCCCTGCCAGGTGCTGCTAGCTGGTGCTGAAAGCTAGAAAAGTCAATATTCTAATCTGTGCTTCCTGAGCATGTGAACACTGGGTTTATGAAAATGCAGATTTTTCTTGGGTACAAGCTTGGCTTACACTTTACGCCAATGGGACTGGGAAAGATGCAAAGCGGCACTGGCTGGTAACAATTAGAGCTCTTTTCCACATTTTTCTATTGACTGTGGAATTTCATTGTTGCCTTTAGAATTAATTTCATGAACCTGTCTCTTCAGGAAATAAATGAACACCTCACGGCTCCCCATACATAAAATACTTGTTGATTGGCTCTACCGTCTGCTTCTGCTTCCCTGTCCACCTTCCCCAGACAGCACGATGGGGTCATGAAATTGAACCACAGGTGTTTCCCCTCACTGGCTCCCAGAGGTCCTGAAGGATGCATTAGACAGAGGCTTCCAATCCTTCCCAGCTGTAACTGAGAAAAGTTTAGCAAAATATGTGTATACATACATACGCATATACGTGTGTGTGTGTGTGTGTATAATTGGGGAGGTTTCTGCAAATTAAAGTACACACACATGCTGACATTTTTGGTTCTAGGCCATGTGAGTATACCTGTATCCATGTATGTATCCATGTATGTACATGTATGTATACACATGTATGTACATGTACACGCATGTGCATGTGCATGAAACAGTGTAACACGACACACTCACCCTACATATGCTATGCATTCTTACATATTCTATTCTAGTCCATTCTTGTTTCATTTTTGTCAATTGCTGGCTGTGATATCTCAGTTGGTTTCATGACTTACTGGTGGGTTGAGCCCCCGTACAGATGGCTGCTGGGGAACAGATCTTACAGGCGTGGGCAGGATGCATGGAGGCTTGTGATGCAGGCAAGGAATTCCTGGACTGGGGGGTGGGCCTGCTTCTTGTGGCTTCAGCACTGGGGCGCCTCCCCTTGTCTCCTGGCCTTGACCTCTGTCTGCCTGTTTCCATCACGCTTACTTTTTTTGTTTTAACCTCAGGCTGTCAGCCTAATCCCTCACCCCACGGCTGCTTGGTTTCCATGGGGTCCCCTCTGCCCAGGCCTGCACTGCATTCTCTTTAGCTTCTCGTGAGCGGCCAGGTGGGAAAGGCCTCCGACTGTTAGCGCCTAGCCTTGCGGCCCCTGCAGATGGGGTGGCTCATCCAGGCAACTCTGTGAAGCTGCTCGGTTGTCACCAAGTTCTCCAGCTGCTAACTCACCCCGGGTCCAGGTCCTGCAGCAAGTAGGGGAAAGGGCAGCCCCTCCAGCCCAGACCTGCCTGGCCCCCAGGCCTGTGGTTTTCATCTCTGTTATCCAGACTCTCTTTGCCTTTTTTGGAAACCACGTTTTTTTGTTTGTTTGTTTTGTTTTTTTGCAGTACGGGGGCCTCTCACTGCTGTGGCCTCTCCCCTTGCAGAGCACAGGCTCCGGACGCGCAGGCTCAGCGGCCATGGCTAACGGGCCCAGCTGCTCCGTGGCACGTGGGATCTTCCTGGACCGGGGCACGAACCTGTGTCCCCTGCATCGGCAGGCGGACTCTCAACCACTGCACTACCAGGGAAGCCCGGAAACCACTGTTTAAGGGAAGGGCTCTGACAGTGTCCTTGGAGGGAGGATGAGCTCTTCTTCGTGGGAAACAGCCCGAGTTAGGGAACTTCCCAGGAAGTCATCAGATGTGAAATCGATTTTGCTTTTAAAAACATCGGGAGTGATAAAAGCTGTTGTCAGTGTGCCTTTGTTTGCCTGCTATTTCCTTGTTTCCTTGCCTGTTCTCTTTAAACCTGTATATGGCGGGGGTGCCTGTTGATATTTGACTGGTGGGAGGCAAGCGTGGAATCATGCTGTGGAGGCTTAGGTGTTTCTGAGGAAGCAAAGCACTGTCCAGCCATGGGGTAGTCTGCTCTGTACAAGTCATGAGCTCCTTGCTACTGGAAGTAACCAAATTGCCCAAGAAGACCGCCTGGAATGCATGATTTGGAATACTCAATGTAGCATGGTGCCTATATACAGTCGGCACTCAATAAATGCTTGTTGGATGAATGAGTTTCTGAGCTTGGGCGCCCCTTTCCTGCCCTGAGGAATCTTAGACAGGGTGAATGTTAGAAAAGACATTGAGGGATTTGTCAATGAAGTCATTGGCCTTTCATTTTCAAAACCAGCGCAGCCAGAGGGTGGCCACATTTCCTCAAACTCACTCAGCTGTTCATGTCGGGAACACACCCCAGGACTTCAGATGTTTCATAATCAAGAAGTTCTTAAGGTGCTGTCTCGAGACCCATCTGCCACAAGTGAAGTTCACTTCCCTTGGCATCCTCCCTGGCAGTGGAGGTGTAATTGCGCCTGTACCCATATGTGTATATGTACATGCGTTCTGTCCTATCCTGTCCCGTCCATCCTTGGAGGATGCAGCACTTGGAAGGAGGTCACATCCTTTTGTGCTCGTCCTGGAGCTGAGGTTGGCACACTCCCGTGCGAGGGCCACATCTGGCCTGCTGCCTAGTTTTGTGAATGAAGTTTTATTGGAGCACCATGAATATTTTACGTATGGTCTGTGGTTGCTTCATGCTACAAAGGCAGAGCTGAGTAGTTGCAACAGAGATCACAAGGCTCATGAAACCTAAACTACTTACTTATCTGGCCCTTAGAGGAAAAGTTTGCTGACCTTTGATCTACAGCAAAAAGATTCAAGGTAAATGTTGAAAATATGAGCAGATATTACACAGAATACACTGAAACGTAAGGTCTCAGCAGGGTCTGCTGTGAAATCAAAATGATGGGGATGCAGAGCAATTTCATCCTTAGGTATATAGACCCCAAAGAATTGAAAACAAGGACTCCACAAATAGTCGTTCACGAACAATCATGGTGGCATTATTCCAAATAGCCAAAAGGTGGACATAACCCAAATGTCCATCAACGGACGAAATGTAACATATCTATACAATAGAATATTATTCAGTCATAGCAAAGAATGAAGTACTGACACATGCTACAACATGGATGAACCTTGAAAATATTATGCTAAATGGAAGAAGTCAGGTATAGAAGGTCATACATTGTATAATTCCATTTATATGAAATGTCCAGAATAGGTAAATCCAAAGAGACAGAAATAATTAGTGCTTTGCAGGGGCTGTGTGGGAGGGGAAGAGGGAAGGACTGCTTAAAGGGTGTGGGGTTTTATTTTCGGGATGATGAAAATGCTCTGGAACTACATAGAAGTGATGATTGTATAGCACTGTGAATGTACTAAGTGCCACTGAGTTGTTCACTTTCAAATGGTTAATTTTATATTGTGTGAATTTCACCTCAACTGAAAAAAATGACAGGGATGCTAAACAGTACGGTATATCCCAGAGGGGCATCTGCAGCCTCAGAGTCCTTGGTGCGCCAGCCTCCCCGCGTCTGAGATGCATTTGTGCTTGTGCGTCTATGATAACCCCAAGTCCCTTTCAATGCAACACCATATACATGGTTTCCTCTGGGTGGAGTTCTATTAGGTAGGCAACCAGAGTCTCATTATCCCTCTTCAGAATCTCTCCATCATGTAGATCCCATCAATTACCAACTAATTTCCCCATTCCAACCTTCATGCTCCTTAAAGTTTCCTTGCTTAGATAGAAGCCTATTTTCCACAGTTCATCCATGTTAGATGTATGTACATTTCTGGGAGGTGTAGGCAGGCAGGGAAGGCAGAGAATGGGGTGGAAATACATTAACACAGCAGTTGCAGGGTTCTGTAAGGGACAGGATGGGGATGGCACTGGGAATGGGAGAGGCTGAGAACTGTGGTCAGAGAGAAGGTCCCTGTGGACAGTTAGCATGAAGACCAGGGAGGGATAATTTGTTGAAGGGATGCTTGCTGAGTTGTGCAGTTTTTAGGCACCATAACACAATGGCTACATGCGTGGAGTCCCTGGGTTTGGGTAGTGCACAACCTGAGCAACTGTACATAGTGGTCTTGGGAGAAAACAAATTCACCAGACTGATTAGCTTTAACTTTGATGTTCAAATTATAGACTCATCTGAGATCATTATCTCATCTAACACCCTTATTTGAGAACTGAAGAAACCAGGATCCTAAGAGGTTAAGTGCCTTATCCAAGGTTACATAGCAGCGACTTTGAGTCATAATTCTGTCTTTCTTTTCTGATGCCCTTCATATGATATAATCACTGAAGAGGTTGGTATAGAAATGGAATGAATTGGAAAATCAACTTTCATAATTTCTGCCCATGAACTGTGCCCTTGACAAGACACTAAGGGATGCTAACATTCAGCAGAAAACACTTGAATTTCATCTTTTGGTTTTCTTTGTTGGAGAGAGAACCAAGCAAAAAGACAGACATAACAGAAGGGGTTAGTAATGGGGAAAGGACAAGAAAAGGGGTGTGCCAGAAATTTAGAGAGAAAGGCTGGGAGAAAGAGAGGAAAACAGAAAGCTGTGTGTGGAAGGAAGGGAAAGCAGAGATTGGAAAGCCATCACAGCTGATGGTAGAGACTTGGTTCCGTGTAACACAGCTTGGGAATCAACACTGGTGGGAAGACAAAGAGTCCAAATCTGCAGGTTCAGGGGACTTTAGGAGAATCTCCACCCAGCCTCCAAGTTGCTACCAGCAACAACGGTGCTTTAAAAGCCACAACCTGGCAGTTGTTCGTCATGAAAGCATTTAGTGTAGCCTGCTTCCTTGTCTTTACACTTGTCTTCAGGACCTGTTATGTAATTTGTGGGCGCCGTGCAAAAGAAAAATGCAGGGACTCTTGATCAAAAATTAAGAACTTCACTATGGCAACAGCTGTGTGGGCCCTTCTGAGTGTGGGGCCCTGTGTGACTGGCCCTGTCTGTTCTGAACAGGCTAGGGTGATTATTCTCATTTGAGGTGGAATAACTTGGTCACAGAGATGGGCTCTATATTTTGAACTATAACACAGGTATTAGATAAATGGCAACAGGGGATTCCTTGGCTGTCCAGTGGTTAAGACTCTGTGTGTCCACTGCAGGGGGCACAGGTTCAATCCCTGGTCGGGGACCTAAGATCCCACAAACCATGTGGCATGGCCAAAAAAAAAAAAAAAAAAGATAAATGGCAACAACAGAAATGTGTCGCCTAAATGGAAAATGCCAGAGTTGAGAGCACTTAAGTTTCTGCCATTCATCTTGTGAACATCAGTGACCTGATGCCAAACAACAAGCCTTGTCTTCTGGCCCAGCTTTGTGGAAATTTTCCCAGTTCGCCTTGTGGCACCAAGTACATGTCTTTTCTAGGGAGTCGGAAGTATTCCGAAGATGCTCCCTATCCAGGGTTGCCAGATAAAATACAGGATGCTCAGTTGAAGTTGAATTTCAGAAAAAACAACCAATAATTTTTTAGCATAAGTATATCCCAAATATTGCATGGGATATACTTATACTAAAAATGTATTGACTATTTGTCTGAAATTCAAATTTAACTGGGTATCCTGTGTTTTTATTCATGAAGTTGATAACTCTATATCTAATGCATTCTTAGGACACCTAGGGCTATATATGGGAGCTGCCAAATCACTGATGTGGGTCTGGAGCCCAAGCTGGGCTGACACGTCTGAGTGATGGAAAATAAACCAATAATGGGAACTGTTGGAATTCTGGTCTGTGTTAGTTTCCTAGGGCTTTTGTAACAAAGTACCATAAACTTGGTGGCTTAGAACAACAGATGTTTATTCTTTTACAGTTCTGGAGGGTAGAAGTCTGAGATCAAGGTGTCGGTGGGACTGTGCTCTCTCTGATGGCGCTGGGGAAGGGTCCATGCAGGCATCTCTCCCAGTTTCTGGGGCCACAGATGGTCCTTGGCTTGTGGCAGCATAACTCCAGTTTACTCATGTTATTCTCCTTCATCTCTTCACAGCTCTCCCTCTGTGTGTGTCTGTGTCCAAATTTCCCCTTTTTATAAGGACGCCAGTCATATTGGATTATGGTCCACCCTCACGACTTCATTTTAACTTGATTACCTCTGTGAAGACCTGCTCTCTTAATAAGGTCACATTCTGAGGTACAGGGATGTCTTAGTCTGTTTGGGTGGCTATAACAGAATACTATAAACTGAGTGGCTTGTAAACAACAGAAATTTATTTCTCACCATCTGGAGGCTGGGAAGTTCAAAAGCAAGGCACCTGGCGAGGGCCGGATTCCTGGTTCACAGACCACACCTTCTTGCTGTGTCCTCACGTGGTGGAAGAGGTGAAGGAGCTCTCTGGGGTCTCTTTATAAGGTCACTAATCCCATTCAAGAGGGTTCCACCCTCATGACCTAATCATCCTCTGAAGGCCTGACCTGCTAATATCATCACCTTGGGGGTTAGGATTTCAACATATGGATTTTGGGCAGACACAGATATTCAGTCTATAGCATAGGTGTTAGGACTTCAGCATATCTCTTTTGGGAACACAGTTCGATCCATAACACGGCCCTAGGACTGTCCAGGGCCTTTCCTTTCTGAGACTTGGTTGGATGGCTTACATTCAGAGGGCTGGAGAGCCCATCTGTATCTGGCCTGTGAACAATCAGTCTTAACTGATGACAGTTCACAAGGTGACAGCCACGGCCAGTCCAGAGGGGTCAAGTCACAGGAAGTCAGCTCATTAGAGGACAGGCATGGAGAGGGCCAGGGCCATCTGTGGAGAGGACAGCGTGTGTCTACTCGACACTCCAGCTGTTGTGTGGACATGTGGAAGTTTTCAAGGGAATGGGCGAGCATGCATGCTTACTTCTGCAAAGTAAACATCTCTGGAAACTCTTTCTTCATGGAAGCGGCCCATGCATTTTGCACAAAATGTTGCATAAGCTTTGGAAGTCATGGGTGGAAACTGTTTGCAAAATCTCTTGGAGCCTTATAACAAATGTTTGCCTCAGTCTTGAAGCCTAAAACAAACAATCCTTCTGCTTTAGAAACGTTGGTTATATATAAAATAGATAAGCAACAAGAATTCACTGTATAGCACAGGGAATTCTACCTATTACCTTGTAATAACCTATAATGGAGTATAATCTGCAAAGATATTGAATCACTATGCTGTACACCTGAAACTAACACAATATTGTAAATCAACTATACTTCAATAAAAATGTCAGCTAATGTAGTGGAAAGCAGCCGCATAGCACAGGGAGATCAGCTCGGTGCTTTGTGACCGCCTGGAGGGGTGGGATAGGGAGGGTGGGAGGGAGGGAGACACAAGCGGGAAGAGATATGGGAACATATGTATATATATAACTGATTCATTTTGTTGTGAAGCTGAAACTAACATACCATTGTAAAGCAATTATATTCCAATAAAGATGTTAAAACGAAAAAAAAAATCTCAGCTAATGAGATGTTTTGTTCATTTTCAGCTGAACCTGTAATAGGGAAGAGCCCTTGTGTTCTCTTTACAAGTTAATCACTAAAGGGATATTGCCTATAAGCTTAAATTATACATAGTGGCCCATCTCTGGGAACCCTGCCTCCCAGATAATGAGCATTAAGCTACAGTACCTTTGTTTAGCTCACAGGAAACACCCTGACCAGGCCTACCTGTGAATGGCTGCAGGAAGGAAGAAAGTAACACATCCTCTCTGGAGTCTGGCCAGAACTCAGAAATGTTGGACTTTACCCCTTCCTCTTTTAGTATGAAAGGAGCCTGAATTCTAGCTCAGGCAAGATGGTTCTTTGGGACACTAGTCCACCATCTGCTAGGTCTGCTGGCTTTCTGAATAAAGTCAATATTCCTTGCCCCATCAACTTGGCTCTTGATTTATTGGCCTGTTGTACAGAGAGCAGTATAAGCTTGGACTTGGTAACAAAAGGGAGAGGGAAGGTACCATTAGGAAAAAACAATTTGCTTGATCACGTTGGTCAAGCAAAGTATCAGCTGGGGACTCCAATCACGCTTGTCACTTTTATCAGAGGGTGATAGCAGGTTAGTATTTTGTTGGATAGACGTAAAGATCAATTTAAAGGATGAGCCTCTGATACCTGGAACTGGATATGTTCAATCAAAGGCCACCATGATAATTTTCAAAGGAAGCCTTGGCGAGGCTGAGGGATAACTTGTGTCAGATAAGTATCTGGTCCCATTAGCCCTTTCCTTCTCCTTTCTAGCGAGAAGAGGTGGGATGACAAGACCGTTTTGACACGCCGAGAAATTGTGTGGATTTTCGAAAAAGAGGCAATCGGATATAAAATGGTCTTTAAGAATACTTCCAAGAATCATAGCTTTAAAGTTTGGGGAGAGCTGTAGATCAGGGCTGCCCAAGAGAAAGAGAAGCTGAGCCCTTTTGTTGTCTAAAATTTTTTAGTGACCACATTCCAAAAAAGGAAAAAAGAAACAGTGAAGTTAATTTTAATCATATAGCTTATTTAACCCAGTATACCCAAAATATTATCATCGCATCATATATTCACTCTAAAAATGGAGATTTTTGCATTCGTTGTTTTATTCTAAATGAAAGTCCATTGTGTCTTTTATACCTATAGCACATTTCAACTCTCATTTCTGACCAACTACACTTCAAATGCTCAAAGCCAAGGTAGCTAGAGCTACCTAGCTATACTGGATGGTACAGCCCTGGACCTTTGTTCCTCTAAGTGTGGTCGGTATGGTCCAGGTCAACTGGTGGTATCTGCATCAACTAGAATTTAGTTGTTTTTTAAAGTTAATTAATTAATTTTGGTCACGAGGCTTGTGGGATCTTTGTTCCCCCACCAGGGATTGAAACTGTGCCCTCGGCAGTGAAAGCATGGAGTCCTAACCACTGGACCACCAGGGAATTCCCTGGCTGTTAGCTGTTTACATGCAGAACCTCAGGGCCCACCCACACTTGCTGGGTTAACCCCTGCATTTTAGCCAGATGTGTCTCTGTGGTACATTTCACCTGCCCAGTCCCTTTACCTTGAGGCAGAACCCTCCTGTGCAGAGAGATGAGACAGTGTCTCTCTCCCAGCAGCTGCTTTCCAATCCCCAGCTTCTCAACCCGGATTCTGGGCTCCCCCAACTCAGCTGCCTCTCTGTTGAAGCCCTACTGCCCTGGGCTCTCTGCGGAAGGTGCCCCCTCCTATCTGATGGCTGAGGATGAAAGCTGGCCTGCAGACAGCAAAAGGGAAAAGAAATGTTCCATTCCCTCCTCCTCCGATGGGGGCTTCAGCCGGCTGGACTTTGGTTCAGGACATTCGGCAACTGTGAATGGACTGTTGTTTGCCGTTAGCACCAAGGCGGAGAGGAGGCTGCCCTGGCGTGTGGAAAGCCATGCCTGTGTCCTGGGTCACGGGAAACCGGCTCTTTCATCGCATCTGGGTGAGGTCAGGGAGGTGGGTGGGTCATCTAAGCTTTTCTTCTACTTCCCTGAAGAACGATGCTCTCCCCTGCTTGAACTTCACAGTGCGGTTTTCTCCCTTTCGTGGGTAAGTTTAGATTCCCATATACCGGACCCTTGTAAATGGAAATTCCATCTTGCAAAATTTGTTGGAAAATCGGTCTAAGGGCTGTGACTTTGACTCATTTGCTTGCTGATCCCGGGGTAGGTGTGGTCACAGCAGACGTGCCGTGGTTGGGAAATGAAGCCTGGTGGGGAGATACCAGGGTCTCCCGTTTGGGATGATGGAGCGTGTAAATGTAGGCTTCCCTGGAGGTCAGTCAGAGACGCCCCTGTGTGTGGGTGTCGGCCCTCGCTAAGGACAGCCAGCCGCAAAAGCAGGCAACCGAGAGCCTAGCAAATCGCTTAGCCTCTTGGTGTCTCTGTTTTCCCATCGATGACACGGAATTTACATTCCTGGAGGGTCTCTCCTGAGATTGGAGAAGACATTTGAGGGCCACCCAGGGAGAGAAGGAATGAAGTGCAGGTGCTGGGAACAACACACACGCACAGATGGGATACAGAGATGTTGCGGTAATAATCTCCAAGTAGGAAATCCAAGAACCTCCCAAATTTAAATTTTATCAGAAAGGTCATATGATCCTCAGGCAGTGTAGAGAAAAAGAGGAAAACAAAATTAAACAAAAACATAAAGAAATCCAAGAGATAATGGAAAAACTCCAGCCAGACCCTCCCAGGGTATAAATGACCCCATGGGAGTAGACCAGGCTGCTGTTGGCTGTAGGAACGTTTCGAACCCTTCTGGAACTTTTGAGGCTGGTGCGTAACAAAGCCTTGCTCAGGTCTCTGTCAGTATTCCTTTCATATGATTTTAAAGAAAGATTCCTAAGAAGCCACTGGCATACAAATTCCTTTTACCTAAACACCCCACTGGAAAACAAGTTCCCTGCTGTAGGAGGTGTCTCAGGGCCGGGTCTCTGAGGACACGGCTGCCAGCAGAAATATCACTAGGCAGGTTTCCCCCATGGTGCAGGGACACAAAGGCTGATTTCTTGTGGAGAAAGGCGTCAGAAGAGTGTGTAGAATCCTCAGCATCATATCTTTCTGCAAAACAAAAAAGGTGAAATGCCCAAGTCATCTCTGGACAGAAATCTCTAGAAAGATGATTCCCTAATAATAATTAACCAGATTCTGGTCCTCTGGGGACATCTAGGTACTCAAATCTGACTTTGGTAACGTGGAGTGGAATTCTGGAAGCATAAATAAGTCCTTAATTCCATGATACGGTGGCTTATTTTAAAAATCAAGTGATACGTTCACCAGGTGTGAATGTTAAGTGCTAAGGTACATTATGGGATGGCATTAGCCCTTCCTGAGAGAATGTTCCCCAAACACATGGCTGAAGACTCAAGAGTGTTACTTCAAGTGGCTCATCGCTCTCTACTCTTAAAATTTAAAAAACATATGTTTTCTCTAATTATCCGTTATACATGCCCATGGTAGGAGGCTGGAAAGTTAGAGCATAGAGTAATGAATGAAATTTACAATAATAATCCCACCAGCCAAGATAGCCACTGTGAACATTTTGGTCTAGAACATTTGATTTATATAGCTTGGATCTTACTGTATTGATTTTTTTTTTTTGCTTTTCTGCTTAATATGGTGTATAGTATATAATGACATTTTTCTCATGTCACTGAAGATTATTTGTAAGCATGATTTTAAAACTTTTTACTGTGGAAATTTAAAAGCGTACCAAATTTGAGAGCAGTTTATCATGAACTGGAAACACTGACAATGATCAGAATGTGGCCAGTCTTGTTTCTTTTAACCCCTCTAATCAACACCCTGCCCCCAAAGTTATCTTGAAGCACTTTTCAGGAATCATATAATGTCATCTCTAAATATTTCAGTATGTAACTGAAAGATAAGGAAAAGACTGAGAACTTAAATAATACCAAGAAAACCACAGTACCATTATCTCATCTAAAAACAATGACGAAGTTTTAATCAAATTAAAATCAGAACTTTAATCACCAAATACCCAGTCAATGAGTCAATGTTTACCTTTCCCTAATGTCTTGTGAATGTTATTTCGTTTTTCGACAGTTTATTTGAATTGAAATCCAAACAAAGTTGGTTCATTTTGATTGTTCCATACATCCCTCTCTTATTATTAAATTTTCTTATAATTTATTTATTGAAGAAACCAACGCATTTTCCCTGTAATCTCCTAGAGTCTGACATTGCTGATTGCGTCCCCATGATTTTGTCTAATGTGTTGCCCTATTCCTTCTTTTTCTTACCCATTAGTAGTTATTGGCGTCTTCCAGTGAGTCGGCAAGCTGCAACATGCCCCGAGGGAGAGTCAGCATCCTGAGAAGGGGCGTCAGCAGGACCAAGGTGGTCGCGTGTCAACAAGAAATTCCAGATGTGGGTAATCCTGCAGGTGACTTCTTCTCCCCTGAGGTTCAGTCGGCACTGAGCCCTGTGGTTCTCTGCCAGGAGAGGCTGCAGACATGGGCTCACAGAGGGAAGAGTGGAGGCAACGTTCTAGGAAGTATAAAAGGTGGGGGTGAGGGGCGTGTGTGTATGTAAAATACCGGGATAACTGCCTTACCTCTAGGCTGGACTCTGTGGTTGAGATATAATTAGTTTGGTGCTCAAATTTGGAATATTTGTTATTATTGATGGAACATAACTTAGATTAGTTGTAATCAAGTTTCTATGTTTGTGTGGTGACGTGGGAAGAATACTGAGCTGCGTTTGGGTCTCAGCTCCACCCCCAAAGAGCAGTGTGACCCTCAGCAGCCCCCTTGTGCCTCCCAAACCTCAGTTTCTTCATCCATAAAATGGGGGCAGCAAGCCTTGCTGACCTCACGGCACTGCTGGGGGTGGACAACGACAGGGCATTTGGGAAATGCTTTGTGAATTTGAGGAACGCAAAGCACAGTCCCCGCAGGAGACAGGTCGGTGGGGGCTGTGACTTCCCCCATCCCCCCACAGTATATTTTAACTGCAGAGCCCTGGGCTTTCCATGTAATATGTGTTCAATAAACCTTTGCTGTATTGTACTTAAAAAAATTTTTTTTAATGAAACATTCTTCTTTATTTTTAGTATTTTTTCTTGCCTTACAGTCTACGTTATCTAATAATAGTGTAGCTATTCTGGTTTTAATTTTTGCTATTGTTGACAATATACAAATTTGTGTATATATTGCATGGTATAGTTCTATTCTCTTACTTACATTCCATTTTCTCATAACAGTAATTCATTTCTTGTTGTGGTAAAATATACATAACATAAAAGTTACCATTTTTACCATTTTTAAGTGTACAGTTCAGTGGCATAAAGTATATTCACTTTATTGTGCAACCATCACCACCATTGGTGTCCAGAACGTTCCCACCTTCCCTGACTGAAACACATTAAATGCTAACTCCCCATTGTCCCCTCCCCCAGCCCCTGGCAACCACTATTCTACTTTCTCTATGGATTTTATACACTGGGGACCTCATATAAGTGGAATCACATTATACTTGTTCTCATGTGATGACTTACTTCACTTAGCATAAAGTTTTCAAGGTAGTATTGAAATCCTAACATTATTAAGTCTTCCAATCCATGAACCCAAGATATCTTTCCACTTATTGGTATCCTCTGTAATTTCCTTTAGCAATATTTTATTATTTTTGACTCTATTATAAATGAAACTGTTCATTTCCTTTCTGCATTGTTCATTGTTAGTGTACTTTGTGTGATGATTTAGTATCTGGCAACTTTGCTGAATTCCTTTATTAGTTGTAACAGTTTTTCTTTGGTGGAAATTTTAGGGTTTACTCTGTATGAAATCATGTCATCTGCAAGCAGAGACAATGTCCCTTCTTTCTTTCTGATTTAGATGTATTTATTTACCACATGAAATCGTTATTAATCCCATTCTAGAACCATTCCTCAAATAGCTATAGATCAGAAAAAGAGGAAGCAGAAGCTGGGCTGAAGACTGCATTTGGTTAGCCGCTTCCCCACTCATAAAGGAGTGTCTTAGTTCAAGACAATTTTGACTGACGGGCCTGGTTTAAATTAACACCAAAGCAGCTGAAAGTCTTAATTTGGGACTTAGACGCTTTGTCATGTGTCACTGAAGCTTCCAAATTGGAGATTGTCTGATCAATAAAGAAAGTACCAGGGAACACTCTGTTGCATTAATCGCCCAAAGTTCACTAACACTGAATTCTCAGCATCTAGGAAGATGGTTGAATTAGCAATATCTCCTCTGTTGATAATCTGAACCTCCTTCTGAACCAAGCATCATTTTACGGTATTTTTCCATAAGTAAGAATGGTCATATATAATTTACGTAACTTTATAACTTATATAACTGGCTAAAAATAACAGCAACTATAATACACGAATCTGGAACATTTCTCTGTATTAGAGGGGCCTGCAAGATTTGGGGAGAGAAGATGAAGTGTGAGAGCAGATGGTGACCATGTCCTGGGATTTCTCTCTGCACAGCTGTGTCACTTATCTGTGTCTGTAAATGTGTGTGTGTGTGTGTGAGGGGGAGAGAGAGAGAGAGAGAGAGCAAGAGAGAGACAATTCTGAGATCCACATACAGGAACTGTTTGAATGAGTCACCACGAGTTAACCTTTGTAACAAACAATCCCATTATTTTACTGGCTTGGTACAACAGAATGTATTCTGTATTCATGTGAAGTCCAGTTGGTGGTAGAAATTTGATGGGAAGGGAGTCTGCTCCACAGCGTCATTCAGGAACCCAGGCTCCTTCAGTCTATGGCCATGCCATTCTCCAAGGCCTTGGTATCCTCTCCACTCAGTCAGCAGATGTGGAAAGAGAGCATATGAAAGATTTCCCAGAAGACTTTTCAGGGTCAGACCAGGAAATGGCATGTGTTACTTCTGCTCATCTTCTGTTGGCCAGAACCATCACGTGTCCACCTGTTCGCAAAGGGGACCGGGGAGTTGGTCTAGCTGTGTGTCTCGGAAGCAGAAGCCCCTTGGGACACAAGGCATTCTCTGTCACGCTGGCCAACTTGCAAATTGGTAAACCAAACCATCCCGGGGACGGGAAAATAATCTTTTTATTAAATCAGAGTATATTGAGTTAGTATCTATTACATTTCTTTGGGATTCAGTTGCTTTTTGACTCAGTGAAAAGACTTTTAAAATTAATATCTTATGAATAAAGTTTTTCTCAGTGTTTGGTCTGGCTTCATAGGCCAAATTTAAATTTTCTGTATAAAGGTCTTAAGACATATACTTCTTTTTCCTTCCAGTTTTTTGGAGGTATAATTGACATAGAGCACTGTATAAGTTTAAGGTGTGCAGCATAATTTACTTCCATACATCATGAGATTATGACCTCAGTAGGTAGTGAACACCCATCATTTCAGATAGATACAACGTTAAAGAAATAGAAATTTTTTTTTCCTTGTGATGAGAGCGCTTAGGAGTTCCTCTCTTAACCACTTTCATATATAATGTACAGCAGTGTCCATTGTATTGATCATTTGTACATGACATCCCTACTACCTATTTGTCTTACACTGGGAGTTTGTTACATTTTGACTGCCTTAATCTATTCCTTCC
Organism: Tursiops truncatus; assembly: GCF_011762595.2. Lineage (NCBI taxonomy): Eukaryota > Metazoa > Chordata > Mammalia > Artiodactyla > Delphinidae > Tursiops > Tursiops truncatus. Next base: position 137,842,764 of record NC_047037.1, on the reverse strand, counting down.
TTGCCCCTGCCACTGGTAACCACAAATCCCATCTCTTTTTCTATGAGTTTGTTCGTTTGTTCATTTTTACTTTGTCAAGAACTACAAAGGGCCCTAGATTTTACCCTACTTGTAAGCTAACAAGTCAGCCTGCCAGTTTCATAGCAAAAGACATGAAACTCCCGAGTCAGAGATGTTATTTATCTTGTTCACTGCTGTCTACTCAGTGCCTAGAGCACACTGCATGGCACACAGAAGCCTCAAGTAATAGTTAGGAATGAGTAAGTAAATATCCATTTATTATGGATTTGTTAGTATTCAAAATAAATTCATACTTGCATCAGTGAGTAATTATGTTACTAATGAATAAGGAACTATTATGACCTACTTTCATCAAACCCTCTACTTACACTTTGTCCTCTGTTTCAGTAAAGGACACTTCTCAGTTCCCCAGATCAAAACCCGAGGGCCACTCTCAGCTCCCCCTACCGGAATGGAAATGATCACAGGCACGAAAACACCTACCAGCCCACAATGGTTCCTCCACGTGCCGGCTTCTGCTGATTTGATTCTGCTGTCGGCTCTAAGATGGTGGAAGGAACCACGGAATACAGGCAACCACTAGAAAGCCTCAGAGACAAGGAAGCAGAATGCCCCCAGCGCTTCCAGAAAGAACCAGCCCTGCTGAGACCTCATTTTTGGTGCCACCCATGTCAGATGTCTGACCCCTGAATTGTAAGACGACACATTTGTGTTGTTTTAAGCCACTGTGTTTATGGTCATTTGTTACAGCAGGAAATCAACACACAGGAGAGAGGGGGCTCACCGGGAACCCACCCCTACTCCTGGGAACTGGCCAAGGACTCTGATGATGTCCTGAAATGTTTTGTTTTGTAGCATGAGCACAGAGGGGGAAGGGGTGTTTCATGGATGGTCAGCAGCGGGAACTGGAGAGCCTCTGAAAGAGGTTTCCAGGCTAGGCTGGAAGGAGCCAGAAGGGAGCATCCTGGCTTCTCCATCCTTGTTGAGAATCTTCAGTGTGTGCGGAAGGGCATGGGGACAGGTGGGGAAGGGAGAGGTTGAAATTAGCACACAGGTAAAAAAAAATTAGTGAACAGGTGCACAGCTGTGCAATAAAACCCAACCCTCCTCCTGCTCTTGGGAGCAAAGGACTTTTCTTTCCTTTGCAGGGGACCTTCCCAAATTCTTTCACCTCCATGTGACTGAGATCTCTGCAGCTTACATGAGGTGCATCTTCCAGGCTCTGTTCTGGCTGCCGAGACAGTAGCTTTTCCTTTTATTTCACTTTCTTTTAAATATTCTTTTCTTCTCCCGATTGCTTCTCTCTCAAGTGTTTCCAGCAGAACTTGGAATTTAATAAAGGGGAAAAAATGACAGATGAGACTTAAAAGTGGGATCTTCTAAATTTCTAAAAGGAGACTATCGAAAAGGAAAAATGTTCAAGTAGCATCTAAAAGGGAGGAAAGAGAAACAAATGAAATGATCGTGAAATAGGCATGGATGGTCAAGAATTGAGCAGTCCCAAACGAGTCACCCACCAGTGACTCTTGTCTCCCAGAGAGAGATGGATGGATGGAAATACAAGATAAAGGAAGGTCGAGTTTTTCACATAAACATTAGAAAGGCCTAAGGAAGGATGCACACTTCACAAACCTGATGGTTTGATTTTCCTATTCTGATCCTTGGTCTTCTCTTTGATGTCTTTTCTCAAAGCTGCATCATATTAGGAAGAAGAAATTGGCTCTTGGAATTCTGTACTTCCTTTCTTGTACTTCCTGAAATAGCAACCCCAGTAATGTAGGTTGCAGTCTTGGAGCACAGACCACATTTTCTTCCATAGCACAACCTCATGGTATTTTGTGTCCTGTCCATTTTTCACCTGATCCCAAATATGTGTATGGTCCTTATGGTTGAAAGAGACAGTGTTTCAGGTCTTATGCATGTATACACTTCTGAAAAATGCAGACTGCTTTGTTTTCACACCCAACGTTAAAGAACTTGTATGGACTTGTCAAGTGACTTTGTGGATTATTATTCAGCAGTCATCCTCTCTAAACTAGCTTAGAAGTTATGAAATGTCTCTTGATATTGGTAATCAGCCTGTGCGTTTGAGCTGACAAGTGGCCTCAATACAAAGATGTTTCCAAACAGATGCATGTAGACGGGTTCCCTGATGCCTTCCGCCACTCGTTAGAGCTTTTATTTGCAGTTGTTTTTTGATCACTTGTGTTAATTATGCTTTGTTAATTTGTTAAGGTTTCATATTTGCTGTCATGTATAATCATAACATTGTAATAAAAGCCAATAATTTGTAGGTGATGGCAGACGGTAGGGCTCCAAATGGGTGCTAGAGAGAGAAATGAACTTATAGATCACATCATGATGTTTTTGTCTTTAAAGTTCCTTTCTTGTTCTCTTGTAAAATCTTTTTTTTTTTTTTTTGGTGTGTTTGCCTAGAGGACACGAGCCTTTGAAATAATTTTTCTCCAGGATGTCTCTCTGGTGCCAACTCTCCATGATGACTGTTGAAAACACCCTGAGATGTTTTATATAAAAAACCCAAAACCCAATAATAGTAATAAAATTACTGGAAGCAAGGGTAGAGATCAGCCAAGGCAATTAAAAGTTTCTGAGTAGCAGAGCAGTCATCTCTGCCGTTGCAATTCCAATCATGTTGGAAATTGTCATTGTCTCGAATCCCTTTGATGAGAAATCTCTCTGGGTCGCTCGTAACGTCTCTGGTATGAGTGTCTTGGAAGAACAAGTGTAATTTCTGGCTTCCCTTGGGGAGGGGGGAGATGGAATATTTTTTGCTTTTCTTGAGCAATGTGTGATTTTGCCAGATTCCCTCTGTGAAGCGTCAGATGGCATCGATGTGATAAATGGCTACATGGCTCTGCAAATAATTTGAAATCCCAGGGAAATTCTCCTGGGTTGGCAGGAAGAGGGGGTCTGTGCCACCTTTTGGGAAAGTAGATATTTGAGATGAATGGGATCCCCACCAGAGTACACACATATATCATGCCAGTTGCCCACCTAGAAAGGGCGGACCAATAATACATTGACCATCTCACAGGGGGGATATTGACCAATCTCTCAGTCCTTGGACATGGCTGAACTCTCCTTTTAAGACCTGTCTGCAGAGAATGCGGGTCTGTCCTGCACCTAGGACTTCAGAAAGTTGGCAGGTGGCTTCAGTTATGTTGGGGAAGCATCCAGATGAAGGTTTCCCCTGGGCTCTTGTTCTGACTTGAAATTACTCGAGTCATTTACTCATCTGGGAAGCTGAGCATCTTCCGATGGTGGAAATGGCATCTGAATGTCTCCTTGTTTGGATCCTGGCTACCATCACTGTAGATTTGTGGTTTCTTGTGGAAGGCCAACCTCCTCGTGGGGCCTCTCGCTGCCAAGACATGGCCAATTTTAGGGCCTGGGACACCCCCTCCAGAGACTTGGGTATGTGCTGATGGGAGGAGAAGGAGGGATTTGTCCCTTATCTCCCTCGACCTTTTTTGGGCTGACCTTTTCCTGGAGGGTGGGATAGCAGATGTTGCCTTTCCAGAGCATCACAGAACAAGCACTTGTTCTAGTTGCCTCATCAGTTTCCCAAGAATCTCAACATCCTTGAAAGAGATCCTCTTCGTCTGTGGAGTCTTTCCCATGGAATTTCATTGAGGGCGACCAGTCAACAAGGACTGAGCCAGCAGTTAAGTCAGATCTGTGCAGATTTTAAGCACTTTGGGAATGCCCTGAGACTCTGCCTCCACGACCTTGCCACTTCTTGGGCAGCCTCCACCTAGCAAAGACTAGTGTTGGGGAGATCTTCATGGGTCATCCTTGAAACCCCACAACCATTTTTTTTTCCCGCATACTGTAAAAGTCATCCTTTTAAAGGGCACAATCCAGTGGGTTTTTTTTTAATTTTATTGGAGTCCAGTTGATTTACAATGTTGTATTTGTTTTAGGTGTACAGCAAAGTGTTCAGTTATACATATACATATATTCATTTTTTTTCAGATTCTTTCCCTATATAGGTTATTAATATTGAGTAGAGTTCCCTGTGCTATACTGTAGGCCCTGTTTGGTTATCTATTTTATATGTAGTAGTGTGTGTATGTTAATCCTAACCTGTTAATTTATTCCTCCGCCTACCCTCCTTCCCTCTTCGGTAACCGTAAGTTTGTTTTCTATGTCTGTGAGTCTCTTTCTGTTTTGGAAATAAGTTCATTTGTACCTTTTTTTTTTTTTTTAAGATTTCACATATAAGTGATATCATATGATATTTGTTGTTCTCTGTCTGACTTAACTTCACTTAGTACATAATCTTTAGGTCCATCCATGTTGTTGCACATGGCATTATTTCATTCTTTTTTATGGCTGAGTAATATTCCATTGTATATACGTACCACATCTTCTTTATCCAGTCATCTGTCGATGGACATTTAGGTTGCTTCCATGTCTTGGCTATTGTAGATAATGCTGCAATGAACACTGAAAACCCCACAATGATTGCTAGCCCCCTAGGTGCGAGGGATTCTGGAACTGAAGAGCATGCCTGCGTTCCTGAGGGGCAGGAGGAAAAGTATCTTCTTGCTGGTGAGTCTATGGCAGTGATCAGCACACTTTTCCTGTAAAGGGCCAAATAGCAGGTTTTTTAAGCTTTGCTGGTCATCTAGACAATGACTCAATGCTGCCATTATACCATGAGAGCAGCTATGGGTGATACTTAAATGAGTGGTCACAGCTGTGTTCCAATAAACATTATTTGCAAAAACAGGCAGTGGGCTGGTCTATAGTAACTCTCTCTTCCCACTGAAAAAGAACGGCAGGGCACTAATTAGTTTCTCAATGTCTCAGCCTATGGAATATAAAAGCTCGATTGTATCACACTCTGATAAGAACAGAGCAGACAGAGGAGGGTGGGAAGTGCTGGTGGAGCATGGGGGAGGGGCACCTGATCTCCCCCATATGAGAGCTAAGGTTGGGGGAGAAGACTTGGAGGGTGGAGAGGGTCAGTGAGCTTCTCAGGTGTCGCGGTGCCAAGATGGGTTTTGAGGATGAAGTGGGAGTTTCAGGAGGTCAAAGCCAGAAGGGGATTCAGGGAAAAGCAATGGCAGGTGCAAAGGTACTGAGACACAGCAGAGCTGGAGTATGTGGGGTGCCCACGTGCTCTGGTGTGTCACTGCCTAGGTCAAGGATGGGGGGTAAATTCAATAGCAGAGAAGGCTGGCGAGTCAGGCCAGGACCAGGTCATGAATGGTTTCCTGCCTTACGCAAGGAATGTGGGCTTTTTCCTATTACTGCTGCAAAGCCACCGAGTTATAGGCAGGTGACAGACGTGATCAGAAATGGGAGGGTGATGAGAAGGGGAGATGGGAGGTAGGTGGAATGCCCATGCTTGGCCCTGGCCCGAGGACCCTTGGATGAGTTCTGAGTCCTCTGCAGGTTTGGTCCAGGGCCTGGGTTAGTGACCCCCAGCACCCGCTATGTTCAGCCACTTGTGTTTGTGTGACCTCGGATTGGCCAGCGGACTCTTCACCTGGTGTGTGTCTCAGCGTTTTCATCTGGGAAATGGTGCCAGCGCTCCTCCTCCGATGACAGAAAAGCATTTCATGGTTTGATGGTTAGTTTCACGTGTCACCTTGGCCTGGCTATGGTACCTAGTTATTTCATTAAATGATAATACAGGCGCTGCCGTGGGGATATTTTGTAGGTATGATGCTGATTTAACCTCAGTGATCGGTTGATTTTGTCAAGGAGATTACATCATCCTCGACGCTGTGGATGGGTCTCGTGCAGTCAGTTAACAGGCTGTGAGAGCACATCTGAGGCTTTCCCGAGGAGGAAGAAATTCAGCCGTGGACCGAAATTTTACCTTCAGTTCCTGCCCGAGAGTTTCCAACCTGCCCTACAGATTTCAGACTTGCCCAGCCAGACCACACAACTGCATATGCCAATTCCTTGAAATCAATTAATCCGTCTGCCTGTTTGTCTTTAAACACACACACACACACACACACACAGCTGGTTCTGTTGCTCAGACCCCTGAGCTGATACGCATGGGGTAAGAGCAAGACTGAGATGTAATTGTGATGATGAGTTCAATTAACAAAGTAAAATTTTAATGATGTTTTCCACTGCAAAGGTAGAAAAAAAAAGCCTGTCTTGAATGGAAAAGGTGGATATATTTTTGGTTCTTCTGTTTTCACCCCAGGGGTCATTCAGAGACATTGAGACTTCTGTTAACCTAGAAATGTATTCATGGACCCCTCTGCCTGCCCCCCACCCCCACCCCAGTTTGGCTCTATGGGCCTTGGAGATGTTCACTTATGATTCCCAGGCATGAATCAAGACACTCCAGGCATCATAGACGCTTGCCTAATTCCAGCTCTGCAGGTGAGATTATGCCCTGTCATGCACACCCCAGTAGGGCTTTGTGGGAAAATCCAGTGGTGTGTTTAGGCATTATTCACTCTTTCTAATGAGTAAGTCATCTGTGTAGACAACAGAGCTGGTCTGGAGAAGTGACTCCAGGGGCTCAGAAGAAAGTTATGAGCCATGTCGGGTCTGAACCTTAAAGTAAATTACCTGGTTGGCGCCCAGGCTAAATGTCAGGCAGGGGGCCTGGCACAAGCTACTGGGCTGCGTCTTTTCACAGAGAGTGGCTGTGATGAGTTACCCCAATGCCAGCTCATAGAAACAGAGTCCAACAAGTGTTTCAGTTCTCACAGGCAGAAACCTCTGTGCAATCTGGCCGATGGCCTATGGACAAGAAGGGGATTTCTGGGAACTGAGGTGGCAGAGGGCAGGGAGGGTGACTGTCTAACTGCAGAGCGCAGAGAGCCCAAAGGGCACCGCTGCCCTGGCCCAGAGGGCTGGGACAGAGATGAAAGGCCCTCTGGTGCCCACCATTTTGGAAAAGTCCACACCTTCTATCGGAGGAAACACCAGAGACCTGGGGCGGGGGCTTGCTTACGGGAAGAAGAAACGTTCGTGAGTTTCAGTTGCTGGTTCGGGATTGAGAGCGCCCAGCTTGAAGCAGAACAGCCGGTGAGACCACATGCCAAGAAGCGATATCCCAGGAGGGCTGTGTCAACTCTGGAACATCGACAATGGTGCCACTGCCAGCGCGTGCCAACAGAGGTCAGCCCATCGTCAGCCCTCAGCAGCTCCCACCCAGTGCTTAAGGGCAAGAGTTGGAGGAAGTTGTGAATTCATGCTAAGAGGAAAGAAGGGGATGAGCACCTCCCCCAGAAAAGATCAACCCGAAACTGCCAAGGATTAGGGAGTCCCAAGCTTTGTTCCAGTGGTTAAACCTTGGACTAGGGCTTCCAGATTTAGCCAATAAAAATATAGGATGCCTGAAAAAACGGTGCTGGGACAGCTGAATGTCCACATGCAAAAGTATGAAGTTGAAGCCCTTCTTTATATCATATACGAAACTTGCTCATAGATTTAAACGTAAGAACTAAAAGTACAAAACTATTAGAAGAAAACAAAGGGTAAATCGTTGTGACTTTGGGTTAGGTAAAGCCTTCTTAGGTTGGACGCCAAAAGCGTAAAAGAAAAAGTAGATAAATGAGACTTCATCAAAATTGAAAAGGTTTGTACTTCAAAGGACAAAATCGAGACAGTGAACAGACAACTCACAGAATGAGAGGAAATATTTTCAAGTCATATGTCTGATACAAGTATAGTATTCAGAATATACAAAGAACCCTTAAACTCAACAGTAAAAAGATAAACAACCCAATTGAAAAATAGGCAAAGAATCTGAATAGATGTGACTTCAAAGAAGATATACAAATGGCCAGAAAACACATAAAAAGATGCTTGTTAGCCATTAGGGAAATGCAAATCAAACCCACAGTGAGATAGCAAGCACTTCATACCCTCCAAGATGGCTATAATAAGAAAAGCCCAGAAACTAATTAGTGTAGTAAAGAAGTGGAACAATTGGAACCCTGTGTATTGCTGGTGGGAATATAAAATAAATATCAATAGTTTAGATGCTGTGGAAAATTCTCAAAACGTTAGAGTTATCATATGACCCAGTAATTCCACTCCTACGTATACAACCAAGAGAAATGAAAAAATATATCCACACAAACACTTGTGCACAAATGTTCACTGCAGCATTATTCATAATGACTCAAAAGTAGAAACAGCTCAATGTTCATCAACTGATGTTCTGGTGAATAAAGTGTGTTATATCCGTCAAATGGAGTAGTATTTGGCAATAAAAAAGAAGGAGGTATTGACATGTGTTACAACGTGGATGAACTTTGAAGAAATTATGCTGAGCGAAGTATGTCAGTTCTAAAAGACCACGTATTGCAAGATTTCATTTATACAAGATGTCCAGGATAAGCAGACGGTAGTGGATGTCAGGGGCCAGGGAGTGGGGCTGGGTGCAGGGGGTAGAGCGTGACCACTAATGGGCCTGGGGTTTCTTTTTGGGGTGATGAAAATGTTCTAAAAAAATTGATTGTGGTGACGGTTGCACAACTCTGTGAATATACCAAAAAACCATTGAATTATATCCTTTAAATGGGTGAATTGTGTGGAATATAAATTATACCTCAATAAAGCTGTTAAAAATACAAAATGCATAGTTAAATATGAATTTCAGATACATCGTGACTAATTTTTAGTATAAGTATGTTTCTTGCAATGTTTGGGATCTACTGAAAGAGTCATCATGTTTATTTGAAATTCAAGCTGCAACAGGCATCCTGTATTTTACGTGGCAACCTCACACCTGAGTGCACTGCAGTCATGTGAGAATAACTTTGAGAATGATTCAAGCTGGGGGGAGGGGCGGGTCACTATTTTTTAACCGCTCCCCACCCCCACCCCCAGGCTACCTGGAATCAGAGACCAAATCAGCCTGGAGGCTCCTGATCTCCTAGCCCAGAGGTGGTTCCAGCTCTCTGAATGCCCTGTCTTGAAAGGTTTCCCGAGTTACTTCTAAATAGTTTGTTATCTGTTTTGCCAGCCAGGGAGGGTTTTCCTGGAAGCTCTCAGGGCTCCTACCTTGAGTGAGCAGGGCGTACAGGTTATCTCTTTTCTGCATCTCGTCCTGTAATACAGGCGTATCTTTCCTGTCACCTTGTTTGGAACCAGGGCAGGCCCCGTGGCTCTTCTGGTTACTTTCAGATCAGTGAAAATTCTCTGGGCATCTTATTTCCCTCAAGGTCTCAGATTAGTAATTAACACATGTCCAGCCCCATGTACTCATGAAAACCCCTCACTTCACTCCTTCCCCAGCCTTGGGAAAGGGAAACAGGGAAGGGGGCTGGTTCTTCTTTCTTTACTCTGCCAGCCAGCTCCCTCCTAACTGCCCTCCCCCACTGTGGCATTGACCTCTCCAGGGAGGGGGAGAGGCAGGACATGTTCCACTTTTCCAGTACCAATGAGGAGCTGGTCTTGGAGGGTTTTTCCATTAGATTTTCTCATGTTCTGTACCAATTCATGAGAATTTTTGGATTCTATGTTTCTATGTAGCTGTCTGCTTTATTCTTATAATAGGTACATCGGTCACCAATTAAATATTGGACTTTTTGATCCCTTCCTCCATGTTTCCGTCCCTGCCCTCTTTGGCCAAAAGCCTGCTTTCGGTTTTAGGGTTCATTGCATTCGCTGGCAGGATAATCACTTGTCTCACACAAGTAAACAGCTTCAATCAAATCTTTAATAGAAGGTGATTTAGGGTTTCCCTGGTGGCGCAGTGGTTGAGAGTCCGCCTGCCGATGCAGGGGACGCGGGTTCGTGCCCCGGTCCGGGAAGATCCCACATGCCGTGGAGCGGCTGGGCCCGTGAGCCATGGCCGCTGAGCCTGCGCATCCGGAGCCTGTGCTCTGCAACGGGAGAGGCCACAGCAGTGAGAGGCCTGCGTACCGCAAAAAAAAAAAAAAAAAAAAAAAAAAAAAAGGTGATTTAACTTAATTTCAATATACAATCATTAAAAGGAAAGGAATAAGAATATTAACAGAGTATATAACAGCGCATACATAACTGAATTGGGCTGACACCTACTTCCAGAACCAAGCAGCAGCTGGGAAGTCCCTTGAACAGCAATCTGGAGTCCCAGTTGGGGAGGTCCCAGGTGGTGCGTCCACCCCACGGGTGACGCTTCAGAGTGCCGCCCGAAGGAGTCCTGCTTTTAACGATGATTACTATCAGCTTACGTGCAAATATGTAGCTCCGGCTATTGTTGCAAATGCTTTGATACTTTAGTTGTAAGTCTCAGAATATTCCCTGATCCCTGGGAACCAGCCGGATCCCCAAGGCCCAAGGAGCTGCGTGACTTACTCCCTTCTTTATCTGTTGGTTCCCAAGACTTGCTAACGCCATTTCTGCGGACCTGCACGTAGTCTAGCAGTTGGGCATGTAGCTCTTTCAGGGTCTTTGTTTAGTCAAAGACCTATTGTTTCCTCTGAAGCCTGAACAAGACTATTTACTAGCTTCCCCAACATGACTTCAGATCTGGTCAAACCTCTGCTCTAGGGATGGGTGGCCAAGCTATCTGGGCTCGCACCTGGGGGGGGGGGATGTGAATTGCCCATCTGGAGGAGTGCTGAGCTCCGGCTTGGGACCCACAGTTTCCAGAGGGTCATAGTTTTGGTCACCAGGCTTGAGTGGAGGCCTCCTGCTTGGAGGTCATCTGACTTTGGAAACACCAGGAAATTCTAGGTCATTCTCTCTACTCAGTGCTGTTGGGTACTGGTCTATGTTACTGCCACACACACACACACACACACACACACACACATTAATAATTTATGGGGTGTGATGCAATTATCTCAGGTTTGCATGGCTTTTAACCTGCTAACAACCACCAGGAGAAAATGTTGTGTCCTCCTAAGGCAGGTCCCCATATATTGTCTGACAAGAAAGTTAAGCAATGGCTTCTCTGCGACATTCAGGTGATAGTAGGGGGTGAACTCAGGTCTCCTTCCCAGCTGCTGCGGCCCCACGACATTCTTCTGAGAATTGTTCTGGAATTTGTCTCAGAATAGTCACCTCCTCAGATGAGTACAGAGGGAAGACATGAAGTCAGCCTTGCTTTTACTGAGACCTGAAGGGAAGATGTCTGGGCATCGGTGTCATCACAGAGCCTGGATACAGGGACAATCTCCAGGGCCAGGGCCGGGTGGAGGGCACTGTGGGGGGTGGCAGGGATGTGGGCGGGTACCTGTCCACCGTTGCTCATCAGCATCACTCGGAGTGGCCAAGAGGCGGAAGCAGCCCAAGTGTCACCGATGGATGACTGGAGAAGCAAAATGTGGTCCATCCATAGGATCATCCAGTCTTATTCCTTAGTATGAATATTATCCAGCCTGCAAAAGAAGTGAAATTCTAAAATGTGCTCCAACAGGGATGAACCTTGAGGACGTTAGGATAAGTGAAATACGCCAGTCACAACAAGACAAATTCTGTAAAGATGCTACATGCTATGAGGTGCCTTGAGTAGCCAAACTCATAGAGACAGAAACTAGAGTAGTAGGTGCCAGGGGAGAGGGGAGGGGACGGGGAGTTACGGCTTAATGGGACAGGGGTTGAGCTTGGGATGATGAAAAAGTTCTGTGAATAGAGGGTGGTGATGGTCGTACAACCATGAGAATGGGCTTAATGACACTGACCTCTACACTTAAAAATGATCAAAATGGTAAATTTTGTGTTGTGTATACTCTGCCACAATAAAATAAAAGGTAAAAAAAAAAAAAAAAAGACACTGTGAGGAACAAGCTCCCTTCCTGCCCTGGGAGGAACTTGAAATGGTCCTTCCAAAGTGCTGGATGCACCGTGACAGGGGCTCTCTTATCATTCGGCTTCTCAGCTGGGCTTTGCACCCTCCCCTCTGAGCCCAGGAGAAGGAGCAAGTCTTCCCTCTGTCCTGAGGTCAAGATGCTTAATTTGCAGTGGAACCTCCATTCTCAAGAGTAAATTCCCTCTTGCCCACAAATACTTGTTCCACGTGGAAAACCAAGTGCCAGGCTGATCCAAGCCCTTTTACACAGCTCCCTTCCAAGGCTCAATCTAGCCCTGTGTCAGTTAAGTGACTTGCCTAAGGTCATGCAGCTAGAAAGTGCTGGAAGCTGAAACTAAACCCATGTCAGTCTATCCCAAGGCTCATGTCTTAACCACTGTTCTTTATGGCCATTCATTTTTCAGAACTCAGCTCTGATTCCCATTATCTCTGAAAGCATCTCTGGGCTGGGAGGGATCAATATCACAGCTGCCTCCTGTCCCTCTGCAACATCATAACAAGCAGGCCAGCCTCTCTGTGAATCCGTGGCGCCTTCAATATGAGCATGATGCTGTCTGCAGTCCCTCTGAGTGTGATGCACGGAGAAAAATGACTTCTGCTCTGCTAGGGAATCAAAATATTAAAGGAAGATTATGTCTCTCACAGCTGGGAGCAACTCTGATTTTTCTATGGTTCCTGTCTTTCATTGATTTGTGCTTCATTAGTCTTTTGGGAATATCTTAATTCTACAGTGTTCTGAGCAAGCAACAGATTTAGCTGGCATGGCTGGGATTGTGCAATTAGACAAACTCCTGCTGATTACTGAACTGGGGAAAGTCATCTGAGCCCAGCAGAGCAAAGTTCCAAGTTGTCCTTTGTCCTTCCACATGTGTCTGTGACAATAGTATTCTATTGAGCATGTTAAAATGAACAGAAGAATTTCTGTTCAATAAAGAAGACCTGGGCTTCCCTGGTGGCGCAGTGGTTGAGAGTCCTCCTGCCGATGCAGGGGACACGGGTTCGTGCCCCAGTCCAGGAGGATCGCACATGCTGCAGAGCAGCTGCCCCTGTGAGCCATGGCCGCTGAGCCTGCGTGTCCGGAGCCTGTGCTCCGCAACGGGAGAGGCCACAACAATGAGAGGCCTGCATACCGCAAAAAAAAAAAAAAAAGAGAAGAAGAAGACCTGTTCGGTAAAGAAGATAAGGCAAACATGCAAGTGTCACTCTAGGAGAAAGTGTTTGTAATATCTAAAACTGAAGAAGATTAAAATTGAGATTAAATGATACAAAAAAATTCTTGGAAGTTGTCAAGAAAAAGATTGACTCTATCTTGCTAACTTGTGCTCTTGCTTCCTGATTTAACAGTAAAAAAAAGTTTGATGGTTGAAAATATTTAGGCCAGGGAAGACCTGAGTCTTAGTGTGTGATGTTGTGACTGAAAATATCCAAAATTTTAGTGTGTTTTCTCTAATTGATATATTGATACAGAGAGGCCACATGATGAGTAGAAAGACCATGTTATGGTCTGAATGTGTCCCCCCAGATTCTTGTGTTGAAGTCCTGACCACTGGTGTAGCTGTATTGGAATTGGGAGCTCTAAGGAAGTAATTAAGGTTAAACAAGGTCATAAGTGTGGGACCCTTCTCTGAGAGGATTAGTGTCCCTGTAAGAAGAAACACCAGTGAGCTCAGCTGTTTGCAAGCCAGGAAGAGAGCTCTCATCAGAAACCAACAATGTGACACCTTGATCGTGGACTTCTTCTCAGCCTCCAAAATTAGGATAAAATAGGGACTTCCCTGGTGGCACAGTGGTTTAGAATCCTCCTGCCAATGTAGGGGACACGGGTTCGATCCCTGGTTCAGGAAGATCCCACATGCCGCGGAGCAACTAAGCCTGCGCGCCGCAACTACTGAGCCCGCATGCTGCAACTACTGAAGCCCGCGTGCCTAGAGCCCGTGCTCCACAGCAAGAGAAGCCACTGCAGTGAGAAGCCTGTGCACCGCAATGAAGAGTAGCCCCCACTCGCCCCAACTAGAGAAAGCCTGTGCACAGCAACAAAGACCCAAAGCAGCCAAAATAAATAATAAAATAAAATTTTAAAAAATAAAGTGCTTTAAAAGAAACAAAATTAGGATAAAATAAATTCCTATTGTTCAAGCTGCCTGGTTTGTGATATTTTGTTATGGCAGCCTAAGACTAATACAGCCCAATAGTTTGGGACCAGACAAAATTAGTTTAGAATTCTGGTTCTTTCACTTTGCTGGTTGACCTTGGACAAATTACTTAATCTTTCTGAGCTTGACAAGTAACACAGGATCAACGTACCTTGTTGGTAGGTTTGTTATTAGTTAGAGATAACGTGTGACACAGAGTAGACACCCAATAGGGTCTAATTCAATTGTAGGATATGCCCTAAGCCAGTTTTCTTTCCTAAAAGCCAATCCTTGCCCAGCCCTTGAAGTGTAAAACACTGAATATTTGATAACTTGGAGGATATGTGTTATTGGAATTGACAAGGCAAAGGGGATACTTTTCCAAATGCAATGTGTATTTCTGTATTTCTTCTTTTCATTGTTAGATATTGACACAGAATTCTCTTAGGAAGACACCAGTTCACACCACTACTAATGACCACACTGGTGGTCATTACTGGTCTAAACTCCCCAGTGAGGCTCTGAGGAGCTGGAAACTTACAAATAGAAGCCAACCTCTTCCCTTAGACCCGGCCAAGAGAAATGCATCTTCGCCCCGAGGGAAAATGCTTTTAAAAGAGCCTGTTTACTTTAAAATGTGGTGAGCACCTTCATGCGAGCCACACACAACCAATATTTAACTAGACAGTAACTACTAATACTAAGGTGAGTCTTTGTGAAGGTGTCAAGAACACTGAGAATTAACACTTATATGTTGCTCTAATACCTGGTTCCTGCAGTCTTTGCGTGGATTGGAGGAGGTGGCATGTGGAGAGGTCTTTGCCAAAATTGATCTTATTGGTGACAAGTCTCAAAGTTGCTTCTGCAAATGTTGGAAAACTGTCCCTCAACATCCCCCAAATCCTTAGGTTTAGAGTTTCTACTGAGCCTGAATTTTTGTGCGCTTGGTACAGTCACTGCTTTCCAAGCGTGGGACCATATTCCGATGCTCTAATGATTAGTTTTTTCGATGAACGTGTGGGAAGAGTCCAGAAATTCCTTTGTGATTTTTGTTACTGTGGATTCCAATGGGGCAAAATGTGAAACTGGAGAATTTATGTCACCTTTTTAAGCTATAAAATAAATAATACTGACATTTGACCCATCAAACAGTTGGGACAACCCATGATGAGCCTACTTTAAAATCGAAGATAAGCTTCTTTTCTTCCTGGGAAGGACAACCCTCTGCCCCTTGATAATGTTCCTCCTCATTAGTCATGGAGACTTTTGTTCAGTACTTAAAATTACAGGCTCATCTCATTCCTGAGAGGCCATATCAACTGAAGATGTCTTGAGCCTTTGGCCATTGAGGATTCCAAATTTATTGCGTCATTGCCACGGGCTTTTCTAAGCCCCATTCTAAGCTAATGGACTTCACGGGCAACTAAACTAGGAGTGGAGAAAGTGGTTGGTAAGAAAATGTCCTGAGGATTAAAAACGTTTATCAGGCACCCCTGTGAACTGCTTATCTGTTCATTGAGAATGTGTCAGTGTGTTGTTCTCTTAGAATCTCTTGGGCAGAGTGCAAACGACTTGGCCTGACACGACACCTGGGATCCTGGCATTGGTTCTGATCCTGAAAAACACATGAGGGGTGAAATAGTTAAGAGGTACCCAACACTCCGTGGTAGGTGACAAACAGCATCATTCAAGAATCCACATGGGGGGCTTCCCTGGTGGCACAGTGGTTGAGAATCTGCCTGCTAATGCAGGGGACATGGGTTCGAGCCCTGGCACGGGAAGATCCCACATGCCATGGAGCAACCAGGCCCGTAAGCCACAACTACTGAACCTGCGCATCTGGAGCCTGTGCTCCGCAACGAGAGGCCACGACAGTGAGAGGCCCGCGTACCACGATGAAGAGTGGCCCCCGCTTGCCACAACTAGAGAAAGCCCTTGCACAGAAACGAAGACCCAACACAGCCAAAAATAAAAATAAATAAATTAAAAGAAGGCTCAACATTTTAAAAAAAAAAGAATCCACATGGGAAGGCTAGCCCAGGAGAGGAATTTCTTGAAATTGTACATCTCTTCTTACTATATAAAGTGATTTAAAAGCATTGGTCATCTGAACGACTGGCAGCAGAATTTTTCTCGAGGAGGAAATCGTCGTGATATTTGGAAAACGCCATGAAACTTGAGGTAGGAGGAAGACCCCTTGCTTTTTCAGAGATGAGAAGAGGAGGATGAGAAAAGAAGGGGGAGGAGAGAGAGGTCAGGGGACGGGGGTGGTGGTGCTGCGGCGGCTGAGGATCTGCAGTTGGAGGTAGTTTTGCAGGTGAACTTCAGTTTGAACCCTTCTCCATCTCTCTGGCCACCAATCTGCAGTGAAGCCAGTTACCCCTAACGGGTGTTCTGTGTGAGTTGGTTTTGTGCGAGTGTGCACGCCCGTTCATGTACATGTGTCCTCTCATGTGTGTGCCTCTCCACGTGTGCTCACGCACGCACACATGAACAGCCATGCATGCCCATGCCCACACGCGCACACATTTGCTGTGCTCAGCTTTTCTTCCTTTTTTCTGACATTCTTCTTTAAAATATTCTTTTCCATTATGGTTTATCACAGGGTACTGAATCTAGTTCCCTGTGCTACACAGTAGGACCTTGTTGTTGATCCATTCTCTATATAATCGTTGGCATCTGCTAATCTCAACCTCCCAGTCCTTCCCTCTCTCATCCCCTCCGCCTTGGCAGCCACAGGTCTGTTCTCTATGTCTGTGAGTCTTTTCCTGTTCCGTAGATAGGTTCATTTGTGTCCTATTTTAGATTCCACATATAAGTGATATCACATGGTATTTGTCTTTCTCTTTCTGACTTGCTTCACTTAGTATGATCATCTCTAGGTTCATCCATGTTGCTGCAGATGGCATTATTTTGTTCTTTTTTTATGGCTGAGTAGTGTTCCATTGTATATATGTACCACATCTTCTTTATCCATTCAGCTGTCGATGGACATTTAGGTTGTTGCCGTGTCTTGGCTATTGTGAATAGTGCTGCTATGAGCATAGGGGTACATGTCTCTTTTTGAATTATAGTTTTGTCCAGGTATATGCCCAGGAGTGGGATTGCTGGATCCTATGGTAATTCTATTTTTAGTTTTCTGAGGAACCTCCGTACTGTTCTCCATAGTGGCTGCACCAACTTTCATTCCCACCAACAGCGTAAGAGGGTTCCCTTTTCTCCACACCCTCTCCAGCATTTGTTATTATGCTTGGGTTTTCATGTGTGCTTGTGTGTTCACATGCTGGAGACCTTGCCCCAGGGCCGGGGCCTGGAGGCTGAAACTTCAGGAAACCATTGGATGATTGGAGAGGACCTCACACTGCCGCATCTGACGTGGAATTGGGGGTCCAACCTGACGTCGTCGAGGTCTGGGGGATGGGGAGAACCCCACTCGACATGTGGCTACAGCTTTAGTTTTTGTTTTATTGAGGTATGGTTGACAAATAAAATTGTAATGTATTTAAAATGTACAATATGGTGATTAGATATCTGCATAATTTGTGAAAGATTCCCACCATCCTGCTAATTACCACACATCCAACACCTCATGTATTTACTCTCTCATTTTCTGAGAATACTTAAGTTCCACTCTTTCAGCAAATTTCAATTATTCAACACAGTATTCGAAATGACAGTCACCATGTTACACATTCGATCCTCAGACCTTCCTCATAACTCAGTTTGTACCCTTTTACCAGCCTCTCCTGTTTCCCCCACCCCCAGCCCCGGGCAATCACCATTCTACTCTCTGTTTCTATGAGTTTGACTTTTTTATTTTTTTGAATTTTATTTAATTTATTTTTTTATACAGCAGGTTCTTATTAGTTATTCATTTTATACATATTAGTGTATACATGTCAATCCTAATCTCCGAATTCATCCCACCACCACCCCCCTGCTGCTTTCCCCCCTTGGTGACTTTTAAATTAATTAATTAATTTTTATAAATTTATTTATTTTATTTTTGGCTGCGTTGGGTCTTCCTTGCCAGGCACGGGCTTCTCACTGCAGTGGCTTCTCTTGCTGTGGAGCACGGGCTGTAGAGCACAGGCTCAGTAGCTGCGGTGAACGGGCTTAGTTGCTCCACAGAATGTGGGATCTTCCCAGACCAGGGCTCGAACCTGTGTCCCCTGCATTGGCAGGCAGATTCCTAACCACTGTGCCACCAGGGAAGTTCGTGAATTTTTTATTTTTTAGATTCCGCTTTGTGTTACAACCTTAACAGCGAGCATTTCTTGCCATGGCTCTGCATTTGCCCCAGCTGGGTTTAAGCAGTCACGCTGTTACCAGGACCCTCAAGCAAAGGGCTGGGCTCAGAGGATGTACAAGCCATGAATGGTTTCCTGTAGCAGATGCTGGAAGGTTGTCCAATGACATTGGTTTCTCGGGGTGTAATGTGTGTCACTTCATGTTCTGCGCCTGGTGAATTCTCACCAGCCATGTCTCATCACTCCCTGGAATGTCTCCACTGAGGCTTCAATGAGACCTTACACCACAAGAAAGATCCTGGGATAAAGGGTGCTAAGTGCTTACGACAGTTTCTGGCAGAGAGCAGGCGCTGGTTATTGGAATATGTAGGTATTTCAGGTACTACTCTGATACCTGCTCCTGCCACATTGGAACCACAAATTGGGTTTTCTTGGAAACCATGAACTAAGATGGCCCCAACATACTGGGGCTCAGTGGGGTTTGTCCTGGGGAGAAAGGCGTGCATATGGGTGTTCTTGCCGGGGGGCTCTGGCTGGAACAGCTCCCTTAGAAGGAGCCTCCGTAAAGCCTTCAGCCATTGGAATTTAGAACATACCTGCTGAGCTGTCCCCAGAGGTACAGACTCAAGACGGGGGCTCTCTGGCCATTGCAAGGAAATGCCTGGCTTTTATACGTTGGCTACTGCACGGCTTGTTTTGCAATGTAAAGATAACTTCATTACCAGCTTTGACTCCCACTGGAGTAAAGACCTAAATGTGAACCATAAAACCATAAATTCAATAGAAGATGTAGGAGGATGTCTTTGGCCTTAGAGAGGGAAAAGGATTAGTAAGCTAAAGTTTAAAAGCTCACATCACAAACAAACAAACAAAAATCAATAAAACCCATTGCCCATGAGGACCCCATGGACAAGGTTAGAGAAAGAAGACAGATTGGAGAAGGTGTCAGGTTGCAGAAAGATGTTTCCACAGCTGAAACTAGTAAAGAATATACAAGAAACACCTACAAACCAGTAAGACAGAGAAGGAGTCCTGTGAAATAGTGCCATTTGCAGCAACATGGATGGACCTAGATATTCTCATACTAAGTGAAGTAAGACAGAGAAAGACAAATATCATATGATACCACTTATGTGTGGCATCTAAACTATGATACAAATGAACTTATTTACAAATAAGTTCAGCAGAAATTAACACAACATTGTATATCAACCATACTTCAATAAAAAAGACTCTTGAATGCATAAGCCAGCAGAGACTTAAAGACTAACTGGTAGAATGACTTTATTTCAGAAACTGGTTTAAAAGAAAGAAAGGCAAATACCATATGATATC
The DNA here is from genome assembly GCF_011762595.2 of Tursiops truncatus. Classification (NCBI taxonomy): domain Eukaryota; kingdom Metazoa; phylum Chordata; class Mammalia; order Artiodactyla; family Delphinidae; genus Tursiops; species Tursiops truncatus. Next base: position 137,823,274 of record NC_047037.1, on the reverse strand, counting down.
ACTTACATGTGGAATCTAAAATCTGATACAAATGGACTTAATTACAAAACAGAAACAGACTCACAGATATACAAAACAAACTTATGGTTACGAAAAGGGGAAAGGGGGTGGGGGAGGGATGAATTAGGAGTTTGGGATTAATATATACACACTACTGTATATAAAATAGACAACCAACAAGGACCTACTGTATAGCACAGGGAAATATGTTCAATATCTTGTAATAAACCATAAAGGAAAAGAATATGAAAAAGAAAAAAGTATATATATATAAAACTGAATCACTGTGCTGTACACCAGAAACTAACACAACATTGTAAATCAATTATATTTCAATTCAAAAAAAGAAGAGGACTTCCCTGGTGGCGCAGTGCTTAAGAATCTGCCTGTGAATGCAGGGGACCTGGGTTCGATCCCTGGTCCGGGAAGATCTCACATGCCACAGAGCAATTAAACCGGAGCACCACAACTACTGAGCCTGTGCTCTAGAGCCCGTGAGCCACAACTACTGAAGACCACACGTCTAGAGCCCATGCTCTGCAACAAGAGAAGTCACCACAATGAGAAGCCCATGCACCACAACAAAGAGTAGACCCCGCTCACTACAACTAGAGAAAGCCCACGCACAGCAGTGAAGACCAGCGCAGCCAAAAATAAATAAAATTAAAAAAAAAAAGAAGAAGAAGAAATTCTAATGGAAAAAAAGGTGAAGGATATAAACAGGTGATCTACAGGAAAGGCAGACCTCCAAAGGTGCTTCAGCTTAGGAGGAGACACTCTTTAGGAATGGGAATGGGAAAAATGCAAAGCAAAAGAATAAGACATCACTTTAAATCCATTAGGCAAAATTAGGAAGACTTCTAATACCAAGTGTTGGCTGGGGAGTGGATAGAGGAGCCCTCAGGCCTTGCTGGTGGGGTGTTCACAGGAGGGCAGAATGACAGCGCTTCAGCTAAGTGCCCAGGCACACTCAGCGATGGGCACCCAGGGCAACAGCACCATGTGTCCCAGATACATTCTTTTTTTTTTTTTTAAATAGATCTTTATTGGAGTATAATTGTTTCACAATATCATGTTAGTTTCTGTTGCACAACAAAGTGAATCAGCCATATGCATAAACATGTCCGCATATCCCCTCCCTCTTGAGCCTCCCTCCCACCCGCCCTATCCCACCCCTCTAGGTCATTGCAAAGCACCAAGCCGATCTCCCTGTGCTATGCGGCTGCTTCCCACTAGCTATCGATTTTACATTCCGTAGTGTATATATGTTGATGCTACTCTCACTTCACCCCAGCTTCCCCTCTCACCCCGTGGCATGAAGTCCATTCCATGTCTACCTCTTTATTCCTGCCCTGCAACTAGGTTCATCAGTACCATTTTTTTTTTTTTTTTAGATTCCATATATATATGAGTTAGCATACGGTATTTGTTTTTCTCTTTCGGACTTACTTCACTCTGCATGACAGACTCTAGGTCCATCCACCTCACTATAAATAACTCAATTTTGTTTCTTTTTATGGATGAGTAATATTCCAGTGTATACATATACCAGATCTTCTTTATCCATTCATCTGTCGATGGACATTTAGGTTGGTCCCGTGTCCTGGCTATTGTAAATAGTGTTGCAATGAACATTGTGGTGCATGTCTCTTTTTGAATTATGATTTTCTCAGGGTATATACCCAGTAGTGGGATTTCTGGGTCATATGGTAGCTCTATTTTTAGTTTTTTAAGGAACATCCATAATGTTTTCCATAGTGGTTGTATCAATTTACATTCCCACCAACAGTGTAGGAGGGTTCCCTTTTCACCACACCCTTTCCAGCATTTATTGTTTCTAGCTTTTTTGATAATGGCCATTCTGACTGGCATGAAGTGATAACCTCATTGTAGTTTTGATTTGCATTTCTCTAATAATTAGTGATGTTGAGCATCTTTTCATGTGCCTCTTGGCCATCTGTATGTCTTCCTTGGTGCAATGTCTATTTAGGTCTTCCACCCATTTTTTCACTGGATTGTTTGCTTCTTTGATATTGAGCTCCATGAGCTGTTTGCATATTTTGGAGATTAATCCTTTGTCTGTTGTTTCATTTGCAAATATTTTCTCCCATTCTGAGGGTTGTCTTTTTGTCTTGTTTATGGTTTCCTTTGCTGTGCAAAAGCTTTTAAGTTTAATTAAGTCCCATTTATTTATTTCTGTTTTTATTTCAGTTACTTTAGGAGGTGGGTCAGAAAAGATCATGCTGTGGTTTATGTCAAAGAGTGTTTTTCCTATGTTTTCCTCTAAAAGTTTTATAGCGTCTGGTCTTACATTTAAGTATTTAATCGTTTTTTTTTTTCAGTACGCGGCCCTCTCACTGTTGTGGCCTCTCCCGTTGCAGAGTACAGGCTCTGGAAGTGCAGGCTCGGTGGCCATGGCTCACGGGCCTAGCCGCTCCGAGGCATGTGGGATCTTCCCGGACCAGAGCATGAACCCGTGTACCCTGCATCGGCAGGCGGACCCTCAACCACTGTGCCACCAGGGAAGCCCTTTAATCCATTTTGAGTTTATTTTTGTGTATGGTGTTAAGGAGTGTTCTAACTTCATTCTTTTACATGTAGCTGTCCAGTTTTCCCAGCACCACTTATTGAAGAGGCTGTCTTTTCTCCGTTGTATGTTTTTGCCTCCTTTGTCATAAATTAGGTGCCCATATGTGCGTGGGTTTATTTCTGGGCATTCTATCCTGTTCCATTGATCTATATTTCTGTTTTTGTGCCAGTACCATACTGTCTTCATTACTGTAGCTTTGTGATATAGTCTGGAGTTGGGGAGCCTGATTCCTCCAACTCTGTTTTTCTTCCTCAAGATTGCTTTTGCTATTCAGGGTCTTTTGTGTTTCCATACGAATTGTAAGATTTTTTGTTCTAATTCTGTGAAGAATGCCATTGGTAGTTTGATAGGGATTGCATTGAATCTGTAGATTGCTTTGGGTAGTATAGTTATTTTCACAATGTTGATTCTTCCAATCCAAGAACATGGTATATCTCTCCATCTGTTTGTGTCATCTTTGATTTCTTTCATCAGTGTCTTATAGTTCTCTGAGTACAGGTCTTTTGTCTCCTTATGTAGGTTTATTCCTAGGTATTTTATTCTTTTTGTTGCAATGGTAAATGGGAGTGTTTCCTTAATTTCTCTTTCTGATTTTTCATCTTTAGTGTATAGGAATGAAAGAGATATCTGTGCATTAATTTTGTATCCTGCTACTCTATCAAATTCATTGATTAGCTCTAGTAGTTTTCTGGTAGCGTCTTTAGGATTCTCTATGTATAGTATCATGTCATCTGCAAACAGTGAGATCTTAACTTCTTCTTTTCCAATTTGGATTCCTTTTAATTCTTTTCCTTCTCTGATTGATGTGACTAAAACTTCCAAAACTGTGTTGAATAATAGTGGTGGGAGTAGGCAACCTTGTCTTGTTCCTGATCTTGGTGGAAATAGTTTCAGTTTTTCACCATTGAGAACGATGTTGGCTGTGGGTTTGTCATATATGGCCTTTATTATGTTGAGGAAAGTTCCCTCTATGCCTACTTTCTGCAGGGTTTTTATCATAAATGGGTGTTGAATTTTGTCAAAAGCTTTTTCTGCATCTATTGAGATAATCATATGGTTTTTATTCCTTAATTTGTTAATGTGGTGTATCACATTGATTTATTTGTGTATTTTGAAGAATCCTTGCATCCCTGGGATAAATCCCACTTGATCATGGTGTATGATCCTTTTAATGTGCTGTTGGATTCTGTTTGCTAGTATTTTGTTGAGGATTTTTGCATCTATGTTCATCAGTGATGTTGGTCTATAATTTTCTTTTTTTGTGATGTCTTTTTCTGGTTTTGGTATTAGGGTGATGGTGGCTTCATAGAATGAATTTGGGAGTGTTTCTCCCTCTGCAATTTTTTGGAAGAGTTTGAGAAGGATTGGTGTTAGCTCTTCTCTAAATATTTGATAGAATTCACCTGTGAAGCCATCTGGTCCTGAGCTTTTGTTTGTGGAAGATTTTTAATTACGGTTTCAATTTCATTACTTGTGATAAGTCTGTTTATATTTTCTAATTCTTCCTGGTTCAGTCTTGGAAAATTGTACCTTTCCGAGAATTTGTCCATTTCTTCATGGTTGTCCATTTTACTGGCATATAGTTGTTTGTAGTAGTCTCTTATAATCCTTTTTATTTCTGCAGGGTCAGTTGTGATTTCTCCTTTTTCATTTCTAATTTTATTGATTTGTGTCCTCTCTCTGTTTTTCTTGATGAGTCTGGCTAAGGGTGTGTCAACTTTGTTTATCTTTTCAAAGAAACAGCTTTTAGCTTTATTGATCTTTGCCATTGGTTTTTTTTTTGTTGTTTCTATTTCATTTATTTCTGCTCTGATCTTTATGATTTCTTTCCTTCTACTGACTTTGGGTTTTCTTGGATCTTCTTTCTCTAGTTGTTTTAAGTGCAGGGTTAGATTGTTTATTTGAGATTTTTCTTGTTTCTTGAGGTGAGATTGAATTGCTATAAACTTCCCTCTTAGAACTGGTTTTGCTGCATCCCATAGGTTTTGGGTCATTGTGTTTTTGTTGTCATTTGTTTCTATGTATTTTTAAAATTTCTTCTTTGATTTCTTCAGTGATCTCTTGGTTATTTAGTAGCACATTGTTTAGCCTCCATGTATTTGTGTTTTTTACAGGTTTTTTTTCCTGTAATTGATTTCCAGTCTCATAGTGTTGTGGTCAGAAAAGATGCTTGATACAATTTCAATTTTCTTAAATTTTCTGAGGCTTGATTTGTGAAACAATATGTGATCTATCCTGGAGAATGTTCCATGCGTACTTGAGAAGAAAGTGTATTCTGCCACTTTTGGGTGGAATCTCCTATAAATATCAATTAGATCTATCTGGTCTGCTGTGTCATTTAACGCTTGTGTTTCCTTATCTATTTTCTGTTTGGATGATCTGTCCATTGGTGTAAGTGGGATGTTAAAGTCCCCTACTATTATTGTGTTATTGTCGATTTCTCCTTTCATGGTTGTTAGCATTTACCTTATGTATTGAGGTGCTCCTATGTTGGGTGCATAAACATTTATAATTGTTATATCTTCTTCTTGGATTGATCCTTTGATCATTATGTAGTGTCCCTCCTTATTTCTTATAACATTATTTATTTTAAGGTCTATTTTATCTGATACGAGTATTGTTATTCCAGCTTTCTTTTGATTTTCATTTGCATGGAATATCTTTTTCCATTCTTTCACTCTCAGTCTGCATGTGTCCCTAGGTCTGAAGTGGGTCTCTTGTAGGCAACATATATATGGGTCTGTTTTTGTAGCCATTCAGCCAGTCTGTGTCTCTTGGTTGGGGCATTTCACCCATTTACATTCAAGGTTATTATCGATATGTATGTTCCTATTACCTTTTTCTTAATTGTTTTGGGTTTGTTTCGTGGGCCTTTTTCTTCTCTTGTGTTTCCCACTTAGAGAAATTCCTTTAGCATTCTCTGTAAAGCTGGTTTGGTAGTTCTGAATTCTATTAGCTTTTATTTTTCTGAAAAGCTTTTGACTTCTTCATCAAATCTGAATGAGATTCTCCCTGGGTAGAGTAATCTTGGTTGTAGGTTGTTCTCTTTCATCACTTTAAGTATTTCCTGCCATTCCCTTCTGGCTTGCAGGGTTTCTGCTGAAAAATCAACTGATAACCTTATGGGGATTCCTTTGTATGTTTTTTTTTGTTTTTCCTTTGTTGCGTTTTTTTTTTTTGCGGTATGCGGGCCTCTCACTGTTGTGGCCTCTCCTGTTGCGGAGCACAGGCTCCGGACATGCAGGCTCAGCGTCCATGGCTCACGGGCCCAGCTGCTCTGCGGCATGTGGGATCTTCCTGGACCGGGGCACGAACCCACGTCCCCTGCATTGGCAGGCGGACTCTCAACCACTGCGCCACCAGGGAAGCCCTCCTTTGTTGCTTTTAATATTTTTTCTTTGAATTTAATTTTTGTTAGTTTGATTAATATGTATCTTGGTGTGTTTTTCATAGGGTTTATCCTGTATGGGGCTCTCTATGCTTCCTGGACTTGGGTGACTATTTCCTTTCCCATGTTAGGGAAGTTTTACACTATAATCTCTTCAAGTATTTTCTCAGACCCTTTCTTTTTCTCTTCTTCTTCTGGGACCCCTATAATTCAAATATTGGTGCGTTTAGTGTTGTCCCAGAGGTCTCTGAGATTGTTTTCAATTCTTTTCTTTCTTTTTTCTTTATTCTGCTCCTCAGCAGTTATTTCCACCGTTTTGTCTTCCAGCTCATTTATTTGTTCCTCTGCCTCTGTTATTCTGTTATTGATTCGTATTTTTCATTTCAGTTATTGTGTTGTTCATCTCTGTTTGCTTGTTCTTTAGTTCTTCTAAATCATTGTTAAACATTTCTTGTATTTTCTTAATCCGTGCTTCCATTCTATTTCTGAGATTCTGGATCATCTTTACTATCATTACTCTGAATTCTTTTTTCAGGTAGACTGCCTATTTCCTCTTCATTTATTTGGTCTTGTAGGTTTTTACCTTGCTGCTTCATCTGTGACATATTTTTTTGCCATTTCTTTTTTTTTTTTTTATGAGTGGGATTGTGTTCCTGTTTTACTGGTTGTTTGGCCTGAGGTTTCCAACACTGGAGTTTGTAGGCTATTGGGTAGAGCTGGGTCTTGGTGCTGAGATGAGGAACTCTGTGAGACCTCACTCCAATGAATATTCCCTGTGGTCTGAGGTTCTCTGTTAGTCCAGTGGTTCGGACTCAGAGCTCCCACTGCAGGAGTTTCCGCCTGACCCTGGGCTCCCAAGTCAAGATCCTGCAAGCCGTGTGGGGAGGGGAAAAAAAAAAGAGAGAGAACAATAACAAATTAAAAAATAAAATTAGGCTAGGAAACTAACAGATATGTTAGAAAGAATATAAAAATAAAAATACAGATGAATCAATAACCAGAAGGTACATTGGTACCATATAGTAAAAAAGAGGAGGAAGGAAAAGAAAAGGAAAAAAAAAAGGTTGAGGGGGAAGGCCTTGGCTGTGGTGGGCGGGGCCTAAGCAAGGGTAAGGTTTGGGTGGTGAGTGGGGCCTATGCTCAGGACCCACAGGGCTGGAAAAGGAACTGGGAGCTGTGGGGGGTGGGGTTTAGGCTCAAGGAACAGATGGGGCCCAGGTGTACCCCCCACCCCTGGTCTCAGAGGGCAGGGATCTCACCTGGGAGCCCGGCAAGCTTCCTGGGCTCGAGTGGGTGGGGCAAACGCCCTCCTCTCCTCTCCTGCTCCTCCAATCTGGGGTCTGGGGGGGCCCCTCCCACCTGCCTCTTCTGACCTCCCCAGCCTCCCTCCTATGCCCCCAGGGCCCACACGGCCTGCATGGGGCTTTGGAGCGGGGGTACTGGCTTGGGAGCTCAGCAGGCTCCCCGGGCTGAGTGGGCGGGGCAATCTCCCTCTGCTCCTCTCTTGCTCTTCCTAGAGAGTCCCTCCCGCCGGCGTCTCCTGATCTCAGGGCCTCAGGGGCACCGGTCTTGTCTGGCCTCCACTTCTCCTCCCCCCTCAGTCCCCCTGCGTCCTGCCAGTTCACTCTGGGGTTCCTCCCGTCTCCTTGGGGGTCAGTGTCCCCCACCAGCTGCAGGCAGAAGCCTTAGTTGTGGGGAGACGCTAACTCCCCGTCTTCCCACACCACCATCTTGACTCCGTTCCCCTCCGAGATACATTCTTATCAGAGCCATAGGGGCATGTGGGTGAGGGCGTGTGGTGCACAGTTGAGGGTGGTCGCAGAAACCTGGGTACAGCTGGCTGCCCAGGCTTGAGGCTGGGGGTGGGTCACATGCGAAGGTGCTCTTCTTGGAGCACCAGCAGCTGTGAGAGGGGTTGGACCAGATGTGCCGGACAAGCCTCGCTGGGACATGAATATCTGTTTCTGTGTTTCCTGCCTTCCCTTCCTTTCGACGTAGATCTCCAAGTCTTTTTCCATTTGCTTATTTTCTTCATGGTGAGCGATTCACCCCAAACAACTTTCCATGTTCTCTCGGTGTGTTTTCCTACCTGTGCCTTAGTTGCACTACTTAGTGATAATTGATGGAAAGGTCCTCGGGTCTGCCCTGCCCCCTCCCCTCCTCCCTCCTTCACACACTGGGCACCACCGCATGCAGGTGCTGTGCGGGTGCTGGGAATGTAAGTGTGACTAAGTCCACAGGCTGGCTGATCCCCTAGAACTTTAGGCGAAGGAACTGATAACCAGCATATCTTTGTCATACAGGGCAGGGGTTCTCAAACTTGTTGGTTTTGGAACCCCTTCACACTCTTAAAAATTACTAAAGACCTCCAAGAGCTTTTGTTTTCGTGGACTGTGCTAACCAGAGCATTTTTACTGTATTAGAAAGTAAAACTGTGAAGTTTTAAATATATTTTATTGACTAAAAAATAATAGGCCCATTATAGGTTGACATAAATAATATATTTTATTAAAAAACTATATTTTCCAAAACAAAGTCGTCTACTAGGAAGAGCAGCATTCCTTTGCATTTTTTTTCAAGTCTCTTTAATGTCTGGCCTACTGGAAGACAGCTGGATTCTTTCTCATTCCTGCCTTTATTTTCAATCCGTTGCAATATCACATGTCATAAATCTTCTGGAAAACTCCACAGTATATTGAGAGAGCGAGAGTGAGAAAGACAGGTGTTAGTGTTACTATAAAACTGGCTTTGACCTCATGGAGTCCCTGAAAGGGTCTGAGACTCCCGGGGGTCTCTGGATAGACCACACTTTGACAACCACCGACACTGGCCCTTCTGGCGATGTGGTATAGTTACTGCCTCGATTCTAGAACCCACAGATCTAGTGCTGTGATATGATCCAGGGTTGAAGTCTGGCTTAGATCATCAGACATGAAGGTAGAAATTGGGGGTAGGGGAAAACTGAGGTGGGCTGCAGGCGTTAAACTTTCTTTTTAGTGTTTATTCGTCTCTTTTGAGTTTTTAAGTGGTTAGTATTTTAGTGACGACAGGAAGCAGGTTGTAGGTGGCGCATTGATTTTTTGCTCTTATTTATTGAGCACATGCTGTGGGGTAGTCATTTTGCTGAGTGCTTTCTCTTGCTAAAATTAGTTTATCCTTTGCATGGCTCTTAACATACAAAGGGTTTGAATCGAAAGAATCGGGTGTTAGTGGAAATTTAAAGGTGCCGTAGGTCCTTTAATTGTGTGACGGCTTTGCTCTTGTGTGAATCTGTAATACCCAGAGATTCTTTTGTATATTGGGCATAAGAGGGTTTCACAGTCCTTAGATTGGAGGCAAATTCTCAGAAGAATTCTCGGAAGAGCTTAGGTGGAGAGGGAAAAATCTTCAGCTCCCAAATTCTGTGGGGGAACAATGTGTGCTCCCGGCAGCGGAGTTGATACCGCGCCGAGCCAGCCGCCGCGAGTGGGGCGGCGGCTTCACTGCTCATAAAGGAGTGATTTGAACTCTGACCACTCTTTATGGACACAACACTACATTAAATCGCAAACGTGAATGTTGGAGTTGCTCACAGCGAGGTGAATCCAAATACCCGTGTAATGAACAGCCGGGGTATGTGGACGGCATATGCTTTGGGAGTTGGTTTGCTTCGTATCGTTTTACTCAGTATTCCTGTTGCCTGGACCTTAACAAATGTTATACCTAATCTGGGGATGTATGTATTTTTGCATGCAGTAAAAGGAACGCCGTTTGAAACTCCCGACCAGGGTAAAGCGAGGCTCCTAACACACTGGGATCAACGGGACTACGGAGTACAGTTTACATCTTCACGGAAGTTTTTCACCGTGTCTCCAATAATTCTATATTTTCTGGCAAGTTTCTATACGAAGTATGATCCAACTCACTTCATCTTAAACACAGCTGCTCTCCTGAGTGTGCTAGTTCCCAAAATGCCGCAGCTACGTGGGGTTCGGATCTTTGGAATGAATAAGTATTGAAATGTGTTTTGAAACAACAAAAATGCTTACAGCTACCGAGTTTTCTGTAAGGAAGGGATGGGTACTAAACTGCACCGTTTCTGTGATAATGTGAAATGAGAGGTAGCTACATTGGAGAGCCAATTGCTGGTTCTTCATATGCTGTTTTGAAGTGCAGATTCTTATGAGAAGATGCCTTTGTTTAATGCATCTGGTATCCTTCTGTAGAGAGACTTCAGAGGCAGGCCGGGCAGGCCCAGCTTATAAGTTAAATGGCTATAAAGTAAAGGTGTAGTAGATAAATCCAAGGAAATAAGAGATTTATAAGAAACTAAGTCCAGCTAAGCTTATAATGAATGGGCATTATGTTAAGAGAAGAAAATGTTTCATCATTCAGTCATGGTCAGTTTAAGCAGAGTTACATGTAAACCAGAATCATTTCTTTACAAGTTTATTATAGATTGTTTTCATTACCATGCATATTCCTTTTGTGTTATATAAGAGGATATATATCCTCTTGTTTTATACAAACCAATTCCTACCTTATGAACATACTTTTTTGGTTTTGCAGGCTCAACATTGTGTTGATAGATGAGTTCATTTTTACACTTATTAAGTTACTGAGTTCATGAAGGTCCACCTTCACGACTGATTGATGATAGGAGATAGTTAGGCATCTTAGAAGCAGCCTCTGAGTCGGCCTTCTAATTTTGGAACAAAGTGGGTTTTGCTGCCTTTCCAGATACAAGGCTGCTAAACGAATTAAGAAAAGAATTTATTTCTCGTAATTAAAGTATATGGTAACTTAAAGGTCTGCTGATTTGGTTGAGCAATCTAATTGTTGAAGTCTGCCATTCTTTAGCGATGGAAATTTAAAATGGACAACTACATAGCCAACCTGTGATCTGGGAGAAACTGCTTCTCTAGCAATACTATCAGAGTAAATAATGGAGTCTTTTTTTAGCAGGTCTGTAGTAAGAGATAGCATCTTTTCTTAGTCGTCCTGCTCTCAGTCTCCATACTTTGCCCATTAACATCTTGCCTGTCAATACATGAGTCTTAGTATAGATAACTCAGAATGGTAACTATTTCCAAAGCGGCAACCACACTGAATCCCTGTGACTTAAGAGAAGCTTTCTATAGTTGCTGACATTAATTGCAAGAAATAACTATATTCTACTTTGAGAAATAAACACGTCAAAAAAAAGTTCTGATATGGGGCGAAACTGAAAAACCTAGTAAGCAAAATTGAGTGAAAAGAATTATAATACCAACTTAAAAATCAATTTGTTTCAAACTGACTTTTGGGGGTCATGATCATTGTTTTGTATTTCAAAAGTTGTATGATAATGCCTTTGTATGTTTGTCTTTTCTCACGGATTTTTAAATAACCAGTAATCTATACTTTAATAAATTTTTCTTTGGTGTAAAAAAAAAAAAATGTGTGCTCCCTGTTGGAAATCCACTTTTTACAACTGAGACACATGCCCTGGGGCCCTGGTGTGATTGGCAGTGACTTCATTACGTGGTGGCTTCTTCAGGCACAAGTGAACAGATCACATTTGAAAAATAGATTTGGGTAATTTCATACAGCAACAACATACTTGTCCCCTAAAATAAGACTGGTGAAGTATATTACGGGACATCCATGCATACAATGGAACGCTACGTGCCTTTTATGTACTCGTGAGATGGTTCCAGGAAAGAGTGTTAAATTACAAAGGAAAGTACAGCAAGTCCCCGACATACGAAACTTGAAGTTGCGAACTTTCAAAAATGTGAACGTGTGTTCGCATGTCCAATCACGTAGGTTAGTTCCTGTGTCTGGTGAATGTTGTCATGTGCGTGCACCCTCTACAAGAGGTTGTGCTTTTGTGTACTTTACTGTACAGTACTGTATAGAGTACAGTATCTTTATTTCAAGCTCAGAACCTGTACCATCAACGTCAGGCGTGAATGACATTGCAGCTGGCACTCCGTCTCCTGTTGCTGACGACGCTTCAGCTCTACCATCTCCCACCTCCTCTCCGTCCTCCAGTCAGTAACTCTTCTTGCCTGTTCACTTGATGCCAGCCCCTTTATGCCAGCTGTTGTACTGTACGACTGTATTTTTCAAGATAATATACTGTAAGATTTAAAATGTTTTCTTTGTTTTTTGTGTTTTTTGAATGTATTATTTGTGTGAAAAGTATCATAAACCTATTACAGTGCAGTACTATATAGCTGATTGTGTTAGTTGAGTCCCTAGGCTAACTTTGTTGGACATACGAACAAATTGGACTTTCGAGCGTGCTCTCAGAACGGAACTGTACAGAATAGGGTATAGGGTATGCTACCGTTTGTGCAAAAGGGGGGGTATCCATTTGTTTGTATTTGCATAATAATCTCTGAATATTATTAGATAGAAGGTAATATGTAAAACCAGCCACTAAGTGTGGAGGTTTGTTGGATGGGGCAGGAGGGAAACTTCTTAGTTTTATACCTTCTCACACTTTTTGATAACAGGCAAGTATTACCTCGTCAAACATGAACTATGTCTAAAAATAATTAAAAACCTAAAATAAAATCCAGATGGAAAGCAGCCCAATCCTTTTCACTAAAGCCCCTTTTGCTTTTTCTAGACAAGAAGGAGCCCCGCTGAAAACGAGAGAGTCCTGCTGTTGACGTGAGCAACCTTTCGTTTTAACGGACGTCAGACTTTCTGACTGCATAACGGTGATAAATGCAAAAAGGCATGCACTAAAATTGGCTGAGGTTGGCTCAGCAAAACCAACCTTTATGGATCCACGTCGCGTCTCATTGGCTTGGTTTTAGCAAGGAAACACACAGACCCAGTGTTCAGAACTCCTGGATCGAGGGTGGGAGTTTTACAGTTTTCTTTGGACAGGTTTCAGGGGCTGTGAACATTCTTGGAGAGAGGGCCTGAGTGTGCAAATCCGTTAGGTTAGACCCCAAGACACCCCCTTGTTTAGCCCGTCCCCGTCCCCGGGAAGGATGTAGTGCCAAGCGGGGGCAGGTACTTAGCCGACTGGGGTGACAGGATTGCTGTGTCTCTGGGGAAGCTCTCAAGGAACAGCAGCTAAAGAAGGTAAGTGGCGTTTTCAGTGCAGGCGTGGTGGGGATGGGTTCTGGGGATGTCTCAAACCTAGCAGTAAAGAAAAGGATTTTGGGTCCTGACAAAAATGACCATTTTCACAAATGAACTTGTTTACAACACAGAAATAGGCTCACAGATTTAGGAAATAAACTTATGTTTACCAAAGGGGAAAGGTGGGGGGAGGGATCAATTAGGAGGTTGGGATTAACATATACACGCTACTATATGTAAAATAGATAACCAATAAAGACCTACTGTATAACACAGAGAACTCTGCTTAATTTTCTGTGATAACCTATATATACATGGGAAAAGAACCTGAAAAAGAATAGATAGACGTATATGTATAATTGAATTACTTTGCTGTACACCTGAAACTAACACAACTTCAGTATAAAATAAAATTTAAAAAAATGATCATTTTAAAAATGTTTCAAAAATCACGTGATTCTCATATGGTTACATAGTGAATATACATCAGAGTTTTAGTTTAATTAATGAGGAGACAGAGGTTTGAAACATTCCCCCTTTTCTCAAATATTCCTGCTGTGCACCAGTGAGTGTCCAGTGCCCGCAAATGGTAAAGATGGCCATCAGGACAGGTCCAAGCTAAGTCAACCTGTCTAGGCTTCCTTGGTGTCCCGCCTGTGTGCCGTCCGGCCTGGGTCCCCACACTCAGAAGCCACCTGCTCTTGGTTTACTGCTCAGTTGTAATTTCTTAAATGGGGGTCCCATGTTTTCACTTTGCAATGGGCCCCCAACTTTTATAGCCACCTTGCACTTAACTCATTGTACCTGGAACAAGAGTTCCATGATAGCTTTTTTTTTTTTTAATTAACTGTGTCAGGTCGAATATGCTTTAAAACAGAGGTCTGCTCTTCTTGAATTTTATTTCATTTTAAACGCGCTCTAAAGATTGGTTTTCTATAAGAGGCCATCTGTCTACTCAGGAGTAGTTTTGTACAATAATCCCTGATAATTAGCTCATAATCTTTCCTGGAATGAGATGTTTGTTCTTAGGATAAGAGGGGCCCGGGAGCCAGAAAAACAGAGCCCCATCTAAGGTAAATGAAACCTGGCACCATCGAGTTATTCTATTAGAGGTACTGAGTGTTTAAACAGCTTTGTCATCAGAGCTGGCTGTGTGTTTAGGTTTGAACTGAAATAGAACCTTTAGTGTGATCGGTAGAGCTACCAGGGAAAAAGTCTTCTATTTTTCTTGGAACGTGTGAAGAGTTTTAATTTCAGAGAGTGTATTGGGTAAGCATTTGCTCTTTCACCTGAGAGTACGTTGTGTGTAGTTTTTTTTTTTTGCGGTACACGGGGCCTCTCACTGTTGTGGCCTCTCCCGTTGCGGAGCACAGGCTCCGGACGCGCAGGCTCAGCGGCCATGGCTCACGGACCCAGCCGCTTCGCGGCACGTGGGACCCTCCTGGACAGGGGCACGAACCCGTGTCCCCTGCATCGGCAGGCGGGCTGTCAACCACTGCGCCACCAGGGAAGCCCTGTGTGTAGTTTTGAAAATGCGATGCCATGTCCTACTGCAGGATTAACCCTCAGTTTTACTGAGGATATGTTAAAACAACAAATGCTTCTATTTAAGCAGGAATATTCTAAAGGAACGGCAGGACACTGCCTGGGGAGTAGCCCTGTGTTTTAGACTTCCTGCTTCATCAGGATGTGTCGGGAACAATTGTGCAGAGAGTTACGGTTAAACATCCAAATGAATTTTTTCCTTAAAAAATTTAAAATTTATGTTCTTTTGTTTTATTCTACTATCTTCCCTTAGCCTCTCTCTGCATGTTGGAAGATAAATAACTTCCCACTTCAGTCTGAAAGCTCGAAGTGTTCCTTTTCAGTGTACAGCCATGCATATTGTGGGATCCACATTTGGTAGACGATATTGACATCGTTAGCCTATTAACTTTAACATATACAACAACGTCATATGAATTCTATATAATTTTAAGGGTGGCTTTTATACTGGATTATAAAATTATAAATATAAAGACTATAAAATTATAAAATAGCTTCATATATATATATATATTAGATGATTTTTCTTTTTCTTTTAGCAGTTTATGTTTACAGAAAAATTGAGTGGAAAGTACAGAGAGTTCCCATATACCATCTCACTCCCCCTACCCCCCATTTCCCTGTACTGAGCATCTTATATTAGAGTGTTATATTTGCTACAAATGATGAGCCAATATTGATCATTATTTTTTTATTTTTTATTTTTTATTGAAGTATAGTTGATTTACAATGCTGTGTTAGTTTCTGGTGTACATCAAAGTGATTCGGTTATATAATACATATATTATATATACACATATACTATATATACACATATAACATGTATACATATATAATATATATGTATATGTACACATACATATTCTTTTTCATTATGTTTTGTCACAGGATATTGAATATAGTTCCCTGTGCTCTACAATAGGACCTTGTTGTTTATCCATTCTCTATATAATAGTTTGCATCTGCTAATCCCAAACTCCCAGTCCATCCCTCCCCCAGCCCTTGGCAACCACAGTACTGATCATTATTATTAGAACAAGTCCCTGGTTTGCATTAGGGTTCACCCTTTGTTGTACATTCCATGAGTTTTGACCCATGTAGAATGACATGTGGTATCATGACGGTATCATACAGAATAGTTTCACGGCCCTAAAAGTCCTCTGTTCTCCACCTTTTCATCCCTCCCCTCCTGCCCACCCTGAACCCCTGACAACCACTGATCTTGATACTATCTCTATAGTTTTCCCTTTTCCATAATGCCATATCATTGGAATAATATAGTATGCAGAGTTTTCAGATTGGATTCTTTTGTTTAGTAAAATGCATTTAAGGTTCTTGCATGTGTCTTTTTGTAGCTCGATAGCTCCTTTTTTAAAATGGCTGAATACTATTCCATCGTATGCATGTACCATAGTTTGTTTATCCATTCCCCTATTGAAAGACATCCTGGTTGCTTACAAGTCTGGTGGCTTTTATGGCTGCCTGGTGATTGGGACTTCGTGCTACCCACCAGCCCCTTGTTCTAGGGTTTCCTCAGACTTGTAAGAGATGAAATTTCCAAGGACGCAAGCCACGAATTAATCAGATGCTTCACTTCAATCAGAATCAGGCTTTCTGCCAACATCTGTTTTGTCGACAGCCCCCATCACCACAGGATCTGGCCTTGGAGCCAGTTTTTCCATCTGTATTTGGAAACATTGCCCATCTTCTCCCTGGCTGGGTGGCCTGTCATATATTCCAAAAACAACCTCACCTCTGTCATCTTTGATGTTATCCTTGGCTAAGTATTCTGAAGGCCTCACGCATATTCATCCATGCCCCTCGACTACCGTGTTCGTGTTCCTCCCCCTTTCTTGGTTTCTTGGAACACGGTACAGACTATTTCAGTGCTGCTCTAATCATCAATCATTTCCACCTAGTTACAGGAATGCCTAACATTTACTTCTTGCTCTTAAAACTTTAATGTTACTTTGCTTACAAACTTACGTTCTCTGAGCTGGAATACAGCCATCAACGACTAATATTTTAAAAGGTTGCCTGGTTTATTTTTTGTTCTCAGTAATTTTTGTGCACGCAGAGGCATCTGTTTCTTCTGTCAGAGTGCAAATAAGTCACTGCTCAGCTTCCACTGTAAATGTTGAATGGTTTTTAAGTGCATAGTGAAAACGATGATCTCAGAGGCTAAGTGTTCTCTACACTGACGATAAATTGATAAACAAATGAGGCGGGAGGAAGACTTTCTTACAGGAGGATGCTGACTTGATAAATGAAATGCAAGTGTTGCAGTTGTAAAAATCATCATGTTGCATGCATCATGGTAAACACTGGTTTAAGCAGAAATATCAATGGATGCTAAGTCGTGTGTGTGTGTGTGTGTGTGTGTGTGTGTGTGTGTGTGTGTGAGTGTATGTATGAGTTAGTCTCCAAATGGATTGCATAGATGACTCATTATTTGCAAGGGGGAAATAGAGACAATACTGTGCACGTGTCAGACAACACCCTTAACTGGGAATTAACATCCCAGTTGAGGGCAGATGACACTGGGCGCCTCCAGATGGGGTACCCCCAGGAGGATACAGCATTCCATAGGATGCATCGAGCTGGGAGGCATGGCCTGAATCTAACCAAGAGGAAACATCAAACAAACCCAAGTAGAGGGACATTCTGTAAAATAACTGGCCTGTGTTCTACAGATATGAAAAACAAGAAAAGTTGAGCTGTTAAAGGAGATTTAAAAAGGCTAAATAGGCGACAACTAAATTCTGAACCAGATCCTGTATTAAAGGGGATTAAATGCTACAAAGGACATTATTAGAATAATTGATGAAAATGGAATACGGACTACAGATGGGATAAAAGTACTGTGTCAAAGCCAAGTTTTCTGAATTCAGTAGCCTTCCTGTGGATCTGTAAGGGAATATCTATGTTCCTAGGAAATTACTACTTTAGTATTAAGGTGTAAAGGGCCATGAATATAACCTATTCTAGAGCGGTTCAGAAAAAAAAAATAATATGTGTAAAAGTAGGTTTTTGTGTGTATGTACACATACAGGTAGACCTCATTTTGTTGCACTTCATTGTGCTTCAAAGTTATTGTGTTTTTTTTTACAAATTGAAGATTTATGGCAACGCTGCATGTCTGTCAGTGCCATTTTTCTAACAACATTTGCTCACTTTGTGTTTCTATGTCACACTTTGGTAATTCGCACAATATTGAAGAATTTTTCATTATTATTGCATTTGTTAGGATGACCTGTGACCAGTGATCTCTGATGTTACTGCTTTTGACTCCCTGAAGCCTCAGATGATGGTTAGCATTTTTTAGCAATAAAGTATTTTTTAATTACGTAATTTTTTTAGACATAATGCTATTGCATACTTAATAGACTACAGTACAGTGTAAACATAACTTTTATATGCACTGGGAAACCAAAACTTTCGTGTGGCTTGCTTTATTACCATATTTGCTTTATTTTGGTGGTCTGGAACTGAATTTGCAGTATCTTTGGGGTATGCCTGTCTGTATGCACATATCTTAAAAAAAGAAAGAAAAAACAGAGCAGGTAGGAAGGAGTGGAGCTATTGGGGGTGGGAGGGGATGGGCAGGTTGCAATAGTCAATAGAGTAGTGGAATAGTGTCCTTGGGCTGCCATAACGAACGGTGTGGCTTATAACAACAGCAATGTATTCCCTCATAGTTCTGGAGGCAAGCAGTCCAAAACCCAGGTGTCTGCAGGGCCACGCTCCCTCTGAAGGCTCTAGGGAAGCCTTGCCTCTTCCTTGTCTCTTTAAGCTGCTGGTGGCTCCAAGCAGTTCTTATGTTGTGGCCACGTCACTCTGATCTCTGCGTCTGTCTTCTTGGCTTTCTTCCCCTATGTGTCTCTCTGTGCATCAAATCTCCCTTTCTTCTTATACAGACACCAGTCATTGGTTTTAGGACCCACTCCAAATCCAGGATGATTTCATCTCGAGATTCTTAACGAATTACATTTGCAGCATCCCGATTTCCAACTCAGGTCACATTTACAGGTTCCACGTGGGCATGGATTTTGGGGAGGGGAACTATTTGATCCACTACAGGGTAGGTCAGGGTGGGCATCAATGAGAAAATAAGATGGAGAGAAAGCTTAACGGAGGTGAGGGGGTGAGCCAGACAACTCTCTGGGTTAAGTGTGCTCCAGGAGGAGGGGTCAGCCTGAACCAAGTCCCCGAGAGGCCGTGTGGCTGGGGCAGAGGTAGTGCTGGGGGATGGGGGAGCTGCAGAGGGACAGGCATCACGGAGGGTCCTGTGGACCATTATAAGGACTCTGCCTTTAACTCTGAGTGAACTGAGGGCGGAAGAGTGACACCAGGTAACCACAGGTGATGAGAACAGGAACAGGGACTGTCAGGAAGTTGGTGTGTGAATCAGGAGTGAGCTGAGGGTGGGCAAAGGGCCAAGACACTGAGAAATGCTTGGGTCCTGGATATGGTTTGAAGGATGGGCCAGCAGGGTTTCTTATCTAATTAGAGGTGGGGGGGGGGCTTGGGGGTCGGGAGAGCGAGGGGAAGGAGAGTAGAGAACGACTCCAAGGCCCTTGGCCTGAGCAACCAGAAGGCTGAGGTTGGAGTCGAGGGAAGTGGGGAGTGGTGGGGCAGTAAGTTTGGGTAGAAAGAGCTCAGCTTTCGGTGCACTGGGTGGGAGATGCAGGGGTTGAGGTATTGAGTTGGCTGGTGAATAAGTGAGTCTGGAATTTGGGAGGGAGATCTGGACTGGAGACATAAATTGGTGGGTGGATGGCTTTTGTCCATTACTGGCTTTCCCCAGATGTTAGCATTTTGGGTGACAGAAGGAAAAGGAGTGGGGGAGAGGATAGAGGAAGGAAGGGGAGTAAAGAGATGGCGGGGAAGGTAACTGGAGTTGGACAACCTTACACAGGACCCACGACTTGGGTTTTATTGGCAGACGTGGTGTGAAGGTGAGAAGAAAGGGCTTTGGAATCAGACAGACCTGAGCCTCTGTTTCCACGGCTGTGAAACGGGGATAAATCATCATCGGCATCCAACCCTTGAAGACCCTGCTGTGAGTGAGAACAGAGGTAGAACACTTAGGTTCTGTTAAGACAATAACTGTAGCTGGGTTTCCCTGGTGGCGCAGTGGTTGAGAGTCCGCCTGCCGATGCAGGGGACACGGGTTTGTGCTCCGGTCCGGGAAGATCCCACGTGCCGCGGAGCGGCTGGGCCCGTGAGTCATGGCCGCTGAGCCTGCGCGTCCGGAGCCTGTGCTCCGCAACGGGAGAGGCCACAACAGTGAGAGGCCCGCGTACCGCAAAAAAGAAAAAAAAAAAACAACAGTAGCTAACGTGTCATGGTTCTCACTATGGGCCAAACTCTGAGCCCTTTGCCTGCGTTCACTCATTTACCCTCACAATAGCTACGAGGTAGGTTGATTATTCTATTCGGGAGCTGGTCATTCTGAGTCACAGAGAGGCTACGTGCTACGTACCTGAGTTCACACAGCTGGTAAGAGGTGGTGCTGGCGGCGCTCAGGCCATCTGCTTCCAGCACCTACGTTCTTCGCCTACACAGCTCCTCTGCATGTGTGCTTGGCATGGACTAAACGCTCAAAAAGTACTCCTGTGTCAAGTCAGGGGCATAACTGCGAGTATCGGGAATTATAAGAAAAGGGGTCCTGGGACAGCCAAGCTGAGGGAGCGACTCCCATAGCCTTCTGCATCCCACCCCCCCGCCTCCCCGCCCCGTAGCTATGAAGCTGAAAGGAAATATGCATGAATGTCAGGCTAAGAGATGAGAAGGAGGGCTCCTTCTGTTCTGCTGACTTAAAATGTTTCAGCAGATCCGCCTGGGGGCACTTTTCTTCATATCCTGTTACCTTTGGACAACGATTTTCTTTATTTCTCTTTTCCTGAATTGCCTATCTCCCTTTGATTTTTAATCTTGTGTGTGTGTGTGTGTGTGTGTGTGGAGAAGAGAATCATGTAATATTTATTAAATAATTTAGTGTTCAACAGCCAAGGGCCTGGAAGGCAGGATCAGGGGGTCAAGGTCCCACTGGCTCTGCCGCAACCCTGCAGGTCCCAGGGCGTTTGCCCCCGAGGTCGGGGTTCCAGGTTGGGCAGCTGCCCTGGGCTGTCGTGTGTGTGAAGGCACATGTGATATATGGGCGGTACCGCCCCCAGCAGAGAGACAGCAGGCGAGGCCGTGGTGTTCCCGAAGGTTTCCCGACCAAGGAACGGCTTTGAAGACCCATCTCACACTGATGGTCACAAACTGCATTGGTGAGGGATCTGCGTTGGAGATGAAGCTGATCAAAAACATGTGGCAGACAAATGCGACCCCGTGTCACTTTGTGAATGTCGCAGGGCAGCCGAGGGGGACGTACCTTGCTCCGGAACACATAATAACTGTTTGGGCTGTTTCCGAACCTCGGGGCTGGCGGAGGGTGATGCTAAAATAGATGCAAAAATATTAATATGCCACCATTCCTAACATGCAGAAAAGAAATAAAAGGGACCCCATTCCCAGAGTCTCCTGGGGCCATTTATGGACATGGGCAGTGCCCCCTGCCGCTTCTCTTTTTTTTTTTTTCCCTCTCACAAAGTGTTGATATTCCTTTTATAAATAAGTTCATCAATATAGAGGCATCAAACACAGCGACCTT
The DNA here is from genome assembly GCF_011762595.2 of Tursiops truncatus. Taxonomy (NCBI): domain Eukaryota; kingdom Metazoa; phylum Chordata; class Mammalia; order Artiodactyla; family Delphinidae; genus Tursiops; species Tursiops truncatus. The sequence continues at coordinate 137,802,025 of NC_047037.1, read as the reverse complement.
ATCAAAGACATGTAACAAATATCAACAATTTACAAAAAATATGCACAATGTCCTCAAATCCATGAAAAGAATCTCAAACTTGATTCAAGTAAGAGAGATGCAATTACAACCACACTAAGATACCAGTTCTAAACTGATAGATTGGTAAATCCAAAGGTTTGTCAACACACTCAGTTGGTGAGGATGTGAAAACCATGTCCTCTCCCACACTGCTCACAGGGACGTGAAATGGTATGATCACCGTAGTAGGCTTAATATTGGCTTCCAAAGATCTCAGGCCCCAGTCTCTGGAACCTCTGAGTATTACCCTATATGGGAAGAGGGTCTTTGTAAATGTGATTAAATTAAGGATCTTGAAATGGGAAGGTTATCCTGCATTATCCAGGTAGGCCCTGAATGCAACCACAAATGTCTTAGAAGAGAGCCTCTGCCTCTTTTCTTAAACGGTTCTAAACACCTGCCAAATAAAGTAGCATCAACCACAAACCCCAGTTTATTTTTCTGAGAAGAAAGTCATAAAATCATTGGGAAGCAAGTGGAAATTCAGAGAATTATAAAGAAGAAAATTAAAACCACACGCTCTTCTGTCACTGTTAACGTTTTGGCATATTTCCTTCCCAGGCTTTTTTCTGTGTGTATGTGTTTTGATGGTGTTACAAAACTGGGTACATTTTTGTTTCTCACATTTTAAACTTATTATCTTGTGATTGCATTCAACTTTGAAGAAATAATTGTAATTAAAATCATCTTTATGAACATGATTTTAATTGATCCCTATCATATTGTATCTTATGCTATCATAATTGATATTAACAGTTTAATACTGTTAGTCTGTTTCCAGTTTTTTTCAGAACCAATTATGCTGCAGTGAACACCCTGGCAAATAAATCTTGGTGCATAGCTCAGATTCCTTGCTTTGGTTAGTGGTTCTTCAACTTTCCTTCCAACCCTAAAGTGAATCTAATAGCAACTTGGAGGTCTTCATTTTTTTCTTAAAATGTTATATGAATTTTATCTTCCCTAGAGTGGACTGGCTTATTTTAATGTTAAAATAATGCTTTCAATTACTGATCACTTAAATGACCTCTTCTAGCCTTACCCCCAAAGCCTTTCAGTACAACAGATGTCCCAGGAAGATGTGACCTGGGGACCCTGAGGTCTCAGTCTCACACCTCAGGGGACAAACGTGCACCAGACTGAGAAACAGACCTTAGCAGAGAGATGCAAAAATGGAATTGCAGGGTTAACGGATGGGAACTTTTTAGAAGTTCTTGATTCATATTGTCATTAAAATAAATTCTACGTGTATAAAAGTTAAGTATAAAAAAGGAATCACAGAAGAGTTAGAAAGTGTAGATGCATACTGACTGTTCTCAGGGTACAGGATTTCCTAGATATAGAAGCAAAGATACAGCATAATGAAAAAAATGAAAGGATTTAACTACATATCCAAAAATGACATCAATGAAATTAAAAGCTAAACAATAAACTAGGAATCTCTATTTGCTGTACATTTGTATCATATATGTATCTATATGTGTATATGTGTGTGTGAGAAGCAGTACCCATCTCTTTACTAAGGATCCCTTTCAACAGAAACTAAGCCAACAACACCCAATGGAAACACGAGCACCAAACTACACGGATATTCACAAGAAGAGATAGAAATGACTAATATTCATAAGAAAAGCAGTCAGCAACCTCGCTAGCAATCAGAGAAATGTTATTAATACAAAATGCGACTCTCAACTAATGTATTGGCAAAGATTTAAAAAAAGGCCAATGGGCAGGCCAGGCCGGGGCTGAATTCTCCACCCAGAATTCTCCTGTGCGTCTGCTCTGAGTGTAATAACTTAGTCCTTCTCTCCTGCCCAAGCCTGGTGACTTCTGGCTGTGTTCCTCAGCTCCCGTTTTGCCCTGTCTATTTTCCTCCTAAACCCAGGTAGAAACAACTTCACCTTCATTTAAACCCCTGTCACCTGTGTCTATGACTCTCTTAGGTAGTATGAACTATTTTACTTGATATTATTAATACTGAAAATAGCTATTTCTTTTTATACTTTGGAAATAAATAGCATTATGTTATTGGATCTATTCAACAAATACCGTTTGTGAGCCCATGCCCTGCTCTGTGTGCTGGGGACGCTGCAGTGGACAGAACAGACCTGGTTCCCTTATGTCATGGTCTGCTGGTGGGGGACACAGATACTAAGCGACCAGATACGTAAAAGACTAGATGTATGGTTTCAGTAGGGGTGACCCCAAGAGAAAATTAAGAGGCAAGACAAGAGGGTAATGGGCCATGGAGGGGGGGGGGCTCGGAGGCATTTAGCTCAAGGTGTGAGAGAAGGTGGCATTCGAGGCGAGACCTGAATGCAGGGAGGGGACACGTCGTGGGAGAACCCGGAAAGTACCTCCAGCAAAGGGAGCAGCTGTGCCAAGGCCCTGAGGCAGGAACAGGCTTGAGCAGTTCCAGGTGCAGGAGGGAGGCCAGTGTGGGTGCTGGGAAGTGGTAGGAGGTGTGGGCAGGCAGGTGGCCAGAGCGGGAACACACAGGGAGGGCCAGGCGGGTCAGGGGGAAGCTCTGCCTTGTACTCACAGGGGGAGGGGAAGCCTCCAGATTGAGGACTTTAAGCTAAGCAATGTCATGTCCTAACTTACTTTTAAAAAAAAATTGAGATAAAAGTCACATAAAATAAGATTCACTTTTCTATTTAAAGCATATCATTCAGTGGTTTTTAGTATATTCATGATGTGCAGCTGTCTCCACTATCTAATTCCAGAACAATTCATCACTCCCAAAAGAAACTCCTAGCCCATCGAGCAATCACTCCTCACCTCTCCCTTCCCCCAGCCCCGCGGGATGTCCTTCCCCAGTGCTCCTCCACCTGGACAACGTCGACTGCCTGTGCTCTTTCTTTTGCACGAGGATTAACTGTTAAGTGGCATCTGGAGTGAGCTGGGCATCCTGCATCAACCTGGAGACGGGTATTCATAGCGATTTTCCCCTGTGAGGTGTAGAACCATCAAGTCAGGACAATGGGCCCCACGGAGAAACCTTCCAGAAGCGACCACATGCTGCTGCTACAGACTGAGCCCCCAAGGCCCACGTTGCCCACCTCTGCGGGGGAAAATAAGTGCACAGAACAATTTCTGAAATTCAGTGCCATCTGCTGGGTTATTTTAAACCAGAGAAGGAGAAAAGCCTCCTTCAACAGACAGAATGGACTGGATTTGATCCCATGTTTCCAGGGTCAATGCAAGCGCTTTGGGTCAATGTCACCCCTGTAGTGTGGTTCCGTGTTTTATTACCAAGGGCGTCATCATCTAGTAAAAAAGAAAACATCATGTGTTGTGTGGTGAGATGGCGTTAAGTCTGCAGCTCAGAGTAAAGCTTGGCAATTGCTCTTCTCAACATCCCTCTCTTTTGTAATTTTTAAAAGCTTCCTTTACTTTTTTACATTGTAAAAGAGTTTGTATTTCAAATGGAACACAAACTTATACAAAATTCAAAAATTACAAACAAAACCAGCAAAGGTTAGATTGTGTCACAGCACCGACAGCAAGGAGCTGGGCTGTCCTCGCAGGTGTGCTCACGTGCTTATTGGTGCGTGATGTTTTTCTCAGCTGCTCTGGAATCTGAGAGCTGGTTTGACTCCATCTGCCCTGCCTCCGACTTTCGGCTCTGGCCTTGCCTTAATTCTGACTTGCTATCTAGAAAGAGTGCAGAGAAGGACGGTGACAGAAGCAACAGGCTTGCCGTTGATGCTATAACCGAGCAGAGCGCTGGCTAGCCTAAACTATTCACAGGATCCTCTCCAAACGCTTTGAGCCGAGGGCTGATTGAAGCAAATGAGCAAAAGATACAGCAACATGGACCTCGGATCTATATATCTATATCTGTATCTATATCCTTCTCCAGAAACCCAGCTTCATGGAGACCCATCGACACTTCTGAGACATAACGGAATGCCCACCTCATCCTAACTGGAATCAGTAACTCAGAGCTGCCCTGGTCGTCATGTGTTTGGGTGGCCTTGTGAGGACGTCCTTCCATTCTCAGTTCCAGGCTGGTAAGTTTTCTCCAGATCCCGTTCCCTCACCTTTCTTATACTCTTTCCTACATTTCTCCCCAGAATTTTTTCAGAAACTGATTCATTAAGTTGCCCAGGTGGCAAGTCTGGATCAGAACCCCAGGCTCTCCACCTAGAGCCAAAACTCTGAAACCCCCAGCAGGGTTCTTGGGAAACTCGTGGATTTACAAGGAAATGAGGGAATTCCCCAGTGGTCCAACGGTAAAGAGGTCTCGCTTTCACTGCCGAGGGCCCGGGTTCGATCCCTGGTTGGGGAGCTAAGATCCCACAAGCCGCGCAGCACGGCCCCCCAAAAAACCAAAACCAAAACCCAGAAACAAAACAAAACCAAAACAAACAAAAAGAAAAAACAGGGAAAGGAATGAATGATGCTGTGAACAACAGGGATGGTTAGAGGTGGTCTCCCTGGGGAGGCGCCATTCTCCCCAGATGGAAGCCTCTGCCCAGGGAGGGGACCTCAGCTCTCTGGGACCCAGTGCAGGTGGCTCCCCCTCCCTCTGTCTCCGGGCAGCAGGAGTCTGCTCAGCGCTGCCCAGAAGAGTGTTTGCGGGGTTCTGAGATGAAGACTGTGCTTCTCAGAGCAAACCCCTCTGTTCATTACTCCCAGAAGCAGAGATGACATATATTTCAGTGGATCTAGCTGTACTGCACGTGCCTCTCTGTCTTGAATTTAAGGACATACATCCTTACAAGCGAGCCAGGAAGGATGGTGGCAGGAAAGATGTGCTGGTTTGGGGATCACCTACTCGGTTCCTGTCCTGCATCTGCCTCTTCCGGATGGGATGACCTCAGCCAAGCTGCTTGGCCCCCTGAAACCCCAGTTTCCAGTTTGTAAGACGGGGCCAGTACTCTGGGAGTGACCATGAGGACCAAGGAAGGTAGCTCAATTCTCCTCCATACAGCACCTGGCTCCTATGACGCACTCAGGGACCGGCGATGTTTACTTGACATATTTACACTTCCTAAGGTGGCTGTGTGTTAACCTCCCCTTTGCCGCATCTTCCAATGTTCCGGTTTCCACTTATCTGCCTGCATGAACCCTCCCTCGCCCCCTCCAAAACCACAGAGGTTTCCTCTCTTTCGTTGTCAGTTTAGTCCAATTTACTGCACCCCAAGAGCTCCCTGGGAGCTGGGACTCAGTGAGTTTCCTGCGTGTAAATATCGCTTCACCAAGAGCAGAAGGTGGTGGCTCAGTGGTAGTTTAAGATGCTGGTGAGGGGACAGACTGGAGCCACATTTCTGTGTTCAAATAGTCAGTGATGACGCCACTTACTAATTCCTTTTTTACTTCTATAGCTTTACCCAACACATCCCTCCATTTTTATTTAGCATCTTTATTCGAGTATAATTGCTTTACAATGATGTGTTAGTTTCTGCTTTATAACAAAGTGAATCAGTTATACATATACATATATCCCCATATCTATTCCCTCTTGCATCTCCCTCCCTCCCACCCTCCCTATCCCACCCCTCTAGGTGGTCACAAAGCACCGAGCTGATCTCCCTGTGCTATGCGGCTGCTTCCCACTAGCTATCTATTTTACATTTGGTAGTGTATATATGTCCATGCCACTCTCTCACTTTGTCCCAGCTTACCCTGCCCCCTCCCCGTGTCCTCAAGTCCATTCTCTACATCTGCGTCTTTATTCCTGTCCTGCCCCTAGGTTCTTCAGAACCATTCTTTTTTTTTAGATTCCATATATATGTGTTAGCATATGGTATTGGTTTTTCTCTGATTTACTTCACTCTGTATGACAGACTCTAGGTCCATCCACCTCACTACAAATAACTCAATTTCATTTCTTTTTATGACTGAGTAATATTCCATTGTATATATGTGCCACATCTTCTTTATCCATTCATCTGTCAGTGGACACTTAGGTTGATTCCATGTCCTGGCCATTGTAAATAGAGCTGCAATGAACATTGTGGTACATGTTTCTTTTTGAATTATGGTTTTCTCAGGGTATATGCCCAGTAGTGGGATTGCTGGGTCATATGGTAGTTCTATTTTTAGTTTTTTAAGGAACCTCCATACTGTGCTCTATAGTGGCTGTATCAATTTACATTCCCACCAACAGTGAAAGAGGGTTCCCTTTTCTCCACATCCTCTCCAGAATTTATTGTTTGTAGATTTGTTGATGATGGCCATTCTGACTGGTGTGAAGTGATACCTCATTGTAGTTTTGAGTTGCATTTCTCTAATGATTAGCAATGTTGAGCATCCTTTCATGTGTTTGCTGGCAATCTGTATATATTCTCTGGAGAAATGTCTATTTAGGTCTGCTGCCCATTTTTGGATTGGATTGTTTGTTTTTTTGATATTGAGCTGCATGAGCTGCTTGTATATTTTGGAGATTAATCCTCTGTCAGTTGCTTCATTTGCAAATATTTTCTCCCATTCCGAGGGTTGTCTTTTCATCTTGTTTATGGTTTCCTTTGCTGTGCAAAAGCTTTTAAGTTTCGTTAGGTCCCATTTGTTTATTTTTGTTTTTATATGCATTTCTCTAGGATGTGGATCAAAAAGGATCTTGCTGTGATTTATTTCATAGAGTGTTCTGCCTATATTTTCCTCTAAGAGTTTTATAGTGTCTGGCCTTACATTTAGGTCTTTAATCCATTTTGAGTTTATTTTTGTGTATGGTGTTAGGGAGTGTTCTAATTTCATTCTTTTACATGTAGCTGTCCAGTTTTCCCAGCACCACTTATTGAATAGGCTGTATATTCTCCGTTATATATTCTTGCCTCCTTTATTAAATATAAGGTGACCATATGTTCATGGGTTTATCTCTGGGCTTTCTATCCTGTTCCATTGATCTATATTTCTGGCTTTGTGCCAGTACCATACTGTCTTGATTACTGTAGCTTTGTATTATATCGTCTGAAGTCTGGGAGCCTGATTCCTCCAGCTCCGTTTTTCTTTCTCAAGATTGCTTTGGCTATTCGGGGTCTTTTGTGTTTCCATACAAATTGTGAAATTTTTTGTTCTGGTTCTGTGAAAAATGCCATTGGTAGGTTTGATAGGGATTGCATTGAATCTGTAGATTGCTTTGGGTAGTATAGTCATTTTCACAATGTTGATTCTTCCAATACAAGAACATGGTATACCTCTCCATCTGTTGGTATCATCTTTATTTCATCAGTGTCTTATAGTTTTCTGAGTACAGGTCTTTTGTCTCCTTAGGTAGGTTTATTCCTAGGTATTTTATTCTTTTGGTTGCAGTGGTAAATGGAAGTGTTTCCTTAATTTGTCTTACAGATTTTTCATCATTAGTGTATAGGAATGCCAGAGATTCCTGTGCATTAATTTTGTATCCTGCTACCTTACCAGATTCATTGATTAGCTCCAGTAGTTTTCTGGTAGCATCTTTAGGATTCTCTATGTATAATATCATGTCATCTTCAAACAGTGACAGTTTTACTTCTTCTTTTCGGATTTGGATTCCTTTTATTTCTTTTTCTTCTCTGATTGCTGTGGCTAAAACTTCCAAAACTATGTTGAATAACAGTGGTGAGAGTGGGCAACCTTGTCTTTTTCCTGATCTTGGTGGAAATGGTTTCAGTTTTTCACCATTGAGAACAATGTTGGCTGTGGGTTTGTCATATATGGCCTTTATTATGTTGAGGAAAGTTCCCTCTATGCCTACTTTCTGGAAAGTTTTTATCATAAATGGGTGTTGAATTTTGTCAGAAGCTTTTTCTGCATCTATTGAGATGATCATATGGTTTTTATTCTTCAATTTGTTAATATGGTGTATCACATTGATTGATTTGCATATATTGAAGAATCCTTGCATTCCTGGGGTAAACCCCACTTGATCATGGTGTATGATCCTTTTAATGTGCTGTTGGATTCTGTTTGCTAGTATTTTGTTGAGGATTTTTGCATCTATGTTCATCAGTGATATTGGTCTGTAGTTTTCTTTTTTTGTGACATCTTTGTCTGGTTTTGGTATCAGGGTGAGGTGGCCTCGTAGAATGAATCTGGGATGTTCCTCCCTCTGCTATATTTTGGAAGAGTTTGAGAATATAGGTGTTAGCTCTTCTCTAAATATTTCATAGAGTTCACCTGTGAAGCCATCTGGTCCTGGGCTTTTGTTTGTGGAAGATTTTTAATCACAGGTTCAATTTCAGTGCTTGTAATTGGTCTGTTTATATTTTCTATTTCTTCCTGGTTCAGCCTCAGAAAGTTGTGCTTTTCTAAGAATTTGTCCATTTCTTCCAGGTTGTTCATTTTATTGGCATAGAGTTGCCTGTAGTAATCTCTCACGATCCTTTGTAGTTCTGCAGTGTCAGTTACTTCTCCTTTTTCATTTCTAATTCTATTGATTTGAGTCTTCTCCCTTTTTTTCTTGATGAGTCTGGCTAATGGTTTATCAGTTTTGTTTATCTTCTCAAAGAACCAGCTTTTAGTTTTGCTAATCTTTGCTATCGTTTGCTTCTTTTTTTTTTTTCATTTATTTCTGATCTATCTCTTTTTTTTTTTTTTTTTTTTGTGGTACATGGGCCTCTCACTGTTGTGGCCTGTCCCATTGCGGGGCACAGGCTCTGGATGTGCAGGCTCCACAGCCATGGCTCACGGGCCCAGCCGTTCTGCGGCATGTGGGATCTTCCCGGACTGGGGCACGAACCCGTGTCCCCTGCATCAGCAGGCGGACTCTCAACCACTGCGCCACCAGGGAAGCCCTTTATGATCTCTTTACTCTGCTAATTTTGGGGGTTTTTTGTTCTTCATTCTCTAATTGCTTTAGGTGTAAGGTTAGGTTGTTTACTTGAGATTTTTCTTGTTTTTCAAGGTAGGATTGTATTGCTATAAATTTCCCTCTTAGAACTGCTTTTGCTGCATCCCGTAAGTTTTGTGTTGTCATAGTTTCGTTGTCATTTTTTCTAGGTATTTTTTGGTTTCCTCTTTGATTTCATCAGTGATCTCTTGGTTATTTAGTAGCATATTGTTTAGCCTCCATGTGTTTGTATTTTTTACATTTTTTTCCCTGTAATTGATATCTAGTCTCACAGTGTTGTGGTCAGAAAAGATACTTGATATGATTTCAATTTTCTTAAATTTACCAAGGTGTGATCTATGACCCAAGATATGATCTATGCTGGAGAATGTTCCATGAGCACTTGAGAAGAAAGTGTATTCTGTTTTGGATGGACTGTCCTATAAATATCTACTAAGTCCATCATCTTTAATGTGTCATTTAAAGTTTGTGTTTCCTTATTTATTTTTACTTTGGATGATCTGTCCATTGCTAAAAGTGGGGTGTTAAAGTCCCCTACTATGATTGTGTTACTGCTGATTTCCCCCCTTTTATGGCTGTTAGCATTTGCCTTATGTATTGAGGTGCTCCTATGTTGGGTGCATAAATATTTACAATTGTTATATCTTCTTCTTGGATTGATCCCTTGATCATTATGTAGTGTTCTTCTTTGTCTCTTGTAATAGTCTTTATTTTAAAGTCCATTTTTTCTGATATGAGAATTGCTACTCCAGCTTTCTTTTGATTTCCCTTTGCATGGAATATCTTTTTCCATCCCCTCACTTTCAGTCTGCATGTGTCCCTAGGTCTGAAGTGGGTCTCTTGTAGACAGCATATATATGGGTCTTGTTTTTGTATCCAGTCAGCTGGTCTATGTCTTTTGGTTGGAGCATTTAATCCATTTACATTTTAGGTAATTATCAAGATGTATGTTCCTATTACCATTTTCTTAATTGTTTTGGGTTTGTTATTGTAGGTCTTTCCCTTCTCTTGTGTTTCCTGCCTAGAGGAGTTCCTTTAGCATTTGTTGTAAAGCTGGTTTGGTGGTGCTGAATTCTCTTAGCTTTTTCTTGTCTGTGAAGGTTTTAACTTCTCCGTCGAATCTGAATGAGCTCCTTGCTGGGTAGAGTAATCTTGGTTGTAGGTTTTCCCCTTTCATCATTTTAAATATATCCTGCCATTTCCTTCTGGCTCACAGAGTTTCTGCTGAAAGATCAGCTGTTAACTTTATGGGGCATTCCCTTGTATGTTATTTGTTGTTTTTCCCTTGCTGCTTTTAATATTTTTTCTTTGTATTTAATTTTTGATAGTTTGATTAATATGTGTCTTGGCATGTTTCTCCTTGGATTTATCCTCTATGGGACTCTGCACTTCCTGGACTTGATTGACTACTTTGTTTCCCATATTAGGGAAGTTTTCAACTCTAATCTCTTCAAATATTTTCTCAGTCTGTTTCTTTTTCTCTTCTCCTTCTGGGATCCCTACAATTTGAATGTTGGTGTGTCTAACATTGTCCCAGAGGTCTCTGGGTCTGTCCTCAATTCTTTTCATTTTTTTTCTTTATTCTTCTCTGCAGTAGTTATTTCCACTCTTTTATCTTCCAGGTCACTTATCCGTTCTTCTCCCTCAGTTATTCTGCTATTGATTCCTGCTAGAGAATTTTTAATTTCATTTATTGTGTTGTTCATCATTGTTTGTTTGCTCTTTAGTTCTTCTATGTCCTTGTTAAATGTTTCTTGTATTTTTTCCATTGTATTTGCAAGATTTGGATCATCTTTACTATCATTACTCTGAATTCCTTTTCAGGTAGACTGCCTATTTCCTCTTCATTTGTTTGGTCTGGTGGGTTTTTACCTTGTTCCTTCATCTGCCGCGTATTTCTCTGTCTTCTAATTTTGCTTAACTTGCTCTGTTTGGGGTCTCCGTTTTTCAGGCTGCAGGTTCATAGTTCCTGTTGTTTTTGGTGTCTGCCCCCAGAGGGTAAGGTTGGTTCAGTGGGTTGTGTAGGTTTCCTGGTGGAGGGGACTGGTGCCTCTGTTCTTGTGGATGAGGCTAGATCTTGTCTTTCTGGTGGGCAGGACCATTCCCGGTGGTGTGTTTTGGGGTGTCTGTGAACTTATGATTTTAGGCAGCCTCTCTGCTAATGGGTGGGGTTGTGTTCCTGCCTTGCTAGTTATTTGGCATATGGTGTCCAGCACTGTAGCTTGCTGGTCATTGAGTGCAGCTGGGTCTTGGTGTTGAAACGGAGATCTCTGGGAGAGCTCTTGCTGATTGATATTACATGGAGCCGGTAGGTCTCTGGTGGACTAATGTCCTGAACTCAGCTCTCCCACCTCAGAGGTTCAGGTCTGACATCTGGCCAGATCACCAAGACCGTGTCAGCCACACAGCTCAGAAGAAAAGGGAGAAAAATAAATAAATAAATAAAGTTATTAAAATAAAAATTATTAAAATAAAAAAGTAATAAAGAAAAGAAGAGAGCAACCAAACCAATAAACAACTCCACCAATGATAGCAAGCACTAAAAACTAAACTAATATAAACATAAAAATCAGAAACTAGTCAGTCGCATACAGCAAACCCCAGGTCTATAGCTGCTCCCAAAGTCTACCACCTCAATTTTGGGTTGATTCGTTGTCTCTTCAGGCATTCTAGAAATGCAGTGTTCCTCAAGTTGATTGTGGGGATTTAATCTGCTGCTCCTGAGGCTGCTGGGAGAGATTTCCCTTTCTCTTCTTTGTTCGCACAGCTCTTGGGGTTCAGCTTTGGATGTGGCCCCACCTCTGCATGTCGGTTGCCCTCTGGCATCTGTTATTTGCCCAGACAGGACGGGTTAAAGGAGCAGCTGATTCAGGGGCTCTGGCTCACTCAGGCTGGGGCGAGGGAAGGGTATGGAATGTGGGGCAAGCCTGCAGTGGCAGAGGCCATTGTGACATTGCAACAGCCTGAGGTGCACCATGCGTTCTCCCTGGGAAGTTGCCCCTGGATCATGGGACCCTGGCAGTGGCGGGCTGCACAGGCTCCCGGGAGGGGACGTGTGGACAGTGACCTGTGCTTGCACACAGGCTTCTTGGTGGCGGCAGCAGCAGCCTTAGCGTTTCATGCCCATCTCTGGGGTCTGCACTGATAGCCTCAGCTCATGCCCATCTCTGGAGCTCGTTTAGGTGGTACTCTGAATGCCCTCTCCTCACGCACCCCTGAAACAATGGTCTCTTGCCTTTTAGGCAGGTCCAGACTTTTTCCCGGACTCCCTCCTGGCTAGCTGTGGCGCACCAGCCCCCTTCAGGCTGTGTTCATGCAGCCAACCCCAGTCCTCTCCCTCAGGCCACTTACTACTAATGTGATTTTATTTCATTATCTGTAAAGTGGGTCCAAAATTCCTCCTAGAGTTGTTAAAAAGAATTAAATGAGATCTTATGCATAGACCTCTTAGAACTTTGCCTGACCTTGTAATTGCTGCTTACGCGTTAGCTGTTATTATTATTCCCACTTATAAAATTTTTGGTAAATCATTTCTTCTTTCTGAACCTCCGTTTTCCCATCTGAAGTAGTAATAAAATCTGTCCTCCTGTGCTGTGGGGATTCGATGAGCAGCTGTGTGTGCAGGACTGGTGTGGGGTAAGCCCTCAACCCTGGCAGCGGTTGCCCTACCGCCTGGGGGCAGGAGCCCTGCCCTGACCCCCTTCCCTCGAGAGTTCTGGCAGGAGCCGGCCAAAGGTTTAGCAACTAAAATCACAGGACTCCCAGTCAAACTTGAATCACAGATCAACAAGTAGTTTCTTATCATGTGTCAGACAGTGCATGGGACATACTTATGTAAAGAATTGTTCACTGCTGATGCACAATTCAAATTGAGTGGGAAATCCTGCCTTTTATACGGCAAGCCTGCACGAGAAACTAGTGTGCGGCTCGGAAGGTAATTATGGTCCGAGGCAGCAGGGGCCAGGGCAGAGGTGCCCGTGGGTTCCAGCTTGTTCTCTGCTCTTCTCTGCATCCCTGTGTCCCCACTGCTGGCCCTGCTGGCAGCCTCCTGCCTCCCGGCCACGAGCTATCCCTTGACGGTCCTGCCTCAGCATCTGGATGTGTCTGGCGTGTCCTTACCCACGCATTAGGCTTCCCAGCTTTTCCAACGTCGCATAAGGTGAATTCTCACCATAACCCATGGCGGTCCTCTTGGTTCTGAGCCCCGCCAGCTCCCCACAGCCCACATCGGTCCCAAATGCGGCAGCCTGTGGCATCTGAGAGGTCTTTAAACCTCTTGTCTGTTCTCCCACCTTCAGGATCCCTTTCCTGGGGTGAAAAAACAAACTCATCGCAGGTTTGGTTTAGGACGAGCTCCGACAACCCCGCTTCTCTCCTCTCAGTGTGAAGAGCAGCCCGATCAGAGACCTGGGGATGCTCATGACACGTCCTCCTTTCAATAGCATCTCGGAGATCTGCGCAAAACCCGAGCGGAAGAGCATCTCCAATTACTCATGGTTCTGGACATAGCGCAGTCTGGGACGGTTCTGGAAGCAGGCTGGCTCCAGCCAGTTCCTTGCAGCCTGGAGACGCGGCGTGGGTGGAATCCTCTCCCTGCCCCACCCCAAGGCTTCGTTCACCATAATCATCTCCCAGTGTGACGTCCCCACCCCTCCCTTTCCCAGGCTGCTCCCCTTGGGGTCTTCCAGTCTCAGGAAATGGAAATTCCATTATTCCGGTTCCTCGAACCCAAACTTTTGAGTCCTTCTAGTCTCTCTCTCTCTCACATCCGATCCATCGGCAAATCCCTTAAGGATTGGGCAGAACCTGACGGCGTCTCATCCCTCCCGCCACTTCCGCCCTAGTCCAAGCGGCCACCGTCCCTCCCTCGCTGATCTCCCAGCCCCCGCCTTGCTACCCCCCAACTGCCCCCCCCATACAGCAGCAGAGTAAGCCTTTTATTAAAGACATCACTCTGCTCAAAACCCTCTAGCGTCTCCCTTCTCACGCAGAATAAAATCTCCCAGCCCTGGCCTCTGCTTTCAAGACCCTAGGTGGTCTGGCCCCCGCCGCTCCCTGATCCCTTCCCCCGCGCGGCACTCTCCCTGTTTCAGACACACTGGCCCCCTTGCTGCGCCTTGAATACACACACCCGTCCCAGCCCTTCTCATCCCAGCTTTGCACTTGCGGGCTGGTCCTCCCGGATGAAACCTTCTCCCCCCCGCCCCCCAGTTCTCGACGTCTTCGCCCAAATGTCCCCTCACCCAAGAGGGCTCCACTCACGTGGCCTTACGTTTCCCTCCTGGCGCTGGACTCCGTGTGGACCACCGCCCCGCCCTCATCACAGAGGGATGCTTTCACGTCGGCAGATGCGGAAGGAATGCGTCACACACCGGTGGAGAGGCAGCGGGCTGGCCAGCCCCACGGGCCCCAACACTGCCAGTGAAACACACTGCACGTCCTCAGGCGGCCGGAGGGAATCACTGAGAGCGAACCAAGTTCCTGGGCATTTGTGCCCGCTCTCCTCATGTCTGCTGGCCAGCTCGCTTTGATTCTGTGCTCTTTACATCTGTTAATTCCTCCTCTTCCTTCTCTTTGTGTTGCCACAAGTATCTGCTGGCCACAGAACACTCGCAGGTATTTAAAAGGACAGCCTTGCCCCCCAGTAACAGGAATGATGAAAGGTTTTGCTCAGTGGCCTTGGCTGTCAAGGCGGTTCCCTATCCTTAGGTCACTTCGACCCGTGTGCCCCACAGCCACTCTCAGAGGTCGAAGGGACACATATTCTGTCCATTCTGCAGTTAGAAACCCGAGGTGTGCAGAGTTAAACGCTTTCCCTTAATCTCACAGCAGCTGCGTGGTAGAGGTGATGCAAATCCATTGTTTCTTCCTTGTTTCTAATTTTAAAAATATATTAAATAAAGAGAAGTTTAAGATAAAATGCTAAGAGGAAAACTGTCCATAACCCCTTGCCTCCAATACAGCTCTTCTTGTTCCCCACCAGGCCTTGCTTGTGTGACAGGCATCTCTCATAACTGTACTAAGAAGTATGACTCAGCCTTGTTAGAAATAACTTGTCAGGTGGCCACATAGCCTCGCAATAATCATTTTTAACGACCGCAAAATAGTCCAACAAGTAAAAATTCCAAATGATCTGCCTTCAGGTTATTTCCCTATATTTTTAAACTATCACATTGCAGAGGAAATGTTTGAGTTGTATTGTTGTCTTTCTTTTGAGCCCAGGTATTCTGGGTTGATGTGTCCCTCCAAATATATGTGGAAGTGCTAACCCTCAGTACCTCTGAATGTGACTTTCTTTGGAAATAGGGTCTTTGCAGATGTCATCAAGTTAAGATGAGGTCCTTAAGGTGGGTGCTAGGCCAATGACTGGTGTCTTTAGAAGAAGAGAAAACGCCACAGAAGCAGAGACTGGAGGGAGGCGTCTATAAGCCAAGGACTGCCAGCCACCTCCAGAAGCCGGGAGAGGGACTGAAGGATCCCTCCAGAGCCTTCAGAGAGAACGTGACCCTGCCAGCGCCTTGATTCAGGCTCTGGCCTCCAGACGTTGAGAGAAGACATTTCTGTGGTTGTTAAGCCTCCCAGCTTGCGACTTTGTTGCCATCGCCCCAGGGAACCCACACAGACTCTAATTCTGATATTCTGTCACATACACCACATACACCCGCATCCCACGACTCTGCCTTGCTGGCCGGGGGTGACTGTTGGCACCAGGCGAGCTGGTACAGGTCCAGCCACCCTGGGAAGGGGCTGTCGCTGTGGTTCAGCCTCCAACAGGCTACACAGGAGCAGAGGCCTCGGCCTTCCTCCAGCCTGGCCGGCAGGGTCCTCTGTAAAAGGATGGACTCCGAAGATTTTGCCTGTCAAGCTCAGCCGGGGTGACCTCGGCGCCCAGCCTCACGTCCTTTCTCTGCACTTGGCTGTGTGCCCTCAGCACTCGGGTCTGGAGCTGAGCTCCTGTGTTGAGACACAGGTATGCAGCTCGGCCAGGCCCTAAGTGACGTCCCAGCGGGGCCTGGGACACTGCCTGCGCCTGCTTAACTCTGGATGTCATTTGTGTTCCAGACGGTGCGGCGGCAGGAGCGCAGCCAGGGTGCGGTTCGAGCCCTGATCCGAGGGACGCCCTGCTGTGGGCTTGCCTCTGACCCACAGAAACTGCATCATCGCTTCAGCGCACCTACCCACGCCAGCCCTGAATCAACGGCACATCTCCCCTGACTGGCTCGCGGCATTGCCACGTTCACAGGTGCTCTCTGGTGGCACAGAAAGACGAGTCCCCCCTCCCTTTGGGTCAGTGTCTCTGCCTGGACTCAGAGCTAAGCTGGAGGTATTAGCTGGGCCTTCAGAGACATGAAATCCTCTACCAGCTCTGGTCCCTGCAGAGGTAGGAACAGGAGGCTGGACGTTCAGGTCCTGCGGGAACTGGGCGAGCCTCTTCCTATAAAAGACGCTTCTGGCCCTTGGCGCAGGGCTTTGCCCTTCTTTCAACCTCCTTGACAATGGCCTGTAGGGGCTTTTTTTCTTACATGCATGACAGATGGGGAGGTAGGGTGTGGGCTCTGGGCGGGGTCTAGTCTCAGCCTCTCACCGGCTTGGTGACCCAGCCTCAGTGGAGCCCTGACACCGCCCAGCCCCTCCTCGGACAGGGGATGTTGGCTTGGTAGTGGTGGGTGAGTGTGTGAGCTCTGGGAAACAGCTCTTGAGAGCTTGCAGGTCCCATGATCAGCTCTTTGATTTTTATGGCTGGAACGGATTTCCGAGTGAGTGTCTGGTCAGCGCCTTTACAAATGAATGGAAGTGGAGGTGGAGAGGTATGTGACGTGACACAGTCTCCTGGGTTCCCTGCACCGTGCTTTGTCCCTGTCCCACATTTGGGATGGAAAAACCCCTGGCTGTGGGATTAGTGAAAATCGATGTTATTATTGACATCCCCCGCAGGGAGTACATGAGCCTGTCCAGCGGGGATGGCGGCTGGACACTGCCTTTCCCCAGGGGTCCGTACACGTGGATGGTGACAGCCTGCGGGCCACCCCCTGAGGCGGGGCGGGGAGTCTCCCTGAGCCACTGCTTCCAGAAGCCTGAATTAACCCAGAAACGCCATGTGCAGGTTGGAGATGGGGTTCGGGTGGCCCCCGGGGGAGGCCCTTGTGGCCAGGCGCTGCCGAGGAGGAACCGCCGAGAAGGGAGCCAGCTCCCTGGGGAAGGGGCTGAGCCCAGAGGCTGGGCCACTCGCCTGGGGCAGGGAGGGCTGGACACCACCCTCCAACTCTCATCTTCTCTCAAAATGTAAAGGCTCTCACCAACTGGGCTGCGACCCTCTGGGCGTGAAGATTGTGTTTGCTATTGTTTGGAGCTTCCCACAAAGGACAGGGAAGAGATGCTGATGGGTGACTTGGGAGGTAGAAGGGAGACCCGGGTATTTCAGGGGCAGCTTTGAGCCAGAGCCCACTGGACCCTGCGAGTGGCTTTCCTCTTGCTCTCTTCCCTTACTCCCCTTTTCTCCTCCAAGAATCCCCTCCCCCCAGCAGTCTGCGAGCGGGGCTGTCCCCTCCCCACTCCGCTCCTTGCTGCTCCTCGAAGCAGTTTGTGTTCAGGGCTTCCTTCCGGGACGCAGGACTCTGAACACCCACCAGGCCTGTTCAGTGGCATGAACCTGAACCCTGTGGGGTCAGGCAAGCTCTAGGGGTCCCCCCACCTACAGCCCCCTTCCAGCAGCTCCTCTGGCCCACTCTGCCTTCCTCCATGCCCAAGGTCCATGGCAGGTCTTGGGAGAACTGTCCTACTACTCAAAACTGTGTTTAACGCCTAGCTTCACGAAGACAGGACTTTCGTACAAGGTTCCTTGAAAATGGTTACAGCCCTGCAGAAACAGGGGCACAGAGCAGGCAGACACAGCGGAGATTTCTGTATCTACCAGGGCACATCCACGTGCCGGGACACAGCTCTACAGAGTCCCAAGCCACAGACAAGTCGGGCTGAAGCTTTGCCCCCTGCGCACCGCGTCCGTGTTTTCAGCCCGGTGTAGCCAGAATTCCCACGGTGGCTGCAGAGAGAGCCAGCCTGCGCCCGGTGACGCGCAGCCACGCCTAGCAGCGGGCCTGAGCGCCTGGGGGCGGATGCAAAAGGGATAACGGAGCACCTGCTCTCCTTCTGGGGTGTGGCAGGTGGATTTTATTGGTGGGCACGAGCCCTTCCACCCTGCCTCTCCCAGGGGCGTCAGGTTTGCCCCGGTTGCTGTTTTGTTTAGGGCGAGGATGTTAAGGGCGGAGGGTGATATTTACAAGGTGGTGTGAACATTTTACCCTTCAGTTGAAGGGCAGGAAGAGGCAGCAGCTGCCCTACAGCAGGAAGTGACACCTCCAGACTGGTAGGGGAGGGTTTCGCCAGGCAGTTGCTATGTCTTTGATGTCGCCTGCCCTTTTCTCTCTCCCCGACCACTGGACAGCTGGGTGGGCTTAGGGGGAGGCGGGGGCAGGCTTCCGTTTCCAGGAAAGCAGCCTTGGCAAAGGTCACTCCGGACAAGCTGAGCAGGGACCTGGGACTCCTGAGTCCCTCCCTGCCTGATCCGAGACTCGAGTTTGGCCCCTGGCCTCATCCCCATCCTCTGTGGCCACTTCCAGCCTCTCTAGGTGAATCCTAGCCCCGTGGCAACTCCAGCAAGAGGCCACCCTGGGGTCATGCTTATTAATTTACCACAGGGGAAAGGAGCTGCGCATCTGTGTTACTGTGTGGAGAGGGTCGAAAAAGAAATGCCCTAAGTGCACTTAAAGAGTTAAGGAGCCTGATTTAAAACAGGGAAGAGGAAAGCCTTTAAAAAACTTAATTTTTAATGTGATTTATAGGTTCTTTTTCTATATTCACCTATCAAACGGATTATTTCCTACCCTCAAGGATAAGCAGAAGAAGAAACGTATTAGAATATATATTTTGAAGTATATATAACTTTTAAGTAAATATTTGTTTGGCCAAGACCTACTATTATGTGGTGGTAATTTATTATACTCTAATTCTCCTATGAAATTATTCTTATCTCTATATTTGCTTTTTACAGCTGCTTAAAATGAGTTGATGAACATGGTAGCAAGAGTGTTCACCACTAGTGCTAGTACAGTACAGCCAGTAGTCACACGTAGCTATTTAGCATGTGAAATGTTCATCTGAATTGAAATGTGGTGTAAGTGGAAAACACTCACTAGATTTAAAAGTCTTATTAAGAAAAAAAATCTCATTAATAATTTTTTTATTGATTACATGTTGAAAATAATATTTGAATGTATTGGGTTAAATAAAATATGCTAGTAACATTAAAAAACTTACTTTTTAGAAATTAAAAATGTCTTAAAAATAACATTTTTTTTTCTTATTATAAAAGATGAAATGTTTACTGTAGGAAATCTAGAAGTGAGAGAAAAGTTTCAGGATAAAGCAAAAAATCATTTTGAATTCCGCCAGAAACTGATAACCAACCTTTATTAACTTTATGGTTTAGTCTTGATCAACAGACAGACACACAGACACATAAACAGACACCCCTTCACTCATGAAGGAGACCATCCTACAAATACAGCATACATCCTCTTATTTTCATATAAAATTCCATTATCAGCATTTTCCCCCGTCTTTGAAAACGTGAAGTTTTAACAGCTACCTGCCGTTCCACAGAAAGGCCAAGCCATTTTATTTGGAAAATTTAATTTAAATGGACTGAAATGTACAATTTTGTCTTACAAGGCAGAATAAAAAATGTGCCACCCTGCACCTCAGTTTTCCCCATCTCTAAAGTGGGATAACATGGCCTTAGTTCAGGTGGCTGGTGTGGCCTTTAATTAACATTTAGGAAAGGCCTTGCAATTCATGGGTAAAAGATTGCTGCTCAAGATTTTGTGTCATTGTTCGTAATTATTATAATTTTCTAATTATGGGCAATTAGCACATCACAGGGCAACAGAGAGGAATTTATTTGGGAGTCGATCTGCATCTTGGTCTTGCTTGAGCTGGCAATGGAGGTTCAGGAGGCCCATGATTTTCTTCCGGGCTGGAGAGACAAGGGTCAGCCAGGAGGCATCCATCCTAAATGGGCGGAGGTAACTGCTGGCATCCCGTGCTGCCGAGGGTGGAGTGGGGTGGTGGGGAGGAACGCCACACACACACACTCACACACACACACACACTCACACACACACACACCTACTCACACACACACTCACACACACACCTACTCACACACACAGTCACACACACAACACACTCACACAACCTACTCACACATGCACTCACACAACACACACTCTCACACAATACACACACTCACACAACACGCACACACTCACACTCACACACACACTCACACACTCACTCACACACACACACCTACTCACACACACACTCACACAACACACACAACACACTCACACAACCTACTCACACTCACACAACACACACTCTCACAATACACACACACAACACACACTCACACTCTCACACACCTACTCACACACACAGTCACACAACACACACACACAACACACTCATACAACCTACTCACACACGCACTCACACAACACACACTCTCACACAATACATACACTCACACAACACACACACACACACGCACACGGACTCACACACAACACACGCACACACACAACACACTCACACACCTATTCACACACACCCACACACTCACACACTCACACTCCTACTCACACACACTCACACAACACACTCTCACACACACCTACCCCCCCCCACAACACACACGCACTCACACACACGCACACGGACTCTCACACTCACACACACAACACACTCACACAACACATGCACACACTCACATACACCTACTCTCACACACTCACACAACACAACACACACATGCACTCACACACACGCACACACACTCTCACTCTCACACACCTACTCACACACTCACTCACACACACCTACTCACACACGCACTCACACAACACACGCACGCACACACACACACACGGACTCACACACAACACACGCACACACCTACTCACATACACCCACACACTCACACACACACTCCTCACACACACTCACGCACACTCACACAACACACTCACACTCTCACACACACCTACTCACACACACTCACATAACACACTCTCACACACCTACTCACACACAACACACACGCACTCACACACACGCACATGGACTCTCACACTCACACACACAACACACGCACACACTCACACACACCTACTCACACACACACGCCCTCACACACACGCACACAGGCTCACATAACACTCTCACGCTCACACACAGGCACACACACGTTCACACACTCACACACTCACACACACTCACACACACAAATGGCGTTGGGGGGCAGGGTGCAACTGGGCTTTCCCCCATGCAGGGTGGTCACTCGCCATTCCCCTTTGCTGTCCTGATTTTCATCTCTTAGAACACATAGATAATTCCAGGATTTTCATCAGAAGCCTTTAGAGGCCAAAGGTGTATTGGTTCACTTAGACTTTTCACAGATTTTTCTAATGGCCCGTGAGCTATGTCATGGCCATGACTTTGGATGCTTCAGAAATTCTCAGACATGACCAACGAGGCCTCTCAACATCTTCATAAAATGAGAGAAAGAGGCAGAGCAGAGCATTTAGCATTTAGCCACAGTTTGTAGAAACGTTTCAAGTCCATCTCCTGAGGGATGATGACCATATTTTCTCACCCTCAAATCAGGACACATGGTCTGACCAAGGCCTGTCTTCCTGATCTGGGAGAACAGGTATGTAAAAGCTAAGGAGATGGAACATTTGCAATGGACACTAACCTGGAGACTCCAGGCCACATGGTCACCTTGCACTTGGGAGCAATGTCCACAGTCCTCGGAAATTCTTAACACCTTAGCCCGCTTTTCGGAATGTTCAGGATCCTGCAGGTTTCCTGATGTCAATTTCACAGGTACTGGCGACCCTTAGGCGCAGTGATGACTATTGCACCTGCTTCGTTCCTAACAGCAGTCCTGACACTGCTTTCCCCTTGGGTGTGGGGCACTGGGGAAAGGCTGTTTAGACCATTTTTGAATCAACATCTAGTTCTGGGGGACAGATTTAAACCTGAGATCATTGAGGGGTTCCGATTGTTGGTTGATCCAGATTTTGGCTGGGACCCATGGGCTACGGAAGATAAACACGGATGTATCCCACATAGACAGACTGTCTCTATGGACATCCAATAATGGCTTATTCCAAGCCTAAGCGGACCCCTTAGATTCATTATCAGACTTTGAAAAAGAAGTTGGGATGGTTTCAATCCTTCACAAAACAAAGGACGAGGTGGGTGGAGGGCAGCCACATCCTTCTTCTCCAATCGAGATAAACTGATAGAACTATTGTTCCCGTAGAACAAGATTAACTGGTCCTGAGCAAATTGAAGCGCTTCTGCCAATTTGAGGCTGCAGGACTCTAGCTCGGCCCTTCTCAGATTTTGAAATACTGAGTTCTTTTTCACTTCTCACATCTAGGCTTTGTGATTATAAGCCAGCATGTCTTCATTTTACCAAAATATCTCAGACTGAGATGTTGAGTGCCCCATCATTCCTTGATCTCTGGAAACAGCGGGCTAATAGGAAACATAAATCTCGTAAAAGTTTTCTCATTTACCAGATCAGATATCTCCAAAGTGGGTGCATGCGCTTCCAGGACTCTGTAAGACAATCCGATGCAGGCGTTCAGGAAGAAAATGCCAGAATGTCCATTTATATGTTTCTCACTTTCACCTTGTTGATTTTTTGAGTGTGTTTTATAACATACACAATGTAGTGTAACTGAGCATAATGTTTTTGTTACTGGTAGAAGTGCTGTAGACCGGGGGTCAGCATACATTGGCCCACAGGCCAAAATCAGCCCGCCCTCTGTTTTTGTATGGCCCACAAGCTAACAACGGTGTTTACATATTTAAATGGTTGGGGAAAAAAATCAAAAGAAGAACAGTTTTTTTGTGACCCATGGAAATTCCATGAAATTTCAATGTTAGCATTGTCCATAAATAAAGTTCTACTAGAACATATTCAGGCCCATTCACTTCCATGGGATCGGTGCTGTTTCTGCATACTCTGATGGCAGATCTCAGTAGCTACAAAAAGACCAAATGGCCCTAAAAGCCAAAAATATTTTCCAGCTGGTCCTTAAAGAGAAAGTCTGCCACCCCTGCCCTTGGACTGTTGGCGTCAGGTCCTGACACAGTAATTTTTGTACCGACTCACCTTTGTGGAAAGAGTATTTATTTTTTAAATTGAAGTATGGTTGATTTACAATGTTGTGTTAGTTGTAGGTGTGCAGCAAAGTGATTCAGTTATACATCGATACGTATGCGTTCTTTTTCAAATTCTTTTCCATTATGGTTCATCACAGGATATTGAATATAGTTCCCTGTGCTATACAGCAGGTTTTTGTTGGTTATTTATTTTATAAATATATGGTAGTGTGTATATGTTAATCCCAAGCTCCTAATTTATCCCTTTCCCCCTTTCCCCTTTGGTAACCGTAAGTTTGTTTTCTTTGTCTGCGAGTCTGTTTCTGTTTTGTAAATAAGTTCATTGGTATCATTTTTTTAGATTCCACATATAAGTGATGTTGTAGGGTGTTTGTCTTTCTCTTTCTGGCTGACTTCACTTAGTATGATCATCTCTAGGTCCATCCGTGTTGCTGCACATGGCATTATTTCATTCTTTTTCATGGCTGAGTAATATTCCACTGTATATATGTACCACATCTTCTGGAAGGAGTATTCTTAAGCTGGGTAAGTGTAACTTCCTTAAGAAATTTGCAGCGTGTGTCTTGGAGGACCTCTGCAGAACATTTTGCAGGTCAGGTGGGAGGTGGTGGAGGAAAAGCAGGGGAAAGCTGAGAAGCTTTCTCAAGAAAGTCCTGAAGTCAGACTTGAAAAAACCAAGAAACTGCACAGAGAGCTGATGGTGGAATAGGAACACATCCAGGACGAGTGGTCCTTGTTCCTTCAACCTGTTATTGTCTTTGGATGTCAGTGCTGGAGTCACCCCCTAGTTAGAGAGGCATCACCACGGTCGTGTTAGTGGTCCCACTGCCTGCACTATGCTTACCCAGCTCCCGTCCCCTCGTGTGTGTTTATTTCTCCCCATAACCTCCCTGGGAGTGATGTTTCCACGGGTTAAGCTGTCTTGGGATCAGTTCACTTCCCTTTCGACACATGAAAGAAAAACAGTCAAGCCCTCATCCACATGGGAGGACCTTCCAAGCAAAGCCAGGTGTATGATCACAGGTATTTTTTACTCTGTGTATTTTTTTAAACCAAGAATGGAGGTGAATACTTGGGTCCAGCCGCTGCACCTCAGTGGATCCAAAAATGCAACCTTGCTTGTCAGACTCCCGTTTGATCACCGCTCTGCTACTGTGTATAGGAAGATTTAGGTCAAGGAGCCCTGTTTATGTTGAAGGTTCGCTGAAGCACTACAGGCTCCTGCCAAGGGGTAAAAAGTTCATCTCAGCAGGATTTTTTTTTTTTTTTTTTTTTGGTAGATGTCCAAAAAAGCGGCTCTGGAGAACCCAAGTGAGAGAGGGTATTCTGTTTAGAAAACTGGTTAGTCTCCAGTCGACCTGAGAGGGACCAGAGGCCCTGTAACTGGATTCTGAGTCTGTGCCATTCACTGAGGGACAGTCCAGTAGGATAGTAAGAGGAAAACCTCTGGGTGCTGATGAGAAAAAAATGGCTCCCATCGGGCAACCCTAACTCAGGGAAGATGGACGGTTTCATTGCAGGAGGAAGATGTGTTCCGTGACATTCACTGGACTCAGCTCACACACCTCACGTAGCTCTGAATAAACGTTGCTTACTAATACTATGGGGTGACTTAAGCAGAAGAGCGTATGAATCAAACTTTCCAGGAAAGCAATAACCACCCCAGTGGGCAGAGTGCCCACTTCTCCTTTGCTTGCCCAGTGGTGACCGCGAACGAGATTTCTGTGGGGACGGGTGGTGCCTGTAGACGAGCAGCCGGGAAATGCAAATCTCTGGATGTTAGTGATCATGTTGGAAGTTTTGTTTTCATGGAAAGCGGGCGTGGTGACCCGTGGGGTGACTCGAGGGCCAGATATCCCCGCCCCTTGAAGCCGGTCTTCCGGGATGCTTGGTGACAATGTCAGCGGATGCAGGAATTGGAGCTCCAGGCCCTGCTGTGGAGACAGGGCCCACTTGCAAGGTCAGAGGAAATGGACTGACATTTCCCCTTTTGCTAAAAGTATTTTAAAAGTGTGAAACAATGGCCACGTTAAAGAAATAAATGGAAAAACTCCCAATCCACCCCTGTAAGATGATGACTATTTTCATTTAAAAATATTAACTTCTTTGAATTTTAATACACTCTCAGGAATGGGGCACACACATTTTTTTGCACAGGGAACCCTCGCAAAGAGTGAAATCATGGTTCTTTCTGCAACTGGTGGCAGGAAGGCCTTTTCTTCTTCCTCGAGTCTGCCTGCCGTGTGTCTCTGTGGACAAGGTTGGGGCAGAAGGTTGTACTGGGCTCCTGTGTCCGTATACAGGGCCAGGGCAGGTGACAGTGGAGGGCTGTCAGGGCCCCAAAGCAACACACCCAGTGCTTTCATTCGATGTGTTAACCTGTTAACGTGTTAGCAGTCACGAAGCTGCCCAGCTCACCTGCCCACAGCTGCTTCCGAAGGACCGTCTAACTGTCTCCTGATGGCTGTGCCCTGGAAGTGCCCTCCATCCCCACCTGCCCACGTGCAGGGCCTTAGTCTCCTGCAGACATGCTTTAGGCTGAAGGGAATGAGCTAGAAGTGGAGGTGCCACTAGGAAGAATGGTGATGCGTGTGCACACCTGGGAGCATGTATGGGAGCATGAATGTGAGCTCGTGAGAGTGTGCGTATATGAGTGTGTGAGTGTGAGCATGTGTGCGTGTGTGTGTGCGTGCACGCAGTGTGGCTGCAGCAGGCTTGTCTCATAAGCCCAGCCCTGAAGGCAATTCCCAGAACAGCTGTTCCCAGAACGTTCCGGGGAGCATCACTACGGAAGCTCAGGGCTTCTCTGGCTGAGCCTACAGTGAACACCCGATCGTGCAGGTGGACCAATCCTGCTGCTGCATTTGTTCTAAGCCGTGTACGACGCTGCCTTACAGGCGCATCTTGCAAAGGGAATGGTTTGCTTTGCCTGAAACCGAGTCTGGGGAGGTGGGGAGGGACAGGTACCTAGAGAGGAGGATTTCCACGTGGCCCCAGCGAGCCCCTCCACGCCTCTACCCAGGGGCGTCCAGGGAGTCTGGCCGTAGAGTAGTTCCCGGGAAAAGCCTCTGCAACAGTGATGAGATCATCTTGCATTCTCCCGGGAGAGCATCCTCTGTCAGGGGAGGCGGGGCACCCCTCGTCTGGCTGAGCTGATGAGCGGGGGCAGGCGGGCTCCCAGCAGTGATGGGCTGTTGGTGCACCTGCAGCGGCAAAGCTCAGGGACCAGGAAGCATTCATGCATCCATACTTTTATTCAGGAAACTAGCGGAGGAGATTTTAAAAAGAACATCAGAAACATCTAAAATGAACGCAACTTTGCCATCACGCAGAGCTGTATTGTGGGGTGAGCGAGCAGCTGAATGAGGGGCCGGTGTAGGTGGGGTGGCAGGGCCCCCAGGGGAGGGCCTCGGGGGCCCTCCTCAGGGCTCTGTCCTGAATGTGGCTCTCGCTCCGGCCCCTTTTGCCTTTGGCAAGTTCGTGATCGCCAGGGGTCCCAGGTGCCTGCGCTGCCCTGCTTCTTCCCATCTGAGCTCTACCTCCACGTGGGTGACTTACATCTCCGCGCGGGTGTGTGCCAGGCCCCCAAACTCAGCGGGTCCAGACCACACGCACGGCCTCCCTCCCTTCCCCTGTCCTCGCTCCTCCCCTGGGGACGTGGCCCCTGTTTCTTGGAGTCATAACTCCCTACGATAGCTAACGTATGTGCAGCTGGGTTACAGGGTGCTTTGGATTCTGGTTAAACCTTGTTCTGGGCGTGTCTGTGAGGGTTGTTTTCTGGATGGGCTGAGCATTTAATCGGTAGATTGAGTATAGCAGGTTGCCCTCCCAGGGTGGGTGTGGCTCAGCCCATCCTTTGAGGGTCCAAATAGAACAAAAGATGGAGGAAGGGGGCCTTTGCTCTCTCTGCTGGACATTTCGAGCTTGGACATCGACCTTCTTCAGACTCTGACCAAAACTGCACTGTCAGCTCCCCTGGGTCTCCAGCTCGCTGACTGCAGGTGCAGGGACTTCTCAGCCTCTGTAACTACTGGAGCCAAATCCTTATACATATATTCTAAGTCTGGTTTCTTGAGAGAGGCTGGCTAATAGCCACTGCCTTCCTCTCCCACGACCTGAGTCCTGTGCCTCTGGCCCAGCCTCCAGTATCTCCCGGGGGACCAAGCATCTCCCACCTGGATGGCCCAGATGACCAACTCATGGCCACCCAGGTGAGAGATGGGAGCTCGTTAGGCATCCTGATCGGAACGTTTGCTTCTCATTCCAAAAGGGTGGCCCCTATCTCCCCTGTAGGTGACATCCCCTGCCCCGTTCCCCCCAGGGCCCCAGCCCACCGGTCATCTTGTAGCACAGGGCGTTCTCTTCCTTTGCTGCACTCACATTAATTGTAGTTAAATAGCCACGCGGGTAACTGTGGAGTTTCTCCCGAACACTGGGCTCCGTGAGAGCACAGCGCCTCTGTCCTGTGAACGCCACTGCCCCCAGCCCTCTCCAGGGTGGGCTCCATAAGGGTTAGGGCGTGACTGATGGAGTCTCCAGGGGCACGAGGGGGAAGGGAATTCCTGGAACAGGCAGAGTGTGAACGCAGCGGCCCTGGCACGTTTGAGAAACCGTGTGAGCTGGACACGGCAGGCGTGTGGAGGGAGGGGCTGGCGATGGCAGGGGGACCATGGCCCGGAGGGCTCAGCGCATTGCTCCCTGGGGCCTGGATGCACCCAGGAGCGAGGGGAGTAAGGATGCAAAGCGGGGGAGTGACTGGCTGGGGGATGTCGAGTGGGAGGCCGGGCGGCAGGACAGGTGGGCGCTGATGCCACGTGAGCCTGAGCCTGGGGAGGGGGCCTGGCTTTAGGGGCCTATTCAGGGTCAGGTTCTGTGAGTTGGTGCAGGAACAGGACAGGTGTCAGGAATAAGGGGACTGGAGTAGCTTGGGGTGGCATTCCATCCTAGTGTGGCCTCCTCAGGACACTTGAGGGTGAACCTCCAGGTCTGAATATTCAAAACGATATTTCTATTTAGGGGGGGCGTGGGGTTGGCCCCTCAGCTCCTTTTCCCCATCTTGGAAGTTGGCGATCGGCTCTTTTATTTATACAATTAACGTGCTTCCAGAGCAACGAGAACCACTCTACCTTCCCAGCACATTACCATTTGTGCAAATCAGTCGTCTGTGGGCATCTGAGGTGATTCCACTTCCTTTCTCTGCCTCCCACCCCAAAACACCACAGAAGCTCCAGAGAGCGAATCCGTGTTCCTCAGTGGGAGAGGGGGCTTGACAGGACGGGGACAGAACCCACGGTTGGCGCTCTGCCCCCGGGTGTAGGACACCCGCCAGCTCTGCTTGCATCCCCAGGGGAGGCTTCAGGCGCCAGGGGCTGCATTTTCCATCGACCCATCTTGCCTGGCCGGGTGGGGAGCGAGCAAAGCCTGGAGGTGCTGGAGGATGTCGCGGGGAGCCGTGTCCCGAGAGGCCAAGCTTGCCCAGGCGAATGGCTGCCCCGAACAAAAGTGCTTTCTGATCTTCAGATGCGAACGAGCAGATGCACGGTGGGTTGCGGGGGATGGGGTTAAAACAAAAGCCAAGAAGTCCCTTCCCCTGGAGAGCCTGTCCCCACCCCTCTCAGACCTCAACCTCCCAACACACCTACTGCCCAGACCAGGGTCTCCCAGCTCTTTGGAAAATGAGGGTCCTTGTGATTCGACACATCTTGAAGACCCACAGGATCTGGGCATTTGTCGATTGAGAAAAGGTGTCGATGGTCAGAAAGGTGTTGTAAATTCCTAACTCTTTCAAGGAAGGTGGGTTTCGTCAATTCCAACAATCCTAATCCTTACATGTTATCAAAAAACAGTTCACTGTACTTGTTGAGTTTTCAGATGGTGCCTGATTGGCCTCTGTGCCCACAGCCCCCTTGTCATAGTTCTGTGCTTCCTAAGCCCAGGCCTGTGGTTCACTCAGCGGGGGTGTTACCTAAGCTGCTCAGTGAGCTCACCGCGTTCCTGAGTTTGTTGTTGGGTGAATATATGTCCTGTCTTCCCGGGGGGCTTTGTAAGCCTTCTTGAGGGGCAGGGATGATGCCAGGCGGCAGGTGCCTTGTGTAGCGAAGGTGAAAACGCAGGCATGTTGTTAAGATGACATGGTAGCAGGATCAGAAGGGTCAGATGCTGAGACCCAAGTGTTTGGGGAAAAACAAATCTCTGATGCAAACCTACATTGTGATACACTACTCAGCCATATGAAAGAATGAAATAATACCCTTTGCAGCAACATGGATGGACCTAGAGATGATCATGCTAAGTGAAGTAAGTCAGAAAGAGAAAGACAGATATCATATGATATCTCTTATATGTGGAATCTAAAATACAACACAAATGAATCTATCTACGAAATGGAAACAGACTCATGGACATAGAGATCAGACTTGTGGTTGCTAAGGGGCGGGGGGAGGGAGAGGGATGGACTGGGAATTTGGGGTTGGTAGATGCAAACTATTTACTTATAGGATGGATAAACAACAAGGTCCTACTGTATAGCACAGAGAACTATACTCAATATCCTGTGATAAACCATAATGGAAAAGAATATAAAAATGAGAATGTAAATATGTGTATAACTGAGTTACTTTGCTGTACAGCAGAAATTGGAACAGCATTGTAAATCAACTATTAAAAAAAGACCTAGGGCTTCCCTGGTGGTGCAGTGGTTGAGAGTCTGCCTGCCGATGCAGGGGACACGGGTTCGTGCCCCGGTCCGGGAAGATCCCACATGCCGTGGAGCGGCTGGGCCCATGAACCATGGCCGCTGAGCCTGCGCGTCCGGAGCCTGTGCTCCGCAACGGGAGAGGCCACAACAGTGAGAGGCCCGCGTACCGAAAACAAACAAACAAACAAACAAACAAAACCTACATTGTGGTCACACAAGAAGAAACAGTCATTCAGGATGCAGAGGTGGACACAAATAAGGACATCTAGAGGTATATTTTTAAAGAAAAAATGGGCACGGGTAGGAAAATGGTCAGAGCTCGAAATTCCGTCCTGGAGCCCAGGGATAAAGGTGAGAGTCAATTGTGTTAGAACCTTCCAGAATAAAAAAAAAAAGGAAACTCACCCTTCGTAGAGCAGAAGACTTGCAGAGACTACGGTGGGGTATGGGAGTAGGGTGGGGGCAGTAGTCCTGAAAACAAAAGTGACAGAATTACAGGGAAGAAAAAAGAGAAAAAGGAGGTTTACATTGGGACAGCTCCGCATCCAGTTGGGACGGAAGAGGAAGCAGGCTAGAGGGTGTCGGGAAGAGTCATGACCTCCTCAGAAAAGCTGAATTATGACAACTAGACCTACTGCTGATAAAACGTTCTTCTCCAAAGAAGATAGCTATTCGGCCCATTATTCATTGGCATTCAGAAATTCTCTTGTTCACGTTAGATCGGGCCTCTAGTTCTTACGTTTTGGGAACCATGGAAGCTTTGGAAGTGCCCACAGACCCCTGGCCTCAGAGCCCTCCCCTCCCGTGCTGTCCAGGGCCAATTGCCTTTCTGAGTGCAAAGTGCGCTATGGTTCGGGAGGAGGATGCCAGCCAGGAAGTCGCAGGCATCAGGGGTTGTCCTGGCTCTGCTTGGGGACCCTGGGTGTTGCTCTGCCCCCTGGGCCTTCAGGGTTGGACTTGATTGCCTCTGAAGTCCCTTGCAGGTTAGGTGTGTCTTCTATTCTAGAAACCACCTCCGAATGATTCTTTCCTGTAGAGTTGATGACTTGTGAGAGTGTGGATCAGGCAATACGGATGCCATCTCTAACTTTGTCCCGATCAGCTGTGTGACTTCGGGCAAGTTGCTTAACCTCTCTGGGCCCTAGTTTTTCTCATCTGTGAAATGCAGTTAATAAGTTTTTGTTTTTTTTTTTAATCTCAAAGTTTGTTGGGAGGATTAAGTGCTCAGTGAATGATGTGAGCTCTCCAGCATAGAGCAGCATCAGGGGCTGTGTGTTATATGATTGGTCAAAAGGGACCCGTTCCAAAGTGAAACAGGCAGCAGGTGAAAATATGTGCAGAAATGCCCTTGGTTCAATTAAATGCTGCAAGATCTGCTTGAATTCCAGTTTCTATTATAATAGTTTGAATATTCATCATTTTCTCAGGCTTTCCTTAGGGGCAGAATCTCCTGGAGGGCTTGTTAAAACCCAGATTTCAGTTTCTGATTCAGAAAACTCACCTCTGAGGTGAGGTCCAAGAGTTTGCATTTCTAACGAGCTCCCGGGGGATGCTGACGCTTCTGGTTGGGAAAATACACCTTGAGAACCACTGGATTACGGATTATATCCTGACGTTTATTTTTTATCCCTCCAAATTTGAGTAGTGCTCAGATCCCACTTAAAGGAGGAAAAATCAAGGATTCTCTCATTTGTAAAACACTGAGTTAGTCTTAGATATGAATCTATCCTTCAACTGTGAATTTGTGAAGGTAGAATCATTTTTTACATTTATATTACCACTGAAATGAAAACATAAAATTGAAACATTTTTCTGGAAAAGATGCAGCCCACTGAATACAACCTTAGAAACGTTACTCCACAACAGAAACATTGCTAATTCTTCACGTACCCTTAAGAGTAGTGAAGAAGGAGGGGAAGGGAGGGGGCGGGGAGGGGCTGATTTGAACCTTGAGCCCCTCTCCTTGCTGAGTGGCTTTGGGCTGCACCCAGGGACCTCGGTCCTTGGATGTGAAGCGATGTGTGGGGTGTGTGTCCACGTGAGGCTCTGGATCTTGCTGGCTGCTGGTGGGCAATACAGAAGCTTCCGTGGGCCTGGTCAGGCCGGCAGGGTTCTCAGCTGAGGAAGGAGCCAGTGGGAAGCTGGGTGGGATGGGCAGGAGGTGCCAGGGCCCTGGGGTGAGCTTTCCCGTCGTTCTGTGCTGCTGGCGAGCTCCTCCATTTAGTTTAGGTTAAAAAAAGAGAAACATTTCAAGCTCAAAGTCAAGAGTTCCCCAGGGACAGCTGACTATGCTGTGGAGACTTGCATTGCTTGGGTTAATTCTGTATTCTTTTTTTTTTTCCATCAAGTGTCATCACCGAAGGTTAGAGTGATTCCCTGGATACTTCATACTTTAAACACTTCTTCTGATCTAAACCTTGAATCTCTTGGCCACACAACAAGTGGTGTTTCTTCCAAGTGATCGGCCTCCCATAATGTTCTGCTGGACTTTCCTTCGTAGAGAACCCTGTTGTGGGGACCTGTCATCTGCCCTCTCCTTTCTGACCCAGGGGGACCATCTCAGCTGTCTTGCGATGCATTCTGATAAGTGATGAGACTGATGCTTGCGTGTGTAGCGTGTATAGCTGTGTGGCATCCTCACTCCTATTGTCACCACCAGCCGTCACAAGCCAGCCTCTCGTGAGGGTGCTTTCAACCCTCATCTCTCTCCGTAAGACCAGTGGGAAAACTCTGGCTGAGAATGAACCGACTTGCCCGGAAGCCCAGCCAGGACTTCCGACCCCAAACGCAGGCCTTTCCAATACGGAGAGTCATCTAACTGGGGAAGCCATCTACCCAGAAACTAAGTTGTTAGACGTGCTGTACAGGCAGACTCTCTGAGGAATGGCGGCCACGGACATTACAGAAACGTGTCTTTCCCAGCTTGTATAGAGCTCAGGAAATACTGCAGTGGTACCTCCAGCATGAACTAAGTCAAACTGGGTGAGTCTGCATCCCACCCTCCTCCACCCCCCAAATTCGTGTCCATCCCCAAATACACGTCCACCCCCCAATTCATGTCCACCCCCCAAATTCACGTCCACCCCCCAAATTCACGTCCACCCCCCAAATTCACATCCACCCCCCAATTCATGTCCACCCCCCAAATTCACGTCCACCCCTAAATT
Source organism: Tursiops truncatus (assembly GCF_011762595.2). Lineage (NCBI taxonomy): Eukaryota > Metazoa > Chordata > Mammalia > Artiodactyla > Delphinidae > Tursiops > Tursiops truncatus. The sequence continues at coordinate 137,769,063 of NC_047037.1, read as the reverse complement.
CACATCCAGCCCCCAAATTCACGTCCACCCCCCAAATTCATGTCCACCCTCAATTCACATCCACCCCCCAATTCATGTCCACCCCCAAATTCACGTCCACCCTCAATTCATGGCCACCCCCCAAATTCGTGTCCATCCCCCAAATTCACGTCCACCCCCAAGTTCGTGTCCACCCCCCAAATTCGTATCCACCCCCCAAATTCGTGTCCACCCCCGAAATTCGTGTCCACCCAGAACCTTAGATTGTGGCCTTATTTGGAAATAGGGTCTTTGCAGGTATAATTAGTTAGGTGGGGATGAGGTCATGCTGGATTAGGGTGGACTAAATCCAGTGACTGGTGTCCTTATGAGAAGAGGAGGGGACACAGAGGCCCGCAGGGATGAAGGTGCCCGAGGATGGAGATGAGGGTCGGGTTGATGTGGCCACGAGCCGGGAGCCGCCAGAGGCTGGAGGGGCTGGAAGCATCCTGCCCTGGAGCCTTCAGAGGGCTGCGGCCTCTGACACCATGATGTCGGGACTTCTGGCTCTAGAGCTGTTCAAAGTCCCTTTGCTGTGCAGCCCTAGGATATGAATACAGCAGGGAAGCCTTTTTTCCAGGGACTCGGGTGTCCAAATGCATAAAAATAAACACATTCCTGCGATGGCCGGGAAGAGGCCCTGGGCTCCACTTCCCTCCCTCCTCACTGGTTTTCTCCGGGCTAAGCCTTCGCGGGTGCAGGCGGGCGGGCAGGTGGGAGGCCTGGCTGGGCCACGTCACAAGCTGGGTGTAAATCTTGGTGTGTTGGGCTTGTTCTTTTCCTTTTTGCCCGGTAGTGGTAGCTGCTTGTGTTTAAGAGATAAGGGAAAGGGAGGAAGTCGGGGGGGAGGGGACTTGAGCGCAGAGGACAGAGATGGAATTACTGCCAGAAATAGTGACCCAGTGGTGTCTCCTTGATGCCAATGCCCGGAATGGCCTTTGCCAGGTGATCAGAGTCAGAGACCTGTGCTGTCGCAGCTCTGCCTCTCATTACGTGACCTCCAGCAGGACATGGCTATGAGCTGCCTCAGTTTCCTCAGCTGAGAAATGGGCTAATGACTTGCACAAACGTGCATCCTGGGTGAGGATAAAGTGACTGAGTGCAGGTGTGAGACTATTGTCTCGTCTGTCAAGTGCTTTCAAATGGTAGTGACATCACGGTTGCCCTGGTAACAGATGTTGCCGTTTGGCAAATTCCCAGCCAACAACTGAGCTGTGATACTTGACCTGGGTGTCACGGATCCCGTTCTCACCCCCCAGGGTTGTCTTCAATGCAGGTGAACTTGTGCCTCCAGGCACGAGGCTGCTCCGAGGGCAACACACACACACACACACGCACACGTGACACACGTACCCTGAATCACTCCGTCATGCCCTGTGCTATGGTGACGTGGACAGGGTGATAGATGCGTGTGACCACCCCAGGGAGCCACACTGACCTTTCACCTTTGCTTTTGAAAAAGGTTTCTGGGACTTGGAGATTTTAGACAATGACTCCTTCCTCTATAAGATACTATCTCCTGACAAGACCTTCTGAGCCATGGGGAGGGAGCGATGGAATATTTTCAGAGTATTGGCCCTTTTGAACGACTGAGAAACCAAAGACCAAGGTTTGAAAATGAGGATTCTGAGCATGTGATTCTCCTGGGCAGGGGTGCAGAATCATCTCTTCCTTTGGGGATCTGCTCTCTCGGAAGTTGGGTACTTGCCAACTGTGCAATCGGCTCCCTGAAGGATGGTCACCTTCTTTCATGTTGGGTTGCAAAGAAAGTAAGTTACTCAAGGTCACAAGGCTACTTAGCACCAAAGCCGCGACGGAGAGAGTGTCAATCAAAGAGCTCACCTGTGCTGAGCCCCTGCTGTGAGCCAGTCCTCGCTCAGTGACCTCCGTGCACGAGTTTGGTGACTCTTCACGACCTCCGTGATACAGGCTTCATCCCCATTTCACAGCTGAGGACACTGAGGCAGAGAGGAAAAATACTCAGGAGCGAGGCAGTGTGGTTCCAGAGCTCCAGTTCTTAACACAATATCCTCCTGCCCTCCCCCCCATACCCAAAATCAAGCTGTCTGGGCCATCCCGCCGCACAAGGAAATGGGAGGGATGCTGCTTGGACTGGGGCTGACGCTTGGCCCTGCAACTCACCCGCTGTAGGACCCAGGGTTGAGCACTTAACCTCTGACCCTGGGTAAATTACTGAACCTCCCCAAGACTCAGTGTATTCTTCTGTAAAATGGGCATCCTGGCAGATACCTCATCGGCTGCTGTGAAGATTAATTGCCTGATGTGTGTAAAGCACCTGTCAGATTTTATTCCCAAGAGACTTATCTATTCTTCCTCCTTCAAGACTGGAAGTGTCACCTCTGAGGCCTTGCTGCCTGGCCGTGCTAACTCGGCGAGCGTGATCGATTAATCAGATGAAGGCAGTCTTGGACATTTCAAGGATTCTGCGAGAAACCACCCACACATCTTATTGCCTTGGCCTAATCAGCATGAGAGCTTTTCTCTATATTTATCGTTTTGGCGTTTCTTTATCCCTGACCTGAGGTCGATTTTGATCAGCTGTGCGATCAGTAGAGCTGCAGTGTTGTCCTGCATCTGGCCCGACTGGTTTGGCCTGGGCCTTCAGATGCTATGTCCGTGACCAGGCCTTTAAACTCAGCAGGGAGCCCCACGTCCCGCCCATTAGGTGGGTATCAGGGCTTCCCAACGTATCTCCTCCCTGGGACACCCTCCGCTCCCCACCCAGGGCTTCCCTCCAGCATCCTGGTACCCAGCACCTGCCAGGGCCTTCCCAACCCTCTGACCGCTGACTAAGTCTGGTAGGGGTGGAGTAGGGCCCTTCCTCTGTCTCTGATGCCCTGCAGCTACTCAGCCTCTGCTGCTGCTTATGGCCTGTGAGCGGGGTCAGTGGGAGGTGAAGGCCCTAGAACAAGACACAGCAGCCCCAGGGCTCACCCTGGCAGCAGCCTGAGTTTCAGGTTGTCATTATCTAGTGAAATAATTACAGGCCAGAAAGGCCATTCTCGTGATTTGGGCCACAGCTCCTCCCAGAAAGCCTCTTCCTAGCTGAGAAATGTTGGCTACCCTGAGGACATCAGATCCCCCCATTGCATCCCATTCCCATTTTTCTGAGCCTAGAAATGAACGTTGGCCCCAATATATGCTGTGTCATTCAAAAAATTACTCATAGGAAGGGGGAATTACACAAGTGCATATGAAGTGTCCACCATATGATGGTACCTTCTGGGTTCTATAAGGGACACAAAGGCAAATCAGACATCATCTTGTCCTCGAGACCTCTGGCATAGCAAGGATACGTGTGCGCCTACACACACACACACACACACACAGAATATAACGTTGCAGTAATTCTGTTATTGTAGTAACAATTTACCACGAATTTAGTAGCTTAAAACGACACAAGTTTCTTCTCTTACTTCCTGGTAGTCACAAGTCTGACCCAGGGCTCCTTGGTCTAAAAACGAGGTGTCAACCTCGGATGCGTTTCTTTCTGGAGGTTCTGTTTTCTTGCGTTTTCCACCTTCTAGTGGCTCCTCGGCTGGTGGTCCCTCCGTCCATCTCTGACTCTTATTCCTCGCCGTTATGTCTCTCTCTGACCACAGCTGGGACAGGGCCTCTGCTAATCACAGGACACCTGTGATTAGATTGGGCCCAACTGGGTCATCCAGGATACCCACCCGGTCTGCACCCAAGCGCACCTGCCAGGGCCCTTTGCCGTTTAATGTTAACAGTCACAGTTTCCCGGGATTAGGATGTTGGCATAATCTGGGGAGGGGGGAGCATCATTCTGCCTACCAGAGATATATATATATACGTAAGTAGTAACTACAGTATAATATAGACTTGAGCTGATATATTGATACCTATAAATAGTAATTTTACTATAATGTAGATTAGTTATTCCAACTGCTCAGGGTGCTTGTCTAGGGGAAGTAGGTGTTCTGGACCTGGGTTGGCAGGTGGCAGCAGTAGGGGTAGGGTGGGGAAGATTAGTTTGGGAAAGCACACATTCAAATAACAATAAAATATGGTGTATATTTATCTATTATCTATCTATCTATCTATTATCTATCTATCATCTACCTATCATCTATCTATCTATCTATCTATCTATCTATCTATCTATCATCTATCTATCATCTACCTATCATCTATCTATCTATCTATCTATCATCTATCATCTACCTATCATCTATCTATCTATCTATCTATCTATCTATCTACCTATCATCTATCTATCTACCTACCTACCTCTCTATCATCTACCTATCATCTATCTATCTATCTATCTATCTATCTATCTATTTATCATCTATCATCTACCTATCATCTATCTATCTATCTATCTATCTATCATCTACCTATCATCTATCTATCTATCATCTACCTATCATCTATCTATCTATCTATCTATCTATCTATCATCTACCTATCATCTATCTATCTATCTATCTATCTACCTACCTCTCTGTCTATCATCTATCTATCATCTACCTATCATCTATCTATCTATCTATCATCTATCATCTACCTATCATCTATCTATCTATCTATCTATCTATCTATCTATCTATCTATCTATCTACCTACCTCTCTGTCTATCATCTAACTAATTTTACGTGTTGCTCACAAGAAATCATAGTTGAGGAACAGTTCTTGCTTTATGGGTACCAGAGGAGGAGGGGTGATTTTTATACTTGGGAGCTGGAAAGTCTTCGAGGGGGAGGCATGCTTGGAGGACTTGAGGCTGGGCCTTGGCGGACAGGAGTGGGTTGGACCCATGGAGATAGGAGATCAGGATGGTCAGGGACCAGAGGGAAGACGTACTGGGCAGCTGAGGGGATCTGACTCTGTCAGGTGGGCTGTAGTAGAGGATTTCACAAGGGGCAAAGGAAAGATAAATTAGGGAGATTAGGGCCTCCTCAAGGATGCAGGCCCTGGGCAACTTGCAGAGATTTGGAGGAAAACAGTGAAACACCCAGGAGCAACGGGGCCTGGTTCCAGCAGCAGGAGTCAGATGTGCTGATGGAAGGCTGGACCCCACAGCGGGTACCTGGGCGAGGTTGGTGGGGGGCATGAGGGCCTGTCAGGGGCCAGAGGAGGGGCAGGTCTACTGGGGGCATCTGGGTCTCTGCTGTAGATGCCTTGGGTCCCTGGGGATCAGCTTTGAGAAGGTGACTTGGATGCACGCCTGGGAGGAAGTCGGGGTGACTGGATGGATCTGATGGGATGGGTTTTAGGGTTCCCTGTTCAAATGCTGCAAAGAAGTGGGAGGATGGCAGGTCACCACGGGGTGTGTGGCCACATCACAGAGAGGACGGCCACCCCTCTTTCAGTGTGGGCAGGAAGCACGGGAGAGAAACCTGTGATACTGGGATAGGTTTTTGTTTGTTAAGCATTCATTCCTCAGCGTGGTGATGACAGGTTGGCACAGGAAGCTGGATGGCCAGCGGGGTTTTCTGTGTGTTTCTCCTGAGAGGGTGTCCTTATCCATCGTGGTGTCAGCAGCCCCTCCCAGCTGTTGGCAGTGCAGATTCTCTGGCCTAACCCAGAGCTCCTGAATCAGAAGCACTGGGGTGCCGCCCAGACATCTGAGTTTCCCAAGCCCTCCAGGGGAGGTCGATGCCCCTCAGGTTGGAGAACCACCATCCTATTGCCTTCCTGTCTCTCAGTCACTCCTCTCTGTCCTTCTCCCGTCCAGTCCTGCCCCATGGCCAATGCCACATCTTCACAGATCTGACACTTGGCAATTACCATTGTGACAGGCTCTGGTGGGGCTTAAGGCTTCAGAGGAGAGTCACTCAGGTGATTCAAGGTGAGATCGTCTGTCCTGTAGGAGAGTCGGGGGACAATGAATGAGCACCACCTCCCTCCCAGTAGGTGGTAGCCAGGTGAGGGCAAGATCACCCCTCCCCCGGCAGCATGAGGGATTCAGATGGGACGGAAACAGGACCTCTTTCGGGATGCGATGTCCAGGGTGTGATGTCGACTCCCCCGCTCTGGATATCCCTAAAAGCAGGGTGATTGCCATCCATGGTGAGCCCGCCTGAGGGCGGGAAAACGGACTTCATGACCTTGTATGGTCCTGAACCATTCAGAGTGTCTGCGATCTTACCGTCAGCTTCATTTCTGTCTGGAACATTCCACGGAGGACTTGGTGGGATTGAGAATGAGGCTTTTCTTACAAATGCAAACCTCCATTAGGGCTGCGGTGGGAACCTATGATGATGTCGAATAGAACTGTGGGTGCTGCTGGCCCCGCTGCGCCCCTGTTCACCTGCGTCGTGTGCAGCTCCATCTGAGGCTGGACCATGGCTAGAGCGGGCCGTGCCACGCAGGGCCAAAGAGGTCTGGGGTGAGAATATAATCATGCTGTGATGTGATGGTTTCTATAAAAAGTGCATCACCCATGAGGTCTTTCACTTTGCTTTCCAATTGGAAAAAGACACTTCTTATTTTCCCTACTGTCGGCTGTCAATATCTTTCTCAGGTATTCCTTTTAATAGCACAGAAAAATCAAAGACACCTGAAAGAAAGGCCGGCACCTAAAGAACGAAGAGGTGGGTACCAATGCTGCTCTGTGCCAGGCCTGAGCAGACGGTCAGGAGGAGTGGTGATCGGGCGGTGGCAGGGACGAGGTGGGTAGAGTGAGGGCCGGGGCTCTGGGTTGGGTGTCGGCTCCACCACTTACCTGTGTGAGCACAGGTAAGAGGAAGGAGAGGGGAAAGGAGGCTGCAGCTCCTGCCCAGAGCCCTCCCCACCTGAGGCCACGGTGACCCAGTAGCCTCCTTGCCCCCACCCTGCTCTGATGGGATGTACTAAGGAAAGACTTGGCGTAAAAATGCTGCTGACCTTTTTTTTAAAGGAACTCCTTTATTTATTTATTTATTTTTTGCTGTGTTGGGTCTTCGCTTCTGTGCAAGGGCTTTCTCTAGTTGCGGCGAGCGGGGGCCACTCTTCATCGCGGTACGCGGGCCTCTCACTATCGCGGTCTCTCCAGTTGCGGAGCACAGGCTCCAGATGCGCAGGCTCAGTAGTTGTGGCTCACGGGCCTAGTTGCTCCGCGGCATGTGGGATCCTCCCAGACCAGGGCTCGAACCCGTGTCCCCTGCATTGACAGGCAGATTCTCAACCACTGCGCCACCAGGGAAGTCCTCCTTCCGTTTTAAGGCTGAACACTCTTCTATTGTATGGATGGATAGACCACATTTTCTTTATCCATTCATCCACTGATGGACACTTGGATTGTTTCTACCTTTTGGCTATTATAAATAGTGAGCATTGGTGTGCAAATATCTGTTTGAGTCCTTGCTTTCAATTCTTTTGGGTATATATCCAGAAGTGGATTTGCTGGGTCATATGGTAATGTTGCTTAATTTTTTGAGGACCGGCCATACTATTTTCCATAGCAGCTGCACCGTCTTACATTTGTACCAGCCATGCGCAAGGGTTCCAATTTCCCCACATCCTCGCCAAATTTGTTATTTTCTGATTTTTTTTTTAATAGTAGCCACCCTAATGGGTGTAAAGTGGTATTGCATGGTGGGATTTGCATTTCCCTAATCATTAGCGATGCTGCCTGTCTTTTCATGTGCTATTGGCCATCTGTATATCTTTTTTTATTTTTTTGGCTGCGCCGCGTGTGAGATCTTAGTTCCCTGACCAGGGATCGAACCCGAACCCTCTGAAGTGGAAGGGCAGAGTCCTAACCACTGGACCACCGGGGAAGTTCCTATGTATCTTCTTTGGAGAAATGCCTATTCAAGTGCTTTATCTATTTTTGAAGCCGGTCTCTGATTTTACCTGCAGTTGGAAGGCTGGCTAGTTGAGCTCTAAGATGTCAATGTTTTAAAAAAGATTTTCTTTTAGAATTTTCTTTGAAGGAAAGAAACTTGTTTCTGTAATTGGCTGGGCAACGTTATACTTAGGCAAAAATGTTTCTGTACCATATTTCTTCTGTCTCTAGCGGGAGGCAGGGCCTTCACCTCTTGCTGGTTCCTTGCCTTCCCGGTGTGCCCAGAGAGTTTGTGATTTGCTGAAGCCAACATTCCTTTGTGGAACTGGAGCAAAAAGGAAGATTTTTGTGAGGCCCCAGAAAGCAAGTGGCTGAAACCACTGAAAGTATCAGCTGTGGTTAACAGGGAGGAATGGCCAAGGCAGAGGGGGGAGGCTTGATGCTCTATCCTACGCCTAACTCTTGGCTTTGAGAACTATTTGTAAGAAAATCTTTAATCTTTTTTGTTATTCTTAGCCAATAGGCACTTTTTTTGTGTGTGTGTGGTACGCGTGCCTCTCACTGCTGTGGCCTCTCCCGTTGCGGAGCACAGGCTCCGGACGCACAGGCTCAGCGGCCATGGCTCACGGGCCCAGCCGTTCCGCGGCATGTGGGATCCTCCCGGACTGGGGCACGAACCTGCGTCCCCTGCATCGGCAGGCGGACTCTCAACCACTGTGCCACCAGGGAAGCCCCAACAGGCACATATTAATGCTGTTTATTGTCAGAAAGATTTTGGAAAAACTCTATGGTTGGTTAAATGGATTAAAATATATATAAAAATTGGACATAATTGTTTGGGATGGTTGATAGTAAGGGGGCTGTGCAGGTGTGGAGGCAGGGAGCTTATGGGAACTCTGTATTTTCCAGTCAATTTTTCTCTAAATAAAGTCTATTAAGAAAGAAAGGACTTTTGAAAAGGAGATCTCCTACCACGTCAGCACCAAACCTACAGAGATCGTATCATAAATTAAGCAGTAATACAAAGCACATCTTCTGAGAGGCGTAGCTTGAATAACTAAGGCTTTATCTTCAAAGCTAGATTGATATCTGTTGTTTGGCTTGAAGTGGGAGATACACATCTTTACTAAAGGAATAACATCTGCAGTGGTAGGCCCCAAGGACAGTTCATTCATTTGCCGGTACGCACGCACACACACATACGTGCAATGCCCATACACGGGTGCTGCATGCAAAGCTGGGGGGGCTGAACGTTCCAAGGCAACAGCTACTCATTCACTGTGTCTGGATCGCAGGGTAGATAAGGCTTTTGGTGTGTGTGCTTACTATGAAATTCACTCCCCTCTCCTTAACCAAGAGTTTCTTTGGCTTTAAGGAGCGTCCTGACTCTACTGTCGCCCACCACCGCGGCTGAGCGGGCCTGGGTCTTTCTCTATTCATCGCCTCTTGGTGGGTTCTTACTCACTGTAGTTCTTACCATAGACCACAGCCGCCTTCTTGAAGTTCTCTCGGTTTCTGGGATACCATTTTTTCTTGATTTGCCTTTTATTCCTCTGACTCTCAGGGAAGCCTGCCCTGGCTCTCCCTGTGTTGGTTAGATGGCCCACTGAAGTGGGATAATTTGAGGAGAACTTAATAAACGGACAATTTACCAGCTTGGAGGCAGGGTGGTGCAGCACCCCAGAACCAGCAATAGTGGGGAGCCCTTGCTGACTCTTGGTCCGAAAGCCGAAAGGGGGGGAGCAGTTTTATCATTGACAGAACCTGGAGAGAGAGCTCAAGGAAGTGCATCTCTGAAAGCAACCCAGCAGGGAAGATTGTGGGGGGGAATAAATACCACAACACCCTCCTCTCTGTGAACTTCTGATGTACTCCCAACAGAGGCTGGCAGGTGGGGGCCATTGATGCATTTCACCCCCAGGACCCTGTGGCAGAGTGCAGAGTGGAAAAGCAGGGACAGTGAACCTACAGGGGCAAGCAGAAGCATGCGGCCACTGCCGTACCTGATACGGGCTGAATTATGTCCCCCCCCCAAATCCATATGTTGAAGTCCTAACCCCCAGGACCTCAGAATATGACCTTATTTGAAGATCAAGTCTTTAAAGAGATAATTAAGGTAAATGAGGTCACTAGGGTGGGCCCTAATCCAATCTTCCTGGTGTCCTTATAAGAAAAGAGATTAGGGCACAGACACACACAGAGGGAAGACCCTGTAAGAAGACAGGGAGAGGATGATGGTCTATAAGCCAAGAGACCTCAGAAGAAATCAGCCCTGCCTGCACCTCGATCTTGGATTTCCAGCCTCTGGACCTATGAGACATTAAACTTCTGTTGTTGAATCGGCCTGGTCTGTGGTGCTTTGTTACGGTAGCCTGAGCTAAGACAATACCTAGAGCTGCAACTTCCCCCAGCACTTTTTCCTCTTTCCTTGCCTGATTTGTCTCTTTAGCCTTTACTACCATCTGGGATACCATGTTTTATTTATCTTGTCCTTTGTCTGTCCCAAAGCCCCCTTCATCCCCATGTCAACCCCATAAAGGTGTGATTTCTGTCTGTTATGTTCGGTGCTGAAGCCCCAGGGACTAAATCATCACCTGATAAGTAGAAAGTGCTCTGCTGGGGCAAAAGTTTGTTGAATGGAAGGTTTTCCAAATCTCTCCTTTTTAATAATCTTTGCTGGTTTCCTTCTCTGATCACCTCTTAAGCCCAAATGCCCTAAACTGCACTCATTGGTCTTGGCCTCTGCAGACCAGTATCTCCTCTGGTCATCACTTTGATGAATAACACTGCAACCCAAGGGTGTCTGTAGCCAGGGACTCCAGAACCATTCTGGCCCCAGCCTCTCCTGCCTCTCTGCTGTCTGACACATCTAATCCTCTCTGTCTGCGGTCATGGCCTTGCACTCAGCCACATGGGGATACTCTCCACGCCCTCTCTGAGTTGGAGTCTAGGCTGTGGTAGGTGGTGAGCGGAGGTGTTCCGAGCGTTAACACTTCATCACTTCATAGTGTCAGCTGTAGGTGGGCCGGTCCAAGGGAGGTGCCAGGAGGTGGGAGGAGGCTGGTGTGCGAGTGAATCAGACGTGCAGTGCTGTGTGTGTGTGTGTGTGTGTGTGTGTGTGAGAGAGAGAGAAACAGACAGACAGAGACAGAAACAGAGACAGAGAGATTGAGAGAGACACACAGAGAGAAAGAGAGACATAGGGAAAGAGAGAGAGAGAGAACACATGTGTATGAAGTTTAACAGACTTCCTTCCTCTTCATGCAACATGATCTAATCCTATCAATTGTCAAGATATTGGCATTTGGCAAATGTGATGAATAAGTTTTTCTGGAAGGAAAAAGAAACTCCAAGACTCAGCCAGAATGTGAGGTCTCTTTGTACGTATGCGCCATATTTCCTCAGAAGCCTCTTGGGGAATTTTTTGCTCATCTGAGATACAGCCCTCCAGGCCTCAGGACAGGGCCTGCATTCATGTTGACTGTTTTCCAAATGTCTAAACTTCATCACAGAGAGAATTAGGACTGACCTAGGGTCAGGGAATGGGAAAGTCGAGTTGGAGCCTGTTTCTTCGGAACGCACGGGTGGCCGCCCAGCACAGGAAATGGGAAAGCTCTGGACTGGGGAGAAAATCTTGAGCCAGTTCAGGTGTTGGCTGTCACTGGCAGGTCCTCAGACTCACCTCTTACTCTCTCGAAGGTGAGGACCATGGTTTCCATGGATGGGGTCCATGTGTTCAGGTGTGCATATGTGTGCACGTGCTTGGGTGGGTGTTCATGTGTGTACAGGGTTGTGCATGCATGTACACATGTATGTGTGTGTATGAGAGAGAAAGGATGCCTGAATTAGCACATTCAGTTATTAAAATAAAATGAAAGCCTCTTTGAAGAAGGTGACGGGTCTACCCAGATGCAGGGCATGTTGTGGACGGCTGGATTAGCGGACTCCTTCCAGGGAGTTTAACCTGTAGCTGTCTGGACATGATCTGGGGATGAGCAGAGGCCAAGAAAAGATGCTCAGAGAGAATAACAAAGAAGAAGAGTGTATGCAAGGGTGGGTTGCCAGGGATTATTTGCATCCAAGAATGTCTTGTTTTATTTGTTAGAAACTCAGAAAAGGAAGTAAGAAGAAAATGTAGAATGTACTACATTTCAGAATTTAGGGTGTCAACAATAAATTGTGCAACTACTGACGCTTATTATGAGCGTTCTTTATTATGGGAATTTGAATATGCCATTCCTAGCCCCTGAATTCATTCTTTCACTCACTTAACCGTTGAACAAATATTTCTTGAGTGCCTGTGATTTATTGATTCACTGATTCAGTCAAGCAATGGAGAGATATCACCCTCTCACTACATGCGTCATACGGTGCTAATTTTGCCAAAATGTTAAACATTTTTGTGGAATGATTTTATTCTAGAAATGATTTTTCCCATCTCTTCAGCATCCTAGAAGAACTTTAAATAATCCTTGGCACGTTATTTCAATATTTTTACGTCACTTGTTTAAAAAACATTCCTAAAGCCAACCATTGTGTTTTCATGGCAAAATATGGTGCTATTGATGTAACTGTAGGAGCGATGACATCCACACACACTAAATTCTGTAAACTATGACTCTACCCCCGATCAGGTTGGCACAGTTTGTAGAAGGAGGGAACAGACTTGAGTTCTGACAAATACTGGGGAAATGCAGGTTCAAGAGCAGTGTGGAAATGATCGTTTCCTCTATATTTTTTGGCAGAATGTCCCAAACCCTTATCCTGGCCTTTTCCTTCTTTTGTTTGGAAAGCTTCTGGTATCCTTGTCCCAGCTCAGCCTGACTCTTGAATGAGTCACCCCCTATGACCGGCTATTCTTTGCAGCCGAGCATAATCTAGCAGTGTCATCTTTTTCCCTTTCCAGAAAGCCAGCTAAGTTCATACCCTGGGGACCAGATTGTGCTGTTACCTGCCACTTGGGCAGAAGCTTGTCTTCATCTCCACGAGCCACAGGCTGGAGTCCTCCCAGAGCAAAGACCAGATTGGCCATTTTTTGATAAAGTGCCCCGGGTCCCTACTGCTTTTTTCATTTGGAGCACAGGGCTGGTGTCTGACTGCTGATGTGACTAATGTTCCCATCTGACCCCCTTATTTCGGGGGGCTGGAGGAGTGGGCGTAGAATGAGGTCTCCAAGAGGAGGGGACAGGGCTTTGTACTCCGGATCAGATGAGCTCCTGCCCTTCCTAGCCTGTCTGCAAGCCCTGAGGGTCAGCGTCAGCCTATGGTCTCTGCCTTGGACCCCGCCCCCGTCCCCACCTCTGTGAAGAGCCCTGCAGGGGGTTCTGCTAGGCTTCGTGCTGCTGAAGCCTCATCCAGTGATGATGGATAACCTGGGACATCCGTGGATGTCCTTCAGGGCAAAATGCCATGCAGTGGAGTCATGGTATTTGAAGACCGCTGGCCGGTGGGACCAGAGGGCTAGGAACCAGCAGAAACCCCGGGGGTTGCTCCCCTGCAGCCATTCCTTTCTCATAGGTTCTCACAGCCCTGACCCTGGTTGACAAAGGGGCCTCAAGCCCTGCCTTACTAACCGGTCCAGCCGCATCCAAGCTCTCTCTCTAGCTCACGTAGCTTTGCCCTATAGCCATCTTGAACTTCTTCCAGCTACTGGAACTGCCCTTGCCCACCTCTGGGCTGCCACACATGCTGTTCCCTGTGCTGATACACTCTTCCCTCCCCCAGCCTGGCCGTGTCCTAATCCTCCAGCAGGTTTCAGCTTCTGTGGGGCACCCCTGAGGGTGTCATCCTTGGCCATCCTAAAGAGATCAGGGGCCTGATCCTGTGCTTCCACACGCCTCACACATTCCCTGATGACAAAGCCTGGACCACATGGGTCAGCCTCTGGGCTCAGCCACGTCCTACCCTAGTATGTCAGCTCTGCGGGGACCAGACCTGTGTGATACCGCTCTCTCCCCAGGGCCTGCACGTCACGGTCGGTTGGTAGCTGTGGGAATAAAGAGCCCTGCGCACCTAATGCCAGGTGCTGAGCAAGGTGCCAGGACACAGGGATGAGAAAAAGGCCCGGGACCGGGGCTTCCTGGGGCCGGGCTGAGGGAATCAGAGAATTACAACATGGTGCCCAAAGTGGTCCCCTGCATGGGATTCTAGTGTTCTTGGAGAGGCTGGAGGATGGATGCAGGATGTCCAGCCCAGGGGAGGGGCAGCAGTCAGGGAAAGCTGCCTAGAGGAGGTGACGCCTTAGATGAGTGTTCTCCTTGCTGCCTTGTGCTGCCCACTAGGCTCCTGGAACCATGGAACTGTGGCCTTGAGCTGTGCTCTGGAGCCAGGGGTGGCGGCAGGGCTCCCAGGACCACAGGTGGGAGTTTGGTGCCCAAGGTGTCCAGGCTGGTGGGAGCCCTGTGGCCTCTGGCTCTCTGATGGTGGCTGTATTAGTCAGCTAGGGCTGCCGTAGCCAAATACCTGAAACTGAGTGGTTTAAACAACATTTACTTCCTCATAGTTCTGGAGGCTGAATGTTCCAGATCAAGGTGTGGGCAGGGCTGGTTTCTCCTGAGGCCTCTCTCCTTGGCTTGTGGACGGACTTCCTCTCCCTGTGTCCTCACGTGGCCATCCCTCTGTGTCCAAGCCTCCCTGGTGTCTCTACGTCCAGATTTTCTCTTCTTACGAGGACACCAGTCAGATTGGATTAAGGCCCCACCCTGATGGCTTCATTTTACTTTAGTCACCTCTGTAAAGACCTGATCTCCAAATACAGTCACAGTCTGGGGTGCTGGGGGTTAGGGCTTCCACACAGGAATTTGTAGGAGGGATGCAATGCAATTCAACGCAATAGTAGCTAAGGCACACGCTACGTGCATCGTTTGCGTAATGTTTGCACACCTCCGTAGAGTATGTAAACGTCACCTAAATACCCTGAAATTTGTCACCCTTTACTCACCTGTTCTTGACTTTCCCCCTTGTTTCCCACTGGGTTTCAAACCTCAGCCACCTCTATGGCCACATTCCAGCACAGAGGGCAAGTGTCCAGGAGGTATGAGAGATGCTGTGAGGTCAGACCCTTCCGGGTCATGGGGACATTCGGACCACAATTAAGCGGTGCTGTTTACTGGTTGGTGAAGCTAAGCTTGACGTAAACTTCTGCTCCTTTGCTTTAGTTCTTATTTCCCTGAGAGGATTTTCAAGGTCAGCTGAACCCCTTCCACTGTCAATCAGTGTGAGGTGTGTCCCCACAAGAAGCACCCTGACTTAGCAGGGAGGTGGGATTTCCCAGCCCTTGGATCCTTAGTTAGGGTCCCCTTGAAAGGACTGTGGTTACTGGGCCACCTTGGGTCGCATCCTCATTAAAGCAGATGGGACAGAGCAAGCATGCTATGGTTGATGGTGAATAATCATAGTTTTTTTTTTTTTTACCTTATTATTATTTTTATTGAATGAAAGATTTTTTTACATCCTATAGAGCTTTACAATTTTCAAAAGTTTCACACATATGACTTCATATAATCCCATAATAATCCCCTTTCTTCCCTCCCCACCCTGTATTGCCCCTCCCCACTTCCCTCGCCCCACTGTTAACTACTAGTTTGTTCTCTATATCTGAGTCTGCTTCTTTTTTGTTTTATTCACTAGTTTGTTGTATTTTTTTAGATTCCACATATAAGTGATATCATACAGCACTTGTCTTTCTCTGTCTGACTTATTTCACTTAGCTTAATGCCCTCAAGTCCATTCATGTTGCCACAAATGGCAAAATTTCCTTCTTTTTTATGGCTGAGTAGTATTTGGACAATTACTCGGTCCCCTCAAGGGCCCTGAGTTCTCCCCAAGGGGCTCCATTTTATTCCCCTTTCTGGCACTGTCATTAACCCCTCACTCTGGTGTTTTTGCTTCCCATGTGGTTTCAGAAGAGCTTAGCGACCCAAAGTTCCACTTTCTCTCCTGAAAGAAAGAGTGCTGGTATAGCTCTTCACCACCCTTCCTGCAATGGCATCAACTAAATCTGATAAAGAGAACTTTATAGACATTAATTATAGCTGAGGACTCCATTCTGTGTTTTATATGCAAGCCTTCTGTGCTCTGTTTAATTTCTTAGGAGAAACCTCATAGCAAATTAACGTTTATATGGGCCCATTAATCTTCAAAACATTTCAATGACTTTAGTCAATCCCAATGACCCTTTTGTTCAGGTAATAATGAGCCTTTCTGGTCTCATATTCTTCTCCCTTCTACGTCTACACTTTTGTTGATGCAAGAAAAAACAAACACAAAGAAATGAAATACTCTGTGTGATCCGTGCCTCAGGGCTGGGGCCAGGTTTGGATGGGCCACATTCCAGGTTCCTGGTCCCATGTTCTGGTCAATCAAGGCCTCTCCTCAAAGTGGACTCACTCTGCAGCAAGAAGCTCAAAGCCACGTTTGATTTCCGAAGCCTCTGACCAACTCTAAACAGGCCTCTTTTCATTAAACATGCACATACACACGTGCACACACACGAGTGCACGCACTCTTGCGTTGGCACGCACTTTTGCAGACTGGCAAAGAGGTTTGTGTGTGGGGAGGTGGGAATAGAGGTGGGCTTCTCTGAGGAGCCCTGTATCAGTCGATTGGGGCGTTTACTGGCTGCCAGGTGAAGAAAACCTGTGGAACGAAGTGGACAGGCCACCCCCTCTCGGAAAGCCTGCTCTCACTCCGTCGAGGTCTGGCGCGGGCAGAGCCAGGATGGACGTAGTCAGTCCTATACTTCTAGTTTCCAAAGTGCAATTCCCAGCCGCGTTTTGGTAAGTTCATTGCAGACAGAGCCCCTCTATTTGCAGGGGACCCCGGGAGGTACAGGGACTGCATTCTTTGTGGCTGTGTTCTCCAGCCTAGACCAGTTGTCCGGCTCCTTGATTCCAGGTTTGGATTCCAGCTCCATGTCTTTCACTGGCAGAGCTCTCGCCAAAGGGATCTTTCTCCAATGGTTCAGAAAAAAAGTCAGTGAAATAGTGGTTTTAAGTGTTTTCAGTGGATTTTGGAGAAAGAAGTCAAGAAGAAAATGAGCAGAAAAAGTCCTTCCAGGTACAACCTGATGCAAAGGCTCTCTACAAGATGCAAAGAGAGCAGGTGACCCGATGATTAGTCTGTGCATTTCTGCTCCATAGAAATACTCCCGAGAAAGGGCCCGACTCCCACGGCACCCATCAGGAAGTGCAGGAGAAACCTTCTGGCGTGGAGGGACAGCCACCGAGACGCTGCGGACGCCCCCTCCCTCTGAGCCTTGGTGCGGGAATTTCTTAGAGCAGGACATGAAAAGGGCATGTGACCCTGATGTGAACAGACAAATCCCCTGCGGATGCTAATCTTACGCTCATGTTCTTGCAGTTTTTGTTTTCCCGCCATCACCAGCCTGACACCAGCCTGGTGTTCAGACCACAGTGACCACCACGGGATTCTGTTAAAAGGGATAATCTACTCAACCATTCCATAGCCTCAACTGCCCGGGCTCACGGGGAGAGATGCTGATACAAATTTTCTCGTTCAGAGAGAATAACCTTTCACTTATTATTTATCACCTTAATCACTTTTTTTGTTGTTGTTGTTAGAGGGACCAGTAATCCTGAGAGGAAAATGATGGCTAGAGAGGGTGTCAGGTGTCATAGCAAGGGCCTCAGATAAGGACCCTCCAATTCTTCTGCGAGTGGAGACCCAGGCCTCTGCTTCCAGGATCAGCCTAGTTTCAGGCAACCAGTCGGAAGAACACTGTTTTCCCGCCTCCAAGGACATCTATTCGACAGATAGCAAGGCAGACCCACTCACCTGGTGGACCAATTTCCATGTGTATTGCTGCCTACCTCTCTCATATTTACTACCTCTAAGTGCTCACCCATCCTCCCTACTCATTGTCTCTTCCACCCAGCACAGTTTTGGACACCTAGACTGTACCTGTACCTGCATCCATGGTCTTGGGCACCTACAATTTTCTTTGTGCTTTGGGACATTCCTGCAAAAAGTCAGAAGCGATGCAAAGCTTCCCCGTGACCAGGGGTGGGTAAGGGAGGGTTGTCGGATTCCAAACTGCCAGTGACGTTCAGGTGTAAACCAAAGGGCCGCCGCCAGCCGGGCGGGGAGGGTGGTGGTACCTTTCCAGTATATCTCAGTGGTTAGTCCTTCCAGCCTAGAGAGAGACAGCAGCAGAGCAGTGGATGGGTGTGGCCTGAAGAAGGTACAGACAGGAAAGTCAGGAATACATACAGTACTATCCTGGAAATTAGCAATCAGATTTTAGGTCAGCGGTTTTAGAAAATTATATGCTTTCTCATAGTTAAAATAAAACCTTATTTTTAAGGGACATTTCTATTCTTGTTTTTTTTTAAACATCTTTATTGGAGTATAATTGCTTTACAATGGTGTGTGTGTTTCTGCTTTATAACAAAGTGAATCAGCTATACATATGCATATATCCCCACATCTCCTCCCTCTTAAGCTTCCCTCCCACCCTCCCTATCCCACGCCTCTAGGTAGTCACAAAGCACCGAGCTGATCTCCCTGGGCTATGCAGCTGCTTCCCACTAGCTATCTATTTTACATTTGGTAGCGTATGTATGTCCATGCCACTCTCTCACTTCGTCCCAGCTTACCCTCCCCCTCCCCATGTCCTCAAGTCCATTCTTTACGTCTGCGTCTTTATTCCTGTCCTGCCCGATTCTCATTTTTAAGATGGAGCAACAGTGGGGCAGAAATAGCGCATGTGAAGGATTAGAGCTCCAAAGCAGACTTGCGGTCAGAAGCAAACTGAAAACTCTTCCTATCGCTACTCGGTGGGTCGATCCCAAATGTGTCTAGAAGAGCCGCTGGCGGAGACCATGAAGGTGGAGAGCCCTGGGATGGGGGTGAGGGTGGGGATGGGCGTTGGAGGGGAGAGGCGAGGGGCGAGAAGGCAAGCTGATTCTCCCCAGGCCAGCTCCTAGCTCATGCTGCCGCCGAGGAACCATCTCCAGCTGCATTAACTGTTTGGGGCAGGAGAGGAAGGCTTCCCAGACCGAGAACATCATTCCGATCAGGTCTGGATAAGAAGAAAGTGTTTGAGGAAGAGGATTATCTTGGCGAGTTCTTGGAGAGAGTTGTCAGAGCAATTTGGAAATGAAAATCAACTTTGAAAACCATCACGTGTGTTATTCTGAAACGATTTTATGTAAAACTGGAAATGCCCACCCATGTGAACTACTTATTTGGGGGATTATCTGCTACACACGTTTTAAATTCCACCTGGGTCCCCTTTGCTACTGCTCACATCTTGTAGCATCCTTGCCCCAAGGCTACAGGGAAGATGGGGAGAGGATGGGGTGGGGGATGATCACATGACCCACATCAATCATTGTCACGTGGTGGTGGGGGGAGGGTGGCCTCATAAAATACTGGACACCCAGTTACATTGAAATTTCATTATTTCTACAGTATAAGGATGTTCCAAATACTGCTTGGGATATACTTATACTAAAAAAATAATTCATTGTTTATCTGAAATTCAAATTTAACTTTTGGTTTTGCTAAATATGTGTCCCTTCTGCAGGGAGACTCTTTCAAGTAGACTTAGCCGAGGTGTTATTCCCTTCCTGCCAAAAGACCTGGTGTCTACGTATGGGTGTGCGTGTGAAGACACAAAATGCAACCCTTTGTTGCAGGACTGTAGAGAGTGAAAGAATCTTCTAGCAGCGAGCAGATACAGCAATGACTTGTGGGTGGGGTACCTTGACAGATAGGGGGTCTCCTTAATTTTCAGCCTGAGACAGAACAGTGCATCCATTAGAAACAGCAGGAAGTAGGTCTCTATATGCCGTTACTGAGGACCATCCACTCACGGGACTGCTATGGGTTGAATTGTGTCCCCCCACCAAAAGATAGGTCGGAGTCCTAACCCCTGGTACCTCAGAACATGTCCTGCTTTGGAAATGGGGTCTTTGCAGATATAACTAGTTAAGATGAGGTCACTCATAGTGGCTTAGTATGGGTCCTATCCCATATGACTGGTGTCCTTATAAGAAGAGAAGCAGTAACACAGGACACACAGGGAGATGCCGCGTGATGACAGTGGCCGAGATGGGAGTGATTTGTCTATCAGCCAAGGAATGCCGAGGGTTGTTGGCAACGCCAGAAGCTAAAAGAGAGGTTGGGGAGCGGATTCTCCCTCACCACCCTTAGGAGGAACCAACCCTGCTGACACTTGACCTTGAACTTCTGGACTCCAAACTGAGAGGTAAATTCCTGTTGCTTAAGCCACCCAGTCTGCAGTGCTTCATCACAGCAGCCCCAGGAAACTACCAGCGTGGCCGTCATTTGATGGCCAGCAAAGAGACTGAGGGTGCTCTGCAATAATTTAAAGTCCTGAATTCAAGCAAGAGGCTCTTCCGACAACCAGTGGAGTGGGATACAAAAAACAGAGATGGTTCACCAGGATTAGTGACTCTAGACACAAAAATAAGACGAGCACCTGGCCAGACCCAGGAGGGAGCTACTTCTGACACCCAGCATAGGCTTGGTGACACCAGAAAGACATTCCAGGTATTCCTAACCTATGTGTGTGTCAGAGTGTGTAGATAAAAACTCTGTTACATTATCTGCTGACTGCACCCTGTATATAATATATAATATATATTGACTGCACTCTGTATGTAATGCCTTCCCTGGTAGGGGTCATACTCTTGATTGTCATTATGAAGTCTTAAATTAAAATAATTGCTTGAGATTCTCTCATCAAGGTGAGTAGATCAGGACAGTCAAGATGCCAGTGTCAGTCTAATATCTAGGTCAGAGGAGCCTCCACCCTCTTAGGAAATGTGTCTTTCACACACACTCTGCTCAAGGGTGACGTGTGTTCTGTTCCACCCCCAACTCCATCAGTTGCTGTATATTCTGAAACTACAAAGTGATTTTAGTGTGATCTTATATGCATTCAGAAAAAAAAAACAGATATGTTCCCCATCACTTAGGATAACTCCCAATCTCAATCATTCAATTCTACTTCATTCAGCTCATCCATAAGCAAAAAGAGGTGATGAGTTTGAGGTCAAAGTTCTTAAATTAGACAGAAGTGTTTATTCATTGCCCACTATGTGCAAATCCTAGGTGTCACCAGGCTTGGGTGTACCGGGTATACAGGTGTCTATACATTTGCCGTCCTAGGGACTCTGGGTGACATTAATGGAAGGCTCGGTTGTTTCGACATGGGTTACAAATTAAGGTTGGGGTCTGTCAGACCTTTGCTTACAGCCAGGGGTGAACATCCTCTACCCTCCCCACCCTTTCCCCCCACTGGGCATCATGTCTGAAGGACACTCATCCTTGAGTCGGGTTTCTTGTCTTTCAGCCATCTGGTTTTGGGTTTTTTAATTCTGTTCCTACTCTTTCCTTGGCTTTAGTGCCCTTTCTTTTCCCCATATCTGTCCCCCAACTGTGCACATCATCTCTTTTAAGAGCTCACCTCTTCCAGGAAGGCTTCCTGGAATCTCTCCTTTGCCTTACATCCTCATCGTTTATATAATCCATCTAAATAAATATACCATAGTTGGGTTCACAGTGATACACTGCTTTGCAACGTGTGTCTGATTCCACCAAAACCCTTTTTGGTCTCTTTTCAGAGTCCTCAAATTTCACTCTACGCCCAATGGGCCACTCCTTCCTCCTCCCCTTCCATTCATGAGCCGACGCTCAGCGCCTTTTTGTCCATTCACACATGACATGAGTCTACCTGTGCTCTTCTTAAATAACCTTTATGACATTCATGTGAGTTAGGGAGAAAATTAACAGGAAAAATTGCAGAGCCACCTGGAGCAGTCGCCCTGCTTATCTCTCGGGGTTTTATCCCATTTCCCCCATAATTAGGTTACTTGTGATGCAGCCAGATAATTGCCTGCCCCACCCCCCAGGGAACTCCAGCGCTATCTGTGAACACACACATCTCCCTACTGCAGGACAGATGTCAGGTGTGGTTTCCTTCCCACACAAACATCTGCTCTGTTGTTCCAAGTCTGTCATGAGAGCCAGACTAGCGAAGGGATGGGTTCTTGGGTGAGGTGCTGGGTCCTGCCAAGTTCTAGGCACCCGCCTGGGCCTCTCAAACTGTGTGACCCATCATCCCTGACTGGAAGGGCCTCTGTGGCTGCATTTAGAAATAAGCCCCCTGGATACTGTGCTCCCATGTTCTGGTGGCCTGGGGCAAAAATGGGTCTAGGGACAAAATGACTCTTGACGTTGACGTGAGTACGCTGAGTAATTTCTATTTTGGGCAGCCACAGCTCTTTTCCCCTTTTCTCTAACAGATGAATGAATGACCAGTGAGCCACGACCTGGAAACCAAAAGACTCACGCACGTAGGGTGCGCCCAGCTGTACTCACAAACGTCTTCGAGGGCTTCCTAGGCATTCCGGGGTCCTGACCCAGCCACCTCCTGGCCCCAGAACTTTCCCTGTGGGCCTTCAGGAGGCCTGGCTCTCCCAGGGACCATGGGTGCAGCTTGTGATAGCAGTTGATTTTTTTTTTAAGCACATAATAATTTGCAGATGTTGGCAGTCACCGGCCAAGCCAGACCAAAGTTCCAAACGCTAAACCACAAACATATATCATTTGTACCCTCTGATTCCCGGAAATGAGACAGTGTTACAATACAATAGTTCATGAAGATGAATATGCCTGTTCCCTTTAGGCAGTGGGCTGGTGCCGATCTGGTGGAGATTACTGGCTATACGTCAATTGCATTGCTTTACAAAGACGGAGAGACATCTCTTTGCTTCTGGTTAGTGAAGATCACCTGTCTTCTTCACGTGACAGTGAATCTTTAAAGATTCCAGCCGCACAGAGCTTATGTTGAAAGAGACCCAACAGCACTAGTGTAGGTTTCTCACGTCTAAATCTGGAGTTCTCAACCTACTTTGTGCTTAGGACTCCTTAGGATTCCTTCAGCAGCCTGGAGAAGCCTAGGATGGCTTCTCAGAATAAGGGCTTAAGTGTATAGGGTTACCAAGGAAACCATTATGCTGAAACACAGTTCACAAAATATTACAAAAAAACCAGAACTGTGGAATGGTAATCCATGTGCTTCTTTATTAATACATTAAAAACAAGATTGAGCGGTCTGTCGAATAACTACCATAATTTCAAAGGCGAGGGAAGCATGGAAGGTATGTAAGGTTCTTGCAACGGCAGCAACGCAATATGAAAATATCTGTGGGTCCGGTGGTCACAGGCGTGGCAGAGCCTGTGGGCTTCGTTGCCTGTGTTTCTGAAGCAGGGAAATGCTACATTCTGCTGGGGGTCAGTGAAAATAACAATACAATTTCTTTCCCACCCAAGTTTACAGACGGCTGGACTTCTAACTCGGGTAAGCCCCTGTGTTCTGTGCCCCGGTGGTGATGGCTCCGGACACAGGTGGACGCTGCTTTGCCCCTACTCTCCTGTGTGCAGGCCCTTGCTTGGCCTTGTGGCTCTGATGACCTTTGACCTCCTGCCCTTTCTGAGTCCTGGCTTATCTTCCCTAAGGTCTCTTGGTTGAACCGGGTCCTCGTGACGAAGCTAGAAATTTACCCCCTTCCGAGGAGTCAAACCAAATTGAGTGAGTTGGTTCTTTTTATATGGGTCTAAGCCCATATAAGGGGTCCACTCCATTTGAAAGACTTTTTCCAAAGAAACAAGACACCAAATATGAAGCCTGGTTTTCAGCAAGGCCACCTACCTGCTCCTGGGCTTGTGGATGCTGTCACAAAGTGGCCCAAAACAATAGGAAGATGTTCTCCCACAGTTCTGGAGGCCAGAAGCCCCAGATCAAGGTGTCAGCAGGAGAGGCCCGGGAGAGGATCCCTCCTACCTCTTCCAGCTCCTGGTGGCTTCAGGCAGTCCTTGTTTTGTGGCTGCATCGCTCCCATCTCTGGCTCTGTCCGTATGGCCTCTTCCCTGTGCACCTTTTCTGAGGACACAATTCAGCTCACTAAAACACCCGAGTCAGAAATTGTCTATAGGAGTGATGGAGTGTAGAAACCAGGAGTGTGGAGAAACGAAAAGTCTCCTCACCAGGCTGCTGCAGAACCACAAAGCCGGGCTTCCTGGAGAAACTGCACCGTGCCTGACGTGGAGCCTGGAGCTCCTGTGAATCGTCTCACTAAGTCCCCACAACCACATGCAGGGGTAGGGCTGTTGTATTCGCAGTTTACAGGTGAGCAAATGGAGGCTCAGAGAGATTAACTTGCTCTCATCCACAAATCAGTCCTGGAGTGAATCCAGATAGCTTCATTCTGGGTGCTCTCATCAGCTGACCTTCAAGGCCTTCCTGTGCTATCCAGGATACTAGACCCTTACTACATGTGACTATTTGAATTTAAAATAATTAACTCTAAATAAAATCTAAAATCCAGTCCCTCCAAGGCAATGGAGGGGAGCAGCTACCATATTGGACAACACAGAAACATAGAATGTTTCTGTCAGCACAGAAAGCTCTTCTGAGTGGTACTTCTCTGGACCAATGTTTATATTTATCTTATAATAATATCTATAGCAATGGCAAAACAACTAACCAGAATCCTCAATTAACCAGACAGTTTTTTCAACAAATAGTTTTGTGGAGTAAGAAGAAAATGAGAGGCAGAAAAATGGAAGAGAGATTTTAAAAATCCAACCACATTCTCAGGAATACCAGGAGAATGGCCAAGTGTAGCTCCACCTAGGAGTCCCGTGGCGTCATCGTGGACCCCTGACCTCCGGGCGGCCGTCCTCATTCAAAAAAGCAAGAGTAAATTATATCCGCTCCATTACACTGGCTAGGGCAAGAATGTAGACTGGGCTTATTCCACAAATGCCCAGCTTTTGCAAAGATCTCCTTGAACTAGCCAGTAAAAGGAACTTAAACTTCTTATTTTGGGGGCATTCCACTTGACCGAGTTTCATCCGTGTTCCCAGATTGGAGGGAAGAGGACCTGTTGGCCATTGGACCAACCAATTCTGCCATTTTCTTGCAGTTGGGGGATTTCTTTAATATCCACCTTGGTTTTATAATGACGCCAGTAAACATACATTCAAAATGGAGGCAGAAGTTCACGCTCCAATGATGACAGCTTGAGCAGACCTTGTTGGGGTCCTGGGTGAGGTGGCAGCTGGCGCTGGAAGAGGCGGGGGTGTGGAGGGACTACAGTGGACACCAGTGGCCAGAGGAATTCACGGCCGGCACACTGGAAAGGAGATAGTGTAGTGGGCTCTGCCCAGGGTAGCTTAGCGCCTTTGAATGGGGATGGGGCTTGACAGGGACGGGGTGGGGAGGTGGCAGTATTGCTTTCATGAACTTTGCTCTTTGTAGGAGGGGCAGGTTCAAGCTGTGCGCAAGTTTTAGAGGCCACGGTAATCATCATCGTGCATCCTTGGTCCAGGTAAGGATGGAAAACCCTTTCTCGTGTTCTCTGACAGCTGGGGAAGCCGAGGGAGTGTGTGATCAAGGCCCAGGACTGGTCAGTGGGTGAGCACACAAGTCAGAGGACGGAAGGTCTACTGGCGTCCAGCCAGGGCTGCTGCCTGGGGAGTGTCCCAGAGCCACGAGGCAGCTGGGGGCTGGGGGCTACTGTGGGCCCTCCCTTCATGCTCATGATGCCTGGACTCCTTTCTGCGCCCCTGGGTGGCTTCCTCACGGAGAAGCTGCTGCTTCTGCATTTACAGTTTGCCACAAACCAAACGGCAAGGGCAGGGCCGCTCTGGGGTCCCACCGCTCCTGGGAAGGGCTGGGGACTTCCAGTGTCTGGGAACATCTTTCCCCTCCGTTGTCTTGACTCATTTATGAAAGAGCAGCTCAAAAGCCTGTCTGTGACTTCTGTGTTTTCCTGAAAATGTGGGGATGTGCCTGGTCCCTCTAACCCAGGCACAGCAGAGATGTCAGAGGTCTGGGGTATCTCAGATTCCTCTCTGTAAACACTCCCTCCCGACCCTGGGAAGGAAGCATCCAGGGAAATGGAGTTAGCAATGAGCCAAATGGGGATTTGCCAAAATGCCAATAAATGCTAGACACTCAGATGGGTGAGGTGGGAGCCCTGAACTTACACAAGCCACCCCGCCGCCCCCCAATCATTAAATCATGATTCACTGAGAACTTCCAAGTGCCAGGCGTGGGCGAACAAGGAGGGAGCAGGACCAGACCCCAGGCCTGCCCTTAGGCAGGGAGGTCCAGGCAATGGAATCAGGCCCCAAACACCCATTGCTTTGCTTTCCTTTCCACACGTCCTTCCTCTCTCTTCAACTGACACACCCAATCTCTTGCCGAGAAAGGACCACTCAACATTTACTATGACTCTTGAGGTTCATGGTCTTGGAATGCAGGGCTTCTGATGGCCAAGCAATGTGTTCAATGCCAAAGCCACTCAGGAGCTCAACGCGAGTCCCCATCCAGCGGGACGAGGTGCGATGCTGCAGAAGCTGGGCTCCCGAAGGAAACTTCCCACCCCTGCCCTGGCCTGAGTGCTAAACCAAGGTGGAGTGTGTCTTTTTTTTTTTTTAATTTATTTTTGGCTGTGTTGGGTCTTCGTTTCTGTGCGAGGGCTTTCTCCAGTTGCAGCGAGCGGGGGCCACTCTTCATTGCGGTGCGTGGGCCTCTCACTGTCGCGGCCTCTCTTGTTGTGGAGCACAGGCTCCAGATGTGCAGGCTCATTAGTTGTGGCTCACGGGCTTAGTTGCTCCGCGGCATGTGGGATCTTCCCAGGCCAGGGCTCGAACCCGTGTCCCCTGCATTGGCAGGCAGATTCTTAACCACTGCGCCACCAGGGAAGCCCTGGAGTGTGTCTTAAAAGAAGTTAGGAAGGCTGTGGACTGTCATTCTGAAAACCAACTCCCATTTGTGGCCAATCCAATCATAACTCCAGTGCTGAGCACCAGAAGTACCACGGCTGGGATGTCACCTTTACCTCCTGGTAGCTTCTCACCTGGGCCAGTCTGTCCAGTGCCTCCATAACACCTTCCAGCTTCCGGGTACCCACTAGTCTAACTCTGATGACTCTTGGTGTAAACGCCTCTGGATATTCACAGAGTCGGGGCTGGCTGTGGTTGAATTGCAAAGTCAAAGCCATGGCCATTGGGACATCCTTGGTTCTGAATGTAGGCAGTATAAGTAAAGACCAGAAGCAGTAAGGACAAAGCCTGATGCGCCATTGTGCAAAGGGTTGGTTGAGAGTCAGCCCCTCCTTAGGGGCTTAGGAGCTGGGCCCCACCCTGGCTTCCTGGCAGCCCCATCTGCTGGGGAGGCTGAGTGGCATGGGAAGCGCCGGCCTCATGCCCTCCCCACCCTCTCCACCCTCTCTTCTCTCCCAAGTGTGGATGCACCATTGATCAGGCCTGGAAACTCTCCCGACTGCCCAGGCTTGGGGCCACCTGCCTGTCCTCTGAGCTCTTACCCTGCTGTTCCCCTCGCCCAGAGAGCACTTCCAGACACCCCTCCCTGCATGAATCTCACCTGTTCATCAAAGTCTAGCTAAGAGGCCTCCATCTCCATCAGACTTTCCCAATCACACCTTTGAACTCCTATTGCACCCTTCAAATGCTTACCCTGTTTTAGGTTTGGTTGTCACGGTGATTCTCCTACTTGACTCATGGGAAGGGATTTCACTGAACTCCCTCACCTCCCCCAGAAGGTCTGGGTCTGAACCTGACCTGGGAAAACACTCAGTAGAAGGACTACCCCACCCTCTTTCGATTGCCTTGGACGCAGGACAGCAAAATGCTGTTGCAGATGGCCTGGCTGGGTGCAGAGTGCATGGCGAAATAGTTACATGTGTTGCCTTAAACTGGGTGGAGAATATGGTGCCACAGTGAGAGAAGTAAAAATCCCGCACTTTACAGTGTGAACTGCCCAAATTACCAAGGATAATAATAACAAAACAATATTTCTAAAGCTACATTTTTTAATATTCTATACATTTCATTATGAAAAATTTCAAAAATCACAAATGTAGAAAGACTAGAATCATGAACCTTTATATACTCATTGCCCAGCTTCAATAATTATCAACCCGTTAACTCTCTTGAAAAACCAGGTTTGCATCTGAGTCTAGTATGACATATCCTCTGTCACAGAGCTCTTCAGAAACAGTATCTTACAGAGCAACCCCCAGGCAAAAGAATAGAAAGAGAACATGGCATGAGAAACAAAGGCAGGCTGTAAATAAATGCCTAAAATGGAGAAAATCTGCCCATTTTTACAGCAGTCCAGAAAACACAGACTTGTTATGAAAGGACACTGTTCCTTTAAATTACTTACTGATCCCACCCAGATCTTGCGCCCTGGTCAAATGCCTGACCACTCTTGCTTTAACTTAATCTAAAAATCATGAGTAGAAGATTACAAAAGATCCAAAAGCAAAGACAATTTTTATTTCCCACAGAACAGAACAATATCAAATAGCCAACTCCATCCCCAACAATGGTCCTTGCTGTTGGCATTTGCTTAACCAGTCTTTAATTCCTGTTGGATAAACTTTATAAGGTAAGATGTAACATTTTTGTTTTATTTATTCATTTATTAAAAAATTTTTTTTTTGCGGTACGCGGGCCTCTCACTGTCGTGGCCCCTCCCGTTGCGGAGCACAGGCTCCGGACGCGCAGGCTCAGCGGCCATGGCTCACGGGCCTAGCCGCTCCGTGGCATGTGGGATCTTCCCGGACCGGTGCACGAACCCGTGTCCCCTGCATTGGCAGGCGGACTCTCAACAACTGTGCCACCAGGGAAGCCCCTAAATTTTTTTTTTAACGTCTTGATTGGAGTATAATTGCTTTACAATGGTGTGTTAGTTTCTGCTTTATAACAAAGTGAATCAGTTATACATATACATATGTTCCCATATCTCTTCCCTCTTGTGTCTCCCTCCCTCCCACCCTCCCTATCCCACCCCTCTAGGTGGTCACAAAGCACCGAAGCTACGATTTTTTAAATGCCCCCAATGCACCAGGTGATTTATATACATGTTATAATTGACTCTTACAATAGCTCTGCAGTGCTCAGGCCATCATCATCACCACCATCAGTATCATCACCACCATCACCATCACCATCATCATCATCATCATCATTATCATCATCACCACCATCATCATCACCATCATCACCATCACCACCATCAGTATCATCATCACCATCACCATCACCATTATCATCATCATCACCATCACCATTATCATCACCATCATCATCACCATCATCACCATCACCACCATCAGTATCATCATCATCACCATCACCATCACCATTATCATCATCACCACCATCACCATCACCACCATCATCATAACCATCACCATAATTACCATCATCATCATCATTGTCCAGTTGGGATGACCAGGGTTGGGGTAAATCGAATGACTTACCTGAGATCCCACAGCTCGTCAGAGCCAGCACCTCAACTTGGGTCCTTCTGCTGTTCAAATCCATGCTTTACCCAAATAGCCTAAAATTGCTTTGTAAAAATAATAATTATTTATTTTTAAATGGATTCAATGGTTTTCTGTTTATTGTCTCATTTGAAATAAAAGGAAGATTTCAGAAGTTATTATTACATATATTGTAATACCAGTTGAATCTAGTTCAAACCCTTGGTTTCCACCTGGCTGCCCATTGGGACCACCTGGAGATTTGGTTCAAACCAGCCTCTGATTCCGAGATCCCAGGGGCCTCCTCTTCCAGGCTACTCCTATGGGTATGTGATTTGCCAGGATGTGATTTGGCCCCAAGGCCAACATAACCAGGCTGACACTTTCTTCTCAGGGGACTGTTGGCCGTGGGCTTCATGGTCTGTGGGGAATTAGGACCCTTCTAATCTCCCCAGGTTCAGTGGGTGGGCCTGCTGTCCCAGAGCCCACACCACACACACACACACACACACACACATACACACACACACACACACACACACACACACACACACACACACACACACACACACACACACACACACACACACGGGCTGGCCTTCCAGGAATTTGCCTGGAGGCCTGACTCCAGGGAGGTGTCTCTTCCCTCCCCAGCCGCTTCTCCCTCTTTCTTAAGGATCTGTTTTGGTTTCATATGTTACCAGTCTGTTAATACCTCCTTTTACTTCCGCACTTTCGCGGGTGGAGGAAGTACATGTGGGGAAGAGGATTCCAGAGCAGGAGTGAGAGGCACTGGCTTTGCACCTGGGCCGTAATGCTTAGCATCCACACGGCCTTGAAAGACCCAATTCTGGACGCTTTCTTTCCTCTTGTGTGAAAGACCCACACGCCTACCCTGCCTACCTCACAGGGTCACTTAGCTCCAGAGAACCATAAACGTCCTTGGGAAAATATAAGGTCCAATGCAGTGGATGGTGGGATTGGGAGCAATGTAGCCCAATGGGACTGGCATGGTCTGATGTCATAGATGGGGTGACCTGGTCCCCTGCTTTGCCTGGGGCAGTCATGGTTCATACTAGTGACCCTTCAACTCTCAAAACTAGTAAAAGATACTATTAACTTCAACGTAAGCCCCAAGTCTTAAGATCTTGGGCAAATCCCTGAATTTCTCTAAGTCTTAGTTTTCTACTCTGTAAAATGGGACTCATAATACATGCATTTAGATGCATATTTTGCACGTCAAAAGAGATTCCAGTTGAGATCTCTTTATGAACTGGAAAAAGTCCTACAAGTAGTAGGTGTTATTATTGTTCAATCCAGGTGGTGTGAAATTTGGAGGTACCATTTCGTGTCAGCGCTGGAATTTGGTTCTTTGCTGAGGGTTATCCTGTCTCTCCTTTAGACTCTTTCCTCCTCTGGCCCAAGAGGCCACTTGCTTTCCCAGTTACCTTGTCTGAAAACTAGAGGGACTGGCGTCTGGATTTCCGAGCTGCCTCCCAGGGTTGACGTTCTATGATTTCACAATTCTTAAAATGTTTGGCCCGCTGCTATGGGTTGGTTGTTTTCTTAAGAACAAAGAAAGGCAGACAACCTAAACATGAAATCCGACCCCAGCAGTGAATTGCATGGACTTTGAACACAGCATTAAGCAGAATGGTTATGTCTAATGCTGAGCCTGCCGGCCTTGCCAGGGCCTGATACCTGGAATCAGATGTCTGAACTTGATATACACCTGCAGGTACAGTTACGGATTTTAATCCAGCGAGCTCTGTTGTTGAAGCTGCTTGAGGA
Source organism: Tursiops truncatus (assembly GCF_011762595.2). NCBI lineage: Eukaryota > Metazoa > Chordata > Mammalia > Artiodactyla > Delphinidae > Tursiops > Tursiops truncatus. Next base: position 137,738,142 of record NC_047037.1, on the reverse strand, counting down.
CATTCAGTAACTTTCTCTAAAAGCTTGTGTTATATGACTCTTTGTTTTCCCAAGAAAAATGACTCACGTTGTATTACAACTGACTTCAGCACCTTGGCCTCTGGTCGAGGGGTTTTTCTTGGTTAGGATTCGTTTGGCTTTTGTAGAGTTTCCGTGCAATCTCTGGGGATGTCTCCCGGCAATTAATTAACGTGCACTATGTGTTTGGGGATTGTCTTTCATTTCTTCCCTGCATTGGGCAATGCGATTACTGGAGGGAGTCTGGCTACAAGATTTACAGATGGAATCTGGGGGTGCAGGCTTCTCAGAACCTGGGCTCCAGGGACAAATAATAGAGATGAGAGAGAGACTCTTTACATCCAGGCCAACCATCCTAGGGCAGAACCCAGCCTTGGGTCAGCCCTGAGCCCAGGCTCTGCCTCTCAGGGATGGCAGGTCACCGTGGGTCCCCTGACCAGACCCACACCAGGAGAGGCCGGCTGATGAGCCCAGTGGCTTGAGTATTTTGCCCCCGACTTGAGCGGCTGCCTTGCTTTTCGCTGACAGACCGTAGCTGCAAATCCCTTCTGGTCCTCTCCACTGGGTCAGATGAAGTCACTGCTGTGTCTGCTTTGCAAAATACAGTGGAATAAAGCAAACCGGCAGAGGCCTCTTTCCTCTACATGGCTTTTCTGTGGTGTGGGTGGTATTTACCTCCATGCTCTATCCCGAGGTCAGTCCTGACCCTCACTCACGGTCAGGGCCCACACCCTCGGGTTCCCTCTGCAGGGCGACTGCTCAGAGCGCCTCTGTTCATTGTTGGTTTGGGGGTCTGTGCCGAAGATATCAACTGTGGTCACTCAGCCTCTGAAGTTCTAGGCTGCATCAAACCCATTCTGCAGGTCGTGGGAAGTCCAATTTCTCCGAGCTTCTGCTTCAGCTGAGTTGATTCCCTTCAGGGACCATCTCATCAGCTGCTTCTGCCATCCCCGTTTCTCACTGTGGTGGATGTGCACCCTGGGTGGCCAGACACGGAGCTCCAGATCTTTCCGCTACAAATAACTCAGCAAAGCGTTGTGTGATTTGGCCAGTGGCTTGGGGAGCTGGAGTACTTATGCTCCAGCAACACCAATGACTTTGGAAAGAACTACATCTGTGCCCAAAACAGTCCCCCTTTGCTCAGGGCCATTTGCTCAGCTGCAACTCACCTCCTCCTTGTGATTTTGGGCTCCTTCACCATCTCCCCTTCCTTGAAAAAGCCCTTCCTGGCTCTTTCTCCTTCCCAAATTCCTCAGATAACCCCCAGTGCTGCAATTTACCTCCTTCTTTTACAGTAACCCATGTCCTTAGGTTCTCAATTTCTACCCCAAGCAGCTGGATGGAGATGTTTGGCTAAACAGAGACAGCCGCTTCCCTAAAAGATACCCTGGTAGCCTAAATTTTTTATTTTTATTACTTTTTTCTTTTCCACTATGATTTATTACAGGATATTGAATATAGTTCCCTGTGCTATATGGTTGGACCTCGTTGCTTATCCAGCCTATATATAATAGCTTGCATCTGCCAACCCCAAACTCCCAACCCATCCCTCCCCCAAGTCTGTTCTCTATGTCTGGGAGTCTGTTTTGTAGATAAGTTCATTTGTATCAAATTTTAGATTCCACATATAAGTGATATCGTATGGTATTTGTCTTTCTCTTTATGACTTACTTTGTTTAGTTTGATAATCTCTAGGTCCATCCATGTTGCTGCAAATGGCATTATTTCATTCTTTTTTATGGCTGAGTAGTATTCCACTGTGTGTGTGTGTGTGTGTGTGTGTGTGTGTGTGTGTGTGTGTGTGTGTATATATATATATATATATATATATATATATATATATATAGACCACATCTTCTGTGTCCATTCATCCGTTGCTGGACATTTAGGTTGTTTCCATGTCTTGGCTATTGTAAATCGTGCTGCTATGAATATAGGGGTGCATGCATCTTTTTGAATTAGAGTTTTTTCTGGATATATTCCCAGGAGTGGGATTGCAGGAACCTATGGCAACTCTATTTTTAGTTTTCTGAGGACCCTCCATACTGTTCTCCACAGTGGTTGCACCCATTTACATCCCCACCAACAGTGCAGGAGGGTTCCTTTTCTCCACGCCCTCTCCAGCATGTGTTATTTGTAGACTTTTTTCGTGATGGCCATACTGACCAGTGTGAGGTGGTCTATTCTGGTAAACTTAAGATAGTACTTTTTTGGAGATGACTATGACATGGGTTGGCTATAGGATGGGAATTTAAAGTCACGTTGATTTGTCTGATCAATATCTATCAAGCATCCACTCTTGGGGGCAGAAGGACTCTCTGTGCTCCAGGAGCTTTCAGGCTCATAAGAGAGACAGTCCTGGTGAGCAGCATTACTACCTGAAGCAGAGCATCTGCTGTGTCCAGAGTGAGGTGGAGCAGTGTTGTTGAAAGTTGCAGCTGGGGAGTCAGGGAAGACTTTGCTACAGGAACAAGCCTTCAGCCAGACCTCAAGGATGCTGGAAATGGAGAAATGGAGGGAAGGGAGGGGACAGGACACCCAGGTGGAGTTCACAGCTTCATCCAAGGCTCAGAGGCAGTGCCATAACAGATTTCAGAAGCTGTGTTGGCAGTGCAAGCGCTGGTTAGACTTCCAGTTTCTTGTCCAGCATGTAGGGAGCTTGGGAGTCATCCCTGTCACCCACACACAAGAAAAACACTTAACAAACTGAAAATCAACAACCAGATACAGAGAACCTGGGAGCAGAAATGCATGAGCAGAAACCTCCCTGAAATGAGTGTTGGGTCCTTTTACCTGGTGCAAGATGTCTGGCTTTCAATAAAAAATTACAAGACACACTAAAAGACAAAAAGGAGTTTGAAGAGACAGAACAAGCATCAGATCTTGACTTAGATACGGCAGATGATTCCACTCTGATGGAATCATCAGAGCTGGAATTTAAAACAGCCATGATTAAGACGCTAAGGCTTCCAGTGCACCAAGTAAAAGGAATGGAGCTTAGCTTGGGGCCAGGTTGTGGGGAACCTGAGTGCAGGTGTGTGTGCACACACCTCAGGCAGGAAGGGCGGGGCTCACTGTTCCCAGCAGGACACTCCTGCTCTGTCCTCACAGGCCGCCTGAGACAGGCCAGGTATGGGCTCTTCTAAACCACTGATTCTCCCTGTTCAGCGACCCCAGTGATCAGGTTGGCAAGGACAGCAACAACATAAAAACGGTCTGCTGTCTTGGCCTTTGGGTGAGGTCAGGATTCAGCTGAAGTCTGGCTTCCTGGAGTTGAGGGCAGGAAAGTGAGCTTGGTGACAGCAGCCTGATGAAAGCAACGTCTTTTTATTGTTTGAGCAGAAAGATGTCAGACCAGGTCATCCTTCCTTCCTTCCTTCCTTTTTTCAATCATTCAACATTTGTCTCCAGGCTGAGAGAACACATCACTTACTCTCTTAGCCCTGATGAGAACTGCCCACCAGTAAAGGCAATCTTAGGAAGATGGGGACAGGGGTATAAAGGGGTGTAGTCTGGTTGCCATGGGGAGATGAGCAGGTTCAGCGGGAGGAGAGGGTGATGAGTCTTGGGTCCAGAGGAGGGCCAGTCCTCTACCCTTGGAGGACCAGTCCTCTGCCCTTGGAGGGCCAGTCCTCTGCCCTTGGAGGGCCTGTCCTCTACCCTTGGAGGGGGTGTTGGTTTTGCCTTCCCAGACTCCTACCCACTCTCCTGATGTCAGCCCCACCCCCGACCATGGGGTGGGCGGGATTGCACTCAGTTGGCCACTTGTCTATGAGGGCAGATTCAGATGCAGTGACACCGTCAGATATAAGGAAGCGAAGCCATCAGCAGCCACTGGGGTCTCTCCCCACCGTGCTCTCTAATAAATCTGCCACCCCAGCATTTCAATGGGGAATTTAACTGAGTCCTAACCCTTCCTCTGAGAGCTTTTCAAGTCAAGCCCACAAATACTCTTGTTCACCCACTGCAAGGCAGTGCTGCACCCTGACGCTTTAGGCTTTTGCCCCGCCCCCTAAAAAAAGCAAAGGCACTGCCTGGTATCACATCATCTCCCTTAGACTCAAAAAATTAGATTTCCATGGAAAGCAAATTAGAGTCACAACCAAAACACACCTTTTGTACAGCTGCCAAAAGCAAGGGGAGCCCCTCCTCCCAGCTGGCCATTCCCCATGCTGACCCCCTCACTGGCTGAGTTTGGGGAAGTGTGTTTGGTTTGGGGGTTGCACCCATTTGCCACTTACTAGCTGTGTGACCTTGAGCGAGTCACATACATTGTCTGAGCCTCTGGTTCTCATGCTATAATGAGGCCCCCAAATACCTGCTTGCAGGGCCGTCATGAAGACGAACGGCAACAGCTGCTGTTTCTGAGGCTCCCCTGGGCCAGCCCCAGGCTGAGCCTTTCACACCTGCTGACCCAGCAAATCCCCACACTGACCCCAGGAGCAGGCTCGGTTATTATCCCTTTTCAACAAAAGTGGAGGCTGAGGCACAAGATCACGTGGTTCTAAGGGGTGGAGCTGGGGTTTAATCCCAGCAATCCAGCTCTAATGGATACCCTCACCTCTTTGCCATGCCCCCCCTTTGTAAGGTGAACGCCCACCAGGTAAGCAGTACCAGGTATGGAGCTAACATCGTTCATTTCATTTTCTCAGCGTATATGGAGATTCTCTGTAGCCCAGGCCCTGACACAAAGGATGGTCTCCAAAGGGTGCTTAATGTCAGCCCTGTGAGGTGTACCCGCTGTGCGAATCTCAAGAGTGGGGCTGCCATGGGGTTTACAGGTAAAGAGAGTGCAGGATCCTATCTAGAGAGCAGTTTTCCGTTTCTGTGTCCACAAAACAGGTATAGGAGCTGTTAGTGCTGTTTCCATGGTAAGCAAGGACGCCCTTGGGTAAGACAGAATCTTTAACGTTTAATGTTGTTTCTTCATTTCTATTTGAAAACAGGCTTGGGTCAATCCAGCTCCTGTTTCATAGGACCTGAGAAGAGACGATGGCAAAAACATAGATAGGAACTGAGAGAATAAATGACAAAAAAATCCAGGATCAAAGCTCTGATCGCATTTCCCATTCAGATGATCCTTCGAGAGAGACATAGAAGGACATTAGCACGCGCTATTTAAGAGTGAACGGTTCTGACATTGACACGACCTCTTTGTTTCAAATGAAATGGACCCCTTGGTACCCAAATCCATCACTGGCCCTAACCAGGAACCTCCAGGTCTAGACACATGGCCTGTTTGTTAAAGGCTGTTCCAAGGCTCAGTCCTCTATGTGAGTCAAGGTCAAGCCTGACTCCATAGGAAGCCCACTCTGTGAAGATGCCCAATATTAGGTCAGATGAGAGCTTCCCCTTGCCTCCCGGGAAAGAAAGGGTTTGAAGCAGATGAGTCTGCGCTATCCTTCCTCCCCCTTGGCTTTGAAGTAGGTGTGTGGACTGGCCAGTGGTCCAGGAGGCAGACTTTGGGCTGTCCGGGGCTGTCTCTGGGGGTTGTACAACCGCTCACGTGTCACTGGACCTCCCCAGTCACTGTGGATAGTGACATAGCCACACGTCACTGAGTTTCCACTGGAATAAAATAACACGCGTCTTATGATTTTGGTGGATGACTGAGCCTACTTAAATCACCAGCCCAGCTTCACTTGTTTTCTCCTGAACGTGACGTCATCCTTATGGATGGCCCAGGAGACTGTATTCTCCGCAAACCCAACGGGAACCGTAGGGCTGAGCCCAGCTGCACTTGCCCTACCCTCTCTCCTTCCTCCTTGCGGAGGTGTCCTGTCCGGCTTCTGTGGGTGTTGCTCTCCTTTTCTCCTGCTCAGCCTGAGGTCTGAGCCTGGTAACCACAACAATTAGAGGGCTAGTTTTATGAGATTGCTAGCTCTCTTTGCCCAGGCGTAATTGCCCAGCAGGGTGGAAACTGGCGTTTGGCTCTCCTAAGAGTTTAGAATTCCAGAATCAGTCGTGGTTCTCATTTCTTTATTAAACACACTAAGCTAGCCCGGGGGTTCTCAGCCTCGGTGCTGCTGACATCCGGGGCCCGGTTGCTCTTTGTCATGGGGCTGTCCTGTGCATTGTAAGATACTGTGCAATGTGTCTGGCCTCTCGATGTTCTCTGCTCTGGACCAGAACATTCGAACTTTCATGGGGCTTCAAGACATGGGACCTAGAGGCTTAAGGGCATCGTGACCCATCCAGGACTCAAGTAGATGTTTTCATAATCACAAAACACAAGCCAGAGTGCGAAGAACTATGATCCCCAAAACGACCGAGTCTGGATTACAGTGCCATAAGGTATAATAAGAACCATCCTTCGATTCTTGGTCTGGTCACTTTGGGGTAGGGGAGGTACTGCGATTCCAGTTCACGAGGAAAGATGCCTTAGTTGCCTTTATTCCTTCTCCCCAGGGTGATGATTTTCTATAGAGGACCTGTCAGGTAACAGGACCTCCTGGTTATTTAATAATGTCGTGAAACTTCCCCCCAAAATCTCAAAACCAGAACAAAATCACTGAAATATGAAAAACAATTGTCTACAATAGGAAAGGTGGTGGTCGTGATGTCAAAGGCCAGCGAGGAGATTTCTAACCCAGAAATTAGGAGGAGCCAGGGATTGCTCGTTACTGGGAGGATGCACCCTTCAGGCTTGCCCTGCCCCCCATACCTGCGCCGTGATTCAGGTGTGGTCACAGATGGGCTGGGCAGCAGTGTAGGTTCCAGAATTTCTCCCAAGGAGAGGCTTGGGGATATAATCTGGTTGAAGGAAAAGGTTAAGTTTGCACATCAAGTTGACAAACTCCTACTTAGATGTCATGTTTCAGATCAACAAAAAGGAGCAAGAGGCTTTTGGCCACATTTTTAAAAGATTAAGAAAATCAAGTCTAAATCAAATAGTGTTACATTCATATTCTCATTTTTTTCAAGGGGGTGGCATTGAGCTTGCCGATGGAAAGAAAAGCAGAGCCTGATGTGCGTGTCCCCAGGGCCTTCTTGGCTGGACAACTGCAGGTAGCTGGCCACTTCCCTCCTGCAGTCGGGGAAAGGCTTCCCCCAGATGGCCATCTTTGTGTCTCTCAGCCTGCCCCCCTTTGCAAGGACACGATGTGAGGTAGTGTCCCTTACTTCCTGTATTTGCTGCTTTTTCTCTGACTCTGCGAAAGTAGCCTGGGTTTATATCCAAGTCCTATCATTTGATAGCCGTGGGTGACCTTCAACAAGTCACCTTCCCTCTCTAAGCCTCAGATTCTTCATCCATAACGTGGGGACCAGGAGAATCCCTACCTCGTAGGGCACTGTGCAGATTAAACAAGGTAATGCTGGGGAAGCAGTTGCCACAGTGCCTGGCATATTCAAAATGTTCTCATCGCACAGGTTTTATTAGGAGTAGAAGTTGTAGTCATAGTAATCGGTGTCCATTTATGTGCTCTTATCTGGCCTGCAGGGGAGGCCAGAGTTTTGGGGAGTCTTTAATTTGCCTAGAGGTGCTAATGACTTGCCATCTTTGCTGGAAAAAAAGACTGTTGAGCTTAGTTGTTCTCTGGGCCAGTTCATAAATAAATGCCCATTTGAGATTTGGGGCAAACACACTCTTTTAATCATTGAAAAATGCAAATAAATTATTTCCCCAAAGACCACTGTAATAGTTAGGGCAACCTAGGCTTATGCTGCTGCAACAAACAGCCCCAAAATTTCAGTGGCATAATATGTAAAAGTTTATTTCTTGCTCATGGCAAGCCCATCTTAGGTCAGCAGCAGTGGGAACTCTGCTTTTATCACTCAGGGTCCCTGGCCTCACTCGCTGGAAGTTTGCTGATTGCCATGACAGGGGAAAGAAGAGAGTGGAGAATTGCACAGGGCTTGTCACTGCCCCAGCCTGGAGGTGACACATGTCACTTCTATTTGTATTTCATGGGCCAGAATGGGTTGCACAGGCTGGGAAGGGCGGGCTCCCAGCTCCCCAGCAAGGTGAGGGGATGGGATGCCAGCGAGCATAGCTGGCCTCCACCACTCCCAGAAACCAGAGGCCAGAGGCCCTTTGGCCAGTGAGGTGTGTTGAGAGCAGGAGTCCACAAACATTTTCGAAAGGGCCAGAGAGTAAATATTTTAAGCTTTGTGGCCATCGAGTCTTTGTCCCAGCTGCTCATCTTTGGAAAACAGCCATAGACAATGTGTCAACAAATGGACATGGCTGTGTTCCAATAAAACTTTCTTTACAAAAACAGATGGGCCATAGTTTGCTCAGCCTGGTTTAGGGTAAGATCATCCCTTAGAAAGCCCCAGTTGAGTTTTTAATAAAAACATAACATTCCAAGTGAAGCTTCTCATTTGTCAGAGGGGTAGGGCTCCTACGAGGAGTTAGACAAAGTGAGGGGTGTGTGAATGTGTCAGAAATGACCACAGTCAGGATTTCAGTAACCTGGATGTCGAGATGTCAAGTTTCTACCCTTGACCCACAGATTCTTAAAGGACCTCAGTTATTCCTACGACTTTTTCAAGAGAAGGAAACTCTCTCACTGTTCTGGAACTGTTAGTTTCTTATTTGAAGTGGCAAAATATGACACTTTAAAGCAGAGGAGAAAAGATAGCAGCTGCAGTGTCTTCTGTTTTTTTAAATTTATTTTATGAAGTATAGTTGATTTACAATGTTGTGTTAATTTCTGCTGTGCAATGAAGTGATTCAGTTAAACATATATACACATTCTTTTTCATATTCTTTTCCATTATGATTTATCATAGGATATTGAATATAGTTCCCTGTGATACACAGTAGGACCTTGTTGTTGATCCATTCTCTATATAATCGTTTGCATCTGCTGATCCCACACTCCCAGTCCTTCCCTCTCCCATCCCCTCCCCCTTGGCAACCACAAGTCTGTTCTCTACGTCTGTGAGTCTTTTTATGTTTTATAGATAGGTTCATTTGTGTCCTATTTTAGATTCCACATATAAGTGATATCATATGGTATTTGTCTTTCTCTTTCTGACTTACTTCACTTAGTACGTTCATCTCTAGGTCCATCCATGTTGCTGCAAATGTTATTATTTTGTTCTTTTTTATGGGTGAGTAGTATTCCATTTTGTATATACACCATACCTTCTCTATCCATTCATCTGTTGATGGACATTTAAGTTGTTTCCATTTAGGGTGTCTTGGCTATTGTAAATCGTGCTGCTATGAACATAGGGGTACATGCATGCTTTTGAATTCTAGTTTTGTCCAGATATACACCCAGGAGTGAGATTGCTGGATCATATGGCAATTCTATTTTTAGCTTCTTGCAGTGCCTTTTTTTTTTTTTTTTTAGTTGTTAAGCAGTTTAAATTTTATTGACCTCCTGTTTGTTTGTTTGTTTGCAGTACGCGGGCCTCTCACTGTTGTGGCCTCTCCCACTGCGGAGCACAGGCTCCCGATGCGCAGGCTCAGCGGCCATGGCTCACGGGCCCAGCCGCTCCGCGGCATGTGGGATCTTCCCGGACCGGGGCACGAACCCGTGTCCCCTGCATCGGCAGGCAGACTCTCAACCACTGCGCCGCCAGGGAAGCCCCTAAGCTGATAACTTTTATTATTATCAATACTATATATAGCTTCTCCCAGTATTTCATGAATGGATTTATTCATTTATTTATTTAAATTTCTATTGCAGTATAGTTGATTTACAATATTGTGTTAGTTTCAGGCATACAGCAAAGTGAATCAGCCTTCTCTTCCAGGTAAAGAGAGAGACACCCTTGTAAATGGAGATTTCCTTTATACATGTAAATTTTCCTTGCACAAGAATAACCTCTACTCTGTTTTCAGAGCTTTTCCTCTATCTGTAGTTTCTCAAAAATAATCAGCTCAAAATAATCCTCTGCAAAAGAGATGCCTTCAGGGGTGGCATCTTCTGCAACCCTCACCCGTTTCTTCCCTAAATACCCAGGGAGCACCCCAGTGAGCCAAGCCCTGTGCTAGACGAGGGGACATGGGACAGTGAGACAGGCAAGGTCCGTGTTTCCACCATTCAGACAATAGATATGTAGCACGACTACTTAGACGCCAGTGAGGGCAACCAAAAAGCAGCCTGAGCAGGGGTGTTGAGCCTTTAAGGAGAGGGGCACTTGAGTCTAAGTGGAGGCTATGGGTTGGTTCAGTTTCAGAAAGGCAGCCATTCTGGTCATGTTAAGCTGCTTTCAGAACCCTTTGAAGGCCCTGGGCCACCCAGATGGACTGCCAGGAGCTGCACCTACGGCCACTATCAGGAAAGTGGGGACCCAGCCGCCGGTGAGGGGAGCTGGCTCAGGAAGTTGTCAGAGGCTGGATCCAGGGATCGGGAAGCTCCTGGAAGTGCCCCTGGAGGCCCACAAAGCTGGGTCTGGAAGCCTTGGTGGCTGGGCAGGACTCCCCCTCCAGTCCCCCTGCTGCCATCCCCATGCTGCAGGACAGCTCCAGTCCCCCCCCACCCCCTCCCCATGTCCTGCAAGTGCGGAATCCCAGCCCTGGGGGGTGGGAAAGGTGGTGGTTGGCTTCCCACTGCAGCGCTCCTAGGGCTGTTGTGAGGAAGCACCACACACTGGGTGGCTCGAACAATAGGTAGGTGTTGTCTCACGATTCCAGGGGCTGGACGTCTGAGACCAAGGTGTCAGTGGGCTTGGGTCCTCCTGAGGGCTGTGAGGGAGGATGTGTTCCTGGCTCACCGCCCCCCCACCCCCCGCCCAGCTTCCAGGGGTTTGCTGGCATCACACCTTCTCTACCTTCATCTTCACGTCACGTTGTCCCTTGTGTTCCCGTCCCTGTGTCCAAAGTTCCCTCTTTATAAGGCTGCTTGTCACATTGGATTAAGACCCACCTTAATGACTCCACCTTAACTGACTACATCTGTAAGGATATTATTCCCCAGCAAAGTCACATTCTGAGGTTCTCGGGGTCAGGACTTCCACATATGACTTTGGGGGACATGGTTGTGCCCACAGCACTCAGCTTCTGTAGGAAGAAGACCTCAAAGTCCGACGGACTGGAGATGGGGAAGGTCTACACTCTACCACAGGCCAAGGGGCAGCTGTTGGGGGGCAGATTCATCTCAGAGGGAACCACTGGGGCCTAAGGTCTAATGCAGGAGTGAGTGTTATTTGAGGAACAGAAAGGAAACCTTGGGGCTGCAGGGGGTGAGTTAGGGGGCAGTGTGGAATGGGGTTGGCCGGGTCACGGGGCTTTGAGGCCACTTGAAGCTGTTGATTTTCACGCTATGTGTGGTAAGAAGCTACTGGGAGTTTCTAAGCAGCAAATTACATGATGGATGTGCATTTTGGGGACACACTCTGGCTGCTGCGTGGGGCAGTGACATACGGGGCCATGTGCAGGAGTGGAAGGATGGTTCGAGGGGCTGCTGCCATTGTCCTGGGGAGAGACTATGGCAGCTTGGACCAGGGGGAGCGGTGGCCAGAGAGAGGGGATGGATTTAGAGTAAGTTTTGTTGACAGCCGCCCAGATATGCAGAGCATTAGCTTACAGCCCACAGGGATGTGGGTTAGGAAATGCGGATGTGGCAGGTGGCGTCTGCAGGTGTCATAGAGCTTTCTAGTGGGCGTTTGTTTCTTGGGATGACATCCACAGCGCAGGGCTTCTAGTGACCACATTTTCTTAACACCAGATCAATACACTGAGCTGGCCAGGAGAAAGGACACTTATAGGGTGGTGGCGGTGTGTGGATTTCCTGGAGAGCTGGACTGTAAGTGCTGTCATCCTGGGATGCCAGACCAGGAGACCACAGCTGCTGCTGCCTCCCTCCTAGTGCCCCCCTGACATGCGAGGCCCCGTGTGCTGTGGCTGGGACCCTGGCTTGTTTGGGGGATGTGGATTCCCAATCCCCAAGGACTGTGAATGTGTCCCCTTTCATGGCAAAAGAGACTTTGCAGACGTGAATAAGTTAAGGATGTTGAGATGGGGAGACGATTCTGCATTATTTGTCTGGGCCCGATGTGATCACAAGGGTCCTTATAACAGTGAGGCAGCCAGGGAAGGATTAGCAGAAGGTGATGGGGCAATGGAAGCAAAGAGACAGAGCTTGGAGGAACCTCTGGTCTTGCTGCTGCCTTTGAAGTTGGAGGAAGGGGCTAGAAGTGCAGTGGCCTTTAGAAGTTGAAGAAGGCAAAGAGGACTGACCCCTAAAGCCTCAAGAAGAAACCAGCTCTCGCCAGCACCTGGGCTCTAGCCCAGTGAAATGAATTTTTCAGCTTCTGACCTCCATAACTATAAGTTAATAAATTTGGCTTGTTTTAAGCCCCTACATGTGTAGTCGTTCGTTGCAGCCACATTAGGAAATTAATCAAGGTGGAGAGAAGAAAGATCATATAACTAAATCCCACCGAGAAATACCAAAATGAATCTAAGGGATATTTCAGGGGCCCACATGTCTCTTACAAGCACGAGTTACATTGGCCAATGAGAAGAGTTTGGCAAGGGGGTCGGGGGTGAGGGTGGGGTAGGGGGTCAGGGGCACTGAAGTCCACTGCAGGCTCCCCAACCAGAGACAGAGTCAGGGAAGCACCAGTGGCGCGGCTGCTTGGTTTGTTTTGACGTTTTCTCTGGACAAACGGATATAAGTGTGGAAGCAGTAACAGGTGGTAGACCAGCCATTGTCAATCACACACCCGAGTTAAGTTTTCTTTGGCTTTGCAAACTGTCTTCCTGCTCCTTGTGAGAAAGCACACTCCAGCTGCACTCAGCAGACAGATACCCGCCAGGCCCACAGGTCTCAGACGCTGTGATTTCGGCCACACTCCAACCCGCATCCTCCGCGTGCATGTTGGTGGAGACCTAGGAAAGGAGGGTGAGCAGGGGAAGGTCAAAGATGATAGAAAAAGTTCTCACATCACAGCAGGAGGAAACCTCAGCTTGGACCTGACCCCTCTCTTGGACCCATTCCTCAGGACAGAATAACACTGCTAATATTTGAGTTTAACCATCACCAAGAACGCCTCGTCGTGGCTGGAACGATGTAATGAAGATTTTGCAATTTATTTAGTGATCTGTTTGGTTTTAGAAAAAGATGTTCCTCAAACATATTTAAAAAAAACGCAACATGGAGTTTGGGATTTGCAGATGCAAACTATTATATATTTTATGGATAAACAACAAGGTCCTACTGTAGAGCACAGGGAACTATATTCAATATCTTGTGATAAACCATAATGGAAAAGAATATGATAAAGAGTGTATGTATATGCATAGGTGAATCACTTTGCTGTACAGCAGAAATTAACACAGCATTGTGAATCAACTATACTTCAATAAAAGTAAATTAACCCCCCCCCGACTTATTTAGAATATTGACAAGACCTCACTGACTGTGGGAGATGGGGTCCCCTCGGTGGTCCATGGACCTGGCTCTGGGGGAAGCTTCTAGGAACTGGGCTAGGCCCTATGCAAATGCTGTGGGTTAGTGTGACTGTGGCCATAAAACACACCGCTCCAGCCAACTACCAAAGTATTTCGAGAGCTGCCAGGTCGCTTAATGCCACCGGAGTCTGAATAACATGCCTTGGAACAGGCGTTCAGGCAGACTTGAATTTCATTTGGAAAGAATCTGGAGCAATATGGTTTTCTTGGGGGATTAGTTGCTGCTGAGAAATTTCAAAGCCAGCATCCTGCCTTATACTCACCCAGAAAGTCTCCAGGGAGGCGGGATCCCGCAGGAAGGTGCCATTGCCCACGGCTGACTTCAGCCCAGAAACGTTGGGGTTACATCAGGAGCTGTCAGTCACTGGGCCTCCTGGGCTGTCACCATAGGTACCACGTACAACGCCATGGCCCAATCGCCTTTGACCTCTGGGCCGGCGAGACAGTTTGCAGAGCCTCTCAGGACACGGCTGCCAGCATCTCAGGACACTGATAGGGGTCAGTATTCGTCGAGGCTGCCGTCTCACCCCGGACCTTTGAGTTCTCTATTCTCTGCTCTTCGGGACCCTAGGCAGCTTCTCCTGCCCTGGGATTGTGACTATAAATGGAAACGGAGGCCGTCAGTTCTGTGCTCAATGCCCGCGGATCCCTGAGACCCCAATGCGTGACTTTCTCCAAGACCCACTGCTTCATTCTCAGCCTGAAGCCACCCATTCAAGGAGGCCTCCCTGACCCTCCAGTGAGGCCAGTGCCCCGCTGGTCACTCACATGACATCCTACCATGTGAGTGTCTTGTTGCTGCTGTAACAAATGACTGCACATTTAGTGGCTTAAAATAACACCCACTTACCACCTCCCAGTTCTGCAGGTAGAAGTCGAGGCGCACCGTGACTAAGCTGGTCCTCTGCTTGGGGCCTCACAAGTCCAAAATCAAGGTACTGGAAGGGCTGTGTTCCCTTTTGGAAACTGTATCGTTTCCTAGTGTTGCTGTGACAAAGCACCACAAACTAGGTGGCTTAAAACGACAGAAATTTATGCTCTTCCAGTTTCAGAGGCCAGAGTCTGAGATCAAAGTGTCAGCAGGGTGATGCCCCCTCTCAGGGAGAATCCTTCCTCGACTCCTTTGGTACTACTGGCTCCAGGCATCCCTTGGCCTGTGGCTTCATCACTCCAGTCTCTGCATCACTCCAGTCTCTGCCTCCATCTGTGTCTTCCGTCTCTTATAAGGATACTTGGTGCTGGATTTGGGACCCACCCTAAATCTAGGATAATCTCATTTTGATATCCTGAACTTAATCACACCTGCAAAGCTCCCCTTTCCAAATAAGGTCACATTTACAAAGCCTGAGGGTTAAGATGTAGAGATAGCTTTGGGGTCCACCGTTCACTCCAGCCACTCCGACTGCCTGGCTCGTGGCAGCTATGGTTAACATCTCCGCCCCGCTTCACACGACAACTCAGAGCATCCCAGGTATTTTACTACATTTTACTAAGCAAACTTCTCAACCTCATTTTAATATGAGTCACACCTGAAAGACCTCCAGTAAAGAAGAGCGGCATCTTCAGAAACATGACATGGAATTGTGTTCCTTTAACTGGAAAACAGTTCAAGGACTAGGTGCAAAACCAGGGTAATTATCACCCACCAGGTTAACTCAAGTAGCACCTGCTAAGATGTGTGCTTTGAATTGGTTTGCACTTGGGGTTAGAGCTCAATTGCGTCTTCATCTCAGGCGATCAATACATTGCTTGTTTAAGAGAGATACTTGCAAGCCTGGAAGTCTGAGGATGAGGAGGGAAACATTTTCTCCATGTGAACTATTTCTATTTCATTTTGATAAGCGCTGCACGATAAAGCCCCGAAGACCTTGGAACTTAGCGTTTACTCATTTCTAATCACGATCTTAAAAAACAGCCCGTCTTACAGATCTACTAGAGGATGGACTTGAGGACACGGGAAGGGGGAAGGGTGAGCTGTGACAAAGCGAGAGAGAGGCATGGACATATATACACTACCAAACGTAAACTAGATAGCTAGTGGGAAGCAGCCGCATAGCACAGGGAGATCAGCTTGGTGCTTTGTGACCACCTGGAGGGGTGGGATAGGGTGGGAGGGAGGGAGATGCAAGAGGGAAGAGATATGGGAACATATGTACATGTATAACTGATTCACTTTGTTATACGGCAGAAACTAACACACCATTGTAAAGCAATGATACTCCAATGAAGATTAAAAAAAAAAAAAAAAAAGCCCGTCTTTAGTGAAAACAAGAATCGGGTTACAAGTTGTGGTCTGTACACGGCTCTTCTCCCCAGGGCTCAGGGTGGCCTCAGGGGAGAAGCAAAAGGGCGACCAGGGCTCCCATTTCCAGCTAGCTGAATCCTCCATCCAAGTGTTCTTTCCTGTTAGTAAACAGAGATCATGACCTAATCCTGGGGCTGCCGGGAAGCACATTGCCACAGCTCTGGGCGCCAGTCACCACAGGCCACAGACACAGATGGGGACTCTGCCACCCGCGGGCCACCCCGGAAAGACTTCCTGCTGAGACTCCCAGGTCGGGATGCCGTCCAGGGGTGAGGGGAGGAATGCACAGTCCGGAGGGGTCACTACCGTGTCTCTCTCCATCACACCCCGTCCACACCCAGCGAGACCCTGCTCTCCTCTCCATGCCGCTGCACCCCATCTTTGTACCGCCTTCCTCTCTCTCCTCCCAGCTGGCCAGCAGCCAGAGTGAGCCTGCTAGAAAGAAAGCCCGTGCTTCCTTTGCACAAAGCAGCAGCTCCCACGCCACTCGTGGAGACCACCAGGCCCTCTGTGGACCCCTCCCCTCCCTGCTGCTGGCCTGTTCGCCCAGCTCCAGCCACGCTGCTCCCAACGCCTGCTGGGACCGCTGTCGCCGGACAACCTCGTGTCTCCTCTGCACTTCCTTTAGCGCTTTGCCACCTTCCCCCGAGGCTGCCCCTAATCGCAGTTGTGGCCCCTACCCCAGGCCCTTCTCCCCAGCTTTCTTTATCCCACGTGATAGGGTTTTCCTAACAGTTGCCTCTCTGACCCGCATGGGGTGGAAGCGCTCAGGGAAGAGTGAATTTGGGGCTTTGCTTCCTGTGCTGCTGTTACTCCCCCAGTGCCCGCAGCCCACCCTGGGGCTCAGTGAGTGCTCGGTCATATGGGCTGAATGAAAGTACGTGAGCCTGCAGGAAGGAACGCAGAGCGGCATTGGCTAGCGTCCTGTCAACCCACCCGTTCAGAAATGGCCTTGTCAGTTCTCTCTGAAATGAGTCATCAGCTTTGGGGCTCACCATTCTTCCTGCCTCCTTGCCCACAGACTTTTGTTTTTTTAAATGATGAAAGGCTGGATGGTGTGAAATCACCGTGGGATAGGTCTGCGTGTGGCGCTGACCATGTACTTTTCCATGCACTGGTTGAAGGAGGCGGTAGATTTCCACCAAGAAAGAGGGAGAAGCAGATGGCAAAGTCGAGAGTAGGATTTTATCGGGGAAATCCAGGGATGGCCGGCAGAAAAAGCCATCTGCAGGCCTGGCGCTAACGCTGGAGCCCTCCAGCAGGTGCAGAGCCTTAATTTAGAAGCTCCAGAGCGGAACGTTTATGATCTATTATCTGAGATTACACATGTTCCGTTGACCTGCCCCCAAATCGATTCCTGAGAAAAGCGGCGTTATCTACGGCGTGGCTTTAATAGCGATAGCCCTGCTCAGTTGAATTACCTGGAGAGCAGCTGTCCACGCTCACCTTTCTTTTAAAAAGGTGCGTCTAACAAACTGGCCACCTGACTTGTGAAGCAAGCCGGCGGAGGGAAAAAGGTAAGAGCTTTCATGCAACAGGCCCACACACGCTGTTCTTACAGAGCTGCCACTCTTTTGTTCTTTTTTCTCCTCATTTCTCTCCTGAAGACAGCTGTTCGCCCAGCGCAAGGATTTGCAGGAAGGAGAACTGTCTAGATTTATCTGTGGGTCTACTGACCTTCTGCAGCCCCTGTGGATGGGCTCAGTTTGCGCTGGGTCGCACGTTGCCTCAGGACGTTGACAGTGTGTGGCCATATGCCCATTGTTTATGGTTCAAAACAACCATTGAGTGTATTATAGTGAATGACAAAGTTACAGACTCCAAAGCCGAAGACCCAAGTTCACGTTTGATCACCTGCTGACTGGCGACATAACCTTGGGAAAGTTCCTTAGCTTCTCTGATCCTCCATTTTCTCACCTGTAAAATGGGTCAGTTCATAGCCAACTCATGGAGCCATGACGGGAACTAACTGCAAGAATTTATTTAAAACACGCAGCACTGTCCTGGAATGAAGGAAGCCTTCAGTGAATGCTGGCTACTGCTGGTCGAGTTTCTGGCCATGTCTTAGCTTGGAAGCTGCAGGAGCTGTGGGGTCAGTGCTTCAGCTGCCGGATGTCCACTGAAAGCCAGAAGCAGAATTAGTACAGGACCACGCCCAGAGCTCAGGGCTCTGGGACCCTCCACTTCTT
Source organism: Tursiops truncatus (assembly GCF_011762595.2). NCBI lineage: Eukaryota > Metazoa > Chordata > Mammalia > Artiodactyla > Delphinidae > Tursiops > Tursiops truncatus. Next base: position 137,720,255 of record NC_047037.1, on the reverse strand, counting down.
GGCTGCCTGTTCTGTGTACAGCTAGCCTTGCTCTACAGCCTAAAGTACAGCCATGTTTTATGTCACCGTTTCCTGTATTTGTTACTTATTATTAGTCATGAGCTTGTTCAGGGTGATTCCAGGGCCAGGGCTGCTTCCCTCCCTCCTCCGCAGGCAGCTCTGTGCCCGGCTCCCTGGCTCACACGGTCAGTTGGTGGTGGTGGACAGGAGGTCCTGGTAGGACCGGCCTTTCCTTCTACAGACGGTGGCCTCCCTACTCGTGGACACCCCACTTTCAGCTCTAACTTCTCTGGGTAGGCCTAGAACAGGATCTGGCCTTGCAGGCAGGACTGGACACACAATGAGCAGGGCCCAAAGCAAAAGGAAAAAGGGGCTCCACGTTCAAAAGCAGCTCAGCATTTCAAGACGCTGACTGCAGAGCATTAAAACAGGAGTGGGGGCAGGGTCTTGTAGCCATGATGCCAGCGCTGTTTGGAGGCAAGAAATGTGTCTTAGGCTGAACTGAATAAAAAATGTGATTCAATGCGCGTAGATGCCTGCATGCCCCAAAGAGTCCTGATGCTCTCACCAGGGTGGCGCGTGAGCCTCGGGCCTACGGTTGCTGGCTGAGCTGAGCGCTCGTCTAATTAGGTGCCAATCAGTTGAGCACACAATACAACCTCTAGGAAAACCCACCCGAGGGGTTCTGATTTGATTTGTCGGGGCAGGCTCTGGACGTTGTTTTTTATTTTTAAAGATTTGTTTGATGTGGACCATTTTTTAAAAAGTCTTTACTGAATTTGTTACAATATTGCTTCTGTTTTCTGTTTTGGTTTTTTGGCTGCGAGGCATGTGGGATCTTAGCTCCCGGACCAGGGATCGAACCCACAACCCCTGCATTGGAAGGCGAAGTCAACCACTGGACCACCAGGGAAGTTCTGACGTTAGTGGTTTTAATCCTGCCTCCCATCTACCCACTGGGTGGATTCTAGATGCAGCCGAGATCGAGCGCAGCAGACTCAGTGAATTGGGGTCCACGATGCAGGATGGCTTTCCTCTCTCCTTAGCAACAAAGATAGAATTAGGGCAAACACATTATTATCTATTACTAGCATTAGTTTTATTTTTAAAAAATTTTATTGGAGTGTAGTTGATTTAAAATGTTGTGTTAGTAGTAGTTTTAAATCGAGGTAAAATACACGTAACGTAAATTGTCCCATCTTAACCATTTTTAAGTGCACATTTCAGTGGCTTTGAGCACACTCACATGGCAGTGCAATCAGCACCACTGCCCACGCCCAGAACACCTTCATCTTGTGACACTGAAAATCTCTACCTGTTACACACGGTCCCTCCTCCCCCAGCCCCTGGCAGCCACCATCCTACTTTCTGCATCTCTGAATTCGATATTTCATTGAAGTGGAGTCACACGGTGTCTGTCTTTTTGTGGCTGGCTTATTCCACAGAGCAGAATGTCCTCAAGCCTCCTCCACGTTGGAGCCTGGGTCAGGATTTCCTTCCTTTTAAGGTTGAATTCTCTATATACCATGTTTTGCTTATCCATTCATCTGTCGATGGACACTTGGGTTGCTTCCACCATTTAGCTCCTGTGGGCAAACATTATTTTTATAACAATGAGGTTTGATTGTTACCCCCATTCACAGAGAGGAAAACTGAGGCTACTTGGGCGGCGGCGGGTAACTGAGGCTACTTGGGCGGGGGGGTAACTTGTCCACACAAACTGAGAAGCAGGCTCCAAACCCAGGACTATCTGCTCACGCTCCCTCCCCATTTCTCTCCATCTTTCCATTCTTCCTTTTATTCCTCCAGAAGGGTGTTTTTTAGCGCAAGGATAAACAATGACTATTTACCCAGTGAGTGGCTTAGTAGTTTTCCTCCTTTTCACGCCCAGTGGGTGAGTTGGTGCTAGCAGGAAATTGGACAGACACAGGTGTCCTCTTATAGGAGTCTTGTGTACACAGCACCTGTGGGCACCTGGTCGTTTGGACCATGGGGCTTGCTGGGCGGGTGAAGAGGTTGAGAAGCCTTGTGCCTCTCCAGGGTGCGGGAGACCTGAGGACGTGCAGAGGGTGGACACAGGGGAGGTGCTGCGGCAGAGGTGGTGGCTCCTGTGCAGATTCTCCTGCGAGGTGGTTCATGTTTTATTCACTGCTTTCCAGTGTGGTGGGAAAAGCAGGGCCTTAGGCTTCTAGCCTGAGCCCATGAACATTTATATGTGAGGTTAGCACTGGTGACGTAACTTTCCCCAAGCAGTGGGTTTCCTCACCTTTAAGCAGAGACTATAGTGCCTGCTTTGGGCATTCTTGGGAACATGAAATTGATAACAAAGGTTCAGTACCCAGGACGCTACCGGTCCCTTCCAATCAGAGCACACAGAGATCTCTTGCCTTGGGGACATACGTTTTTAATCATTGATGTTTCAGCACATATATTTTGAACAAAGCATCTATTTCTGTGCTGAAAAGAATGCAAACTTCTCTTTATTTCATACTAGAGAGGAAGAGGTTTGTTCTGTGTGATGGATATATTTGTCTCCTTTATTTGACATGAAAGAGAGTGGAACATTACTTTTTCCAAAAGTTTTGAGACTGAAAGGTAGCATTTTTTCCTAAATCTATAAATGAGGGAAAGTCAAAAAAAGAGGGGGAAGGTTAGGTTTTCCGGCTTTGCCATTTTCAAAAATTGAACTTTTTTGGCCTTTCTTGGATTTGCTGATCCTTCGGTGATTCTAATGAGGACCTAACTGGGGAAAGGAAATCTCTGGAATGGACTTCAGAAATTTTGTGTTTTCTATTGGCATCTTTCCAAAGACCCTCAAGCACTTCCCTAATAAATTTTCGATAGAAGATCAAGTGTTGCAACTGGGGTCCAGGTTTGCTAGTGGAGAAGTCGTCAGCTGAGTCCACGTGGCATTCGCTGGTCATTTTTTTGTTCAAAGGTGGGAGGAGGGGTGTCCATTCCCTTCCAGGCTGCCCTCTCGGCCAGGACTCTGTCCACATGGTTAGTGGATAAAAGTGGAAAGCGTGGGGCTGATAAGACTTGTATGTCTCTGTACATCTGTGGTGGCTCTGCTGCCGTGTCATAACCAGCAGGTGAAACGGCGCACTGTTTAGAGAGGGACGGAAGCCAGAGTGGCTCCCCTGGCTGTGGCTGATGACAGGGTGCATGGTCACCATATCCACCTGCAGAGTTTTTGGCCCCAGAATGGACACCCACAGATCGGACGTCACCAGGCTGGTCGCACATGATTAAGCTCCTGTCCTCCAAAATCTTACAGTCGAATCAGCCAGACACCATGACGCAGCTCTCCATGTGGGATGAGGGTGATTCTTATAAAATTGTGGCAGTCAGAGGAAGGAGAACTAGAGGGACCGTGGCTTGATCAGGTAAGGCTCCTGGGGAAGGAGGGTGGACAGCTGAGATCTGAAGGTGGAAAAGTTTGGAAAGGGAGGGAACCAGCATGGGGATGAGTAATGAGGGGGCTAGGGACTGTGGGGCTGGACCAGACATTTGGGACCTGGTTTCCAGTCCCAGTTTGACCCTGAACTAGCTGAGCGAGCTTGGGCCAGTCGCCCAATCTTCTGTGGCCTGGTTCTTCATCTCCAAAACTGGTGCATTGAGGTGTATAGCAGCCCACCTCAGAGATATTGTGGGTTTTGTTCCAGACCGTTGCAATAAAACAAATATCACAATAAAGTGAATGACACAAATTTTTTGGTTTCCCAGTGCATAGGAAAGTTATATTTACACTGTACTATAGTCTGTGAAGCGTGCAATAACATTTTGTCTAAAAAAAATGTACATACCTTAATTAGAAAATACTTAATTCTAAAAATGGTCAACATCCTCTGAGCCTCCAGTGACTCGTTATCTTCTTACAACAGTCACATGAAAGACGGCTGACTACGGATCGCCACGACAAATATAATGACGATGAGAACGTTTGCCATATGGCGGGACTTACTGGAAATGTGACACAGAGACATGAAGTGAGCAAATGCTGTTGAAAAAATGGCGCCGATAGACTTGCTCAACGCAGGGTTGCCACACACCTTCAATCTGTAAAAAATGCAGTATCTGAGAAGCACAGGAAAACGAGGTCTGCCTTCACTCCAAATAATTAAAAAAGGGAACTCAAACACTGACACGTGAGAGTGCACAGCGGCAGTAATTCACAACAGCGAAAAGGTGGAAACAACCCAAATGCCCATCAATGGTCAGGTGAGCAAATAAAACACGGTCTCCCACAAAATGGAATATTACTCAGTTATAAGAACCAGCGAAGTTCTCCCATGTAGGTGAACCTCGAGAGAATTAGGTAAAGTGAGGAGGACAGACACACGGGACCACATGGTGTATGACTGCACTTATTTGGAATATCTAGAATGTGTAAATGCACAGGAACACAGAGCACGTTGGTGGCTGCCAGGGGCTGGGGGGAGGGTGAAGCGAGGAGTGGCTGCTGATGGGGGCGGGATGATCCTCTCAGGGCTGACGATGCTTTGGAACTAGATCTATGCACAACATCGTGAGTGCACTAAATGTCACTGAACTGTTTACTTTAAAATGGTTGTTTTAAAATGAACTTCACCTCAGTGACACTGAAGAAGGGGGAAAATGGTACATTGTACTAAATCCAAGCATTTCCAACTTTCCTCTGGAGCCTGAAAAATTCCATGGAAGGGCCTGGGCTGCCTTCACAGGGGGGAGAGGGGTGTTACCCAGCCTGGCCTCTTTCCTCTTCCAAGATCACAGCTCTGCTTTGAGTATTTTATGCCCTAAGAATCCATGCACAGTTTCATTGAAGAAAAGCCTGATCATGATATATATTTTCAAATGGTGAAAGGTAAGCTCATCTCTCTGCTGTCTTTTCCAGACTGAAAATTCCATAATTCCTGTGGGAATTGGTGACGTGTCCTTTGTCTGCATCAGGCTATGCTGAGAAGGTCTGAATTGACCTAAAACAGTGCTCTGTCCTCACTTGGCAGGTGGAAATGGCAAAGGTGGCTGCTTGGGTGTCTTACGAGGAATTTTGGCCACAGGAGCTTCAAGGCGTCCTGGAGCTTACATTCCAATGGGAAATCTGAAGACGGGAGGGCGTGACCAAATGTTCACTAGCTGGACAGGTGTGATTTTTTTTCTTCAAAGTGCGGTCCAAGAACCAGCAGCATGGGCATGGCCTTCAGGCTTGTTAGAAATGCAGAATCTCAGCCCAGCCCCCGACCCCCCATCTGAATCAGAACCTGCATTGTCACACGACTGGCAGGTGACTGCTGTCAGCAAGGACAGTTCAAAGGCCTGAGCTCAGCCACCTGACTCCATTCCCAGGCAAGGCTCCCGGACCCGCCATGCCCTCACGGTAGAAAGGAGACAAAAATAACCAGCCTCATAGAATTTAGCTGATCTTAGCAATGCACCACCACAGTCCCATGCAGGCAGCGATCACTCCATGGAAATCTATTCTATCTCAGTCTAACATCTGTGATTCTTAGGGACTTTTTTGGAGTTGCACTGGGTCTAAGTCTCAATCCTGATGAAAGTTTCCCATTTCACCCCATATTCAGAGTTGAAATTTCAACTTTGGGACCTCAAGATGCTCAGTTGGGTTTTTCTTAAACAAACATGACCCAGGAAATCGAAAAATATAGGCACTCAGACTTACATCTAGAGATAGTTAACAAGTTGATGTTTCTGGACAGCCTTTAAGGGCTGCTTTATAACCACGTGCAGACAATGCTCGCCAGCAGTGCGCTCTAAGCACCCCCTCAACCGAGAGGCAGGGAACACTGTGTAACACGTCAGCCCCGCAATAAAACAGCCACTTCCATGGTGGACGGACCCCAGTCCTTTCATGTGTTATGTGAGTCAATGATACAAGTAGCAATTAAGTTTTAATAGGATATGTTTAAAAAGCTTTTTCTATAAAACCACTGTCAACGTAACAGTGAACAGTCTGTCTATGTACACGCTCCAAGGTGGAGTCTAGATTACTTTGATTTGTTTTCCTCCTAATGAAGTTTTTCATTAACCAAGGCTTTGACTTTGGTCGATCCACTCCTGTGTTTACCCGGATCAGAAATGAGAGTGGTGTCTGGACCAAACATCCCCACTCTTTAATAAAAACAGAAAAGCTAAAACACTGGGTGATAGCTTTGAGATGGTACTGGAGTGTTTCTAAGAAAACCAAAGGTGAAAAGAAATGTTTCTGAGATGCTAAGCATGATAATCTTCTGAGTCATTCTGCATTTCTGGGACACAATTGGGCTGATTAAAAGCTGCTGGTATTATTTAAATTACAAGTGTAAATGTTGTTCTTTGATTGTCTCTAAGCTTTTGATCATTTGCACTGAGTTTTCTTTGCTCTAACTTGAACTGTTCATATTCAGCAAATTTTCATAATAAATATAATACTATTATTCCGTAGCTTAAAAATGATTCCATGGTGTATGAAACGTATAAGGACAGTGTCTTCTACTTGGGAGGTTTCAAATGGATAATCCTGTTTAATGATATGTTGTTAAAATCAAAGAACAATCTCACATATCTGTTGCCTGTGTTCTTTCCATCAGTGTTGAGTCAAGTCTTGCAAAGGAGTTGAAAACACAAAAGTCACCCAGGGCTTTACAGTCTAGATGCTTTCTCTGAAGCAAAGAAAATTAAATGAGTGATACATTCTGTGCTTGATCCATGGTGTGGATGAGGCTGCCACGGGGTTCAGAGCAGACACAGGGCACTGACTCTTGCAAAGATGCTCCCCAAAGCTCACCCGCCATGCTCGGATCAGTGGGGCATTTTCCGCCACAGAAGACAAAATATGTCTCAAGATCCCAGTTAAAAATAAGGTCTGCATTTGGTTCTGTTTTTTGCTTTCATGCTGAGGCAATGCAAGTATTGGATTAAAAAGCATGTTACTCAATAGAAACTAAATAAAATTAAGACCATTTAGGTCCAGAGCTACTAGGGCTTCATAGAGCTGATACTACCCAGACACTTGTTGAAATGATCAGGACTCCTTCAGGTATAAGTGACAGAAACTGAGTTCAGACTGGCTTAAGCAAAAATAAATACATAAAAATTTAAAGTAACACTGGATCCAGGGTCTCAGATGATGTCATCAGGGCTGTCTCCCTCTTCCCAGTTTCCCATCTCTTCATTTGAAATCCTATGTGCCTTCTTCCATAAACACCTCCCCTGCCCACAGACGGAGGAGGTCCCAGCCCTGCCTCCTTTTCTGAGTCTCATAAACGTGGGTGCTTCAGCTAGAGGCGTAGAAGTAGCTGGTACTGGGTTTAGGGTAATGGTCTCAGTGGGGGAGGGGAGTGTGTGATTTTGCCCCTGAGGGACACTTGGCACTGTCTAGAGATAGTCTGGGTTGTCACAACGGGGGTCCTATTGGTATCTAGTAGATAAAAAGCAGGATGTTGCTAAATATCCTACACTGCACAGGACAGCCCTGCAACAAAGACGAATCGAGCCCGCTGTGTCCATGGGAGACTCTGGTTTAAGGTAGGCGGCTAGCAGGGGCTGGCGGAGGCGAGGGACTGGTGATAAAGCCCCACAGGGCTGGCGGAGTGGAGACCACTTTGCCTGAGCCTGGCTGGAGGCACCCAGCAGGTCCCTGCGGAGAGCAGACGGCCGCCCACCAGCCGTCTCAGCCTCACCAGAGGTTTGCAGGGAACCACTGGCCCCTGGGGAGGGCGGAGGCCTGGATGTGGCCCCAGCGGCAACATCCGCGCCTGGACTGGCTCCTGCGCTGGTTGTCGCCTTCCTACTGTGTTGCCTGGACACATGTGGGGCTAAGGTTAGGGTAGCGTTGCTCACAGAAACTCTAAGTGGAGGTTTTTTTGTTTTCTGGAAAAAGAACTACCATTTACTCTCACCATAATATGCGAGGCAGAGTTTGCTATGCTCCTCCCAAATCTCTTCTGAAGACTAGAATTTTCAGCGGAACACAAGGCCACCTTGCAGCTAAGTGAAGACACGTGGCTCTTTCTGGCCAATGAGGTGACAGCAATGGAGTCCGCCTGTGCCGCGTGGAGCCTTCCTGTTGCTCGGAACACAGATGTGGCGGCAGAGGCGCCAGCTGGACCAGGAGACAAGGACCTAACCGTCGGGGTGGCCAAGGGGAAGGGTGGAAGGAGCTTGGTGGAACCGAGCTGGATTGCTCCTGCCAGGGTTTCCGGGACAGGGAATCCCCCTTTCATGCCGTTTAAACCGCTGTTATCCTAGCTGACCCTAACTGGTAGAATATGTACATCCGCTCTTTGACTTGCCGATTTTCAACATTTAAACCTTTTGGGGCTAAAACAGAGGGCTGCCTGATAGAGAGTGGCAGGCCCCCTGCAAGGTGCCCAGGATGCAGCCGCCTAGCAAGGAGGGGGTCTCACCCAGACCCGACTCCTCTGTCATACATGTCCCCGTGGGCTGCCTGACCTTTTGTCACTATCTGGAGAGGGACATCTCCCGGATCACTCAAGAGAACCTCGTTGACATTTATGGTGTGTCTGTCACATGTCAGGTGCATGCTGAGGACACCCCAGAGACGCTGAGAGAGGTGTGCCCAGATGCACCCAGGCCCCTCAGTGTAAAGGGAAAGCAGAACAGTGGGCATAAACCTGGCCGGCAGGGGCCGCTGCGCTTCTAAGTGTCAGTGACACCCCAAGTTAGAGGAGCAGGAAAAAACCAAAAACGGGGGAGGGACCATGTCCAAGAGGGTCTCTTCCTAGCAGTGTCAAGCTCTTAGTGGACCGAGTCCTTTGCTGGCGCTGCAGGCGCGACCGATGGCATGTGCATCTCCATTGCACATCCAGGCTTTCTCGTGTCCACCTTTCCTCCTCCCGATGACCCTGGGGCATCTGTCCCCCCTTCTGGGGGCTCCGTTTCTGAAAGGCCTGGGACGAGAGAGGGAGAGAGAGAGAGAGAGAGAGAGAGAGAAGGGTTCTCTTCGCCTGTCTGAAGAGGTCTTGGGTGCTCTCTAATTCCCAACGCTCTCCCCATCCACCACACCCTGGCCCTTCCTCGCACCAGTGGACACAGCAGACGCAGCAGACAGGGGTGGTACTGCCTCTTCCTGTGCCCCCGCCCTGCAGGCACCCTCCTGCACCTTGCTCACCGCCCTTCCCTCATCTCATTTGCTTCTCGTTCTGAGAGGTCATCCCCTCCCTGTCCACGGAGGCGGGGCTGCCCATCCCCGTGGTCCCTACAGATCCAGGGAGCATGGGGACTCTTCTACAGACAGAGTCCATAGGCACAAGTATGAACTGGACTCAGATCTAAGACCTCTGATTCCAGGACCCTCTCTCTCTCCATGTACTACTGTTCCCTTGGCCGTAAAACATCTGGATAATACAGAAATATAGAAAGTTTCCCCCTATATAGAATGACCAGATTTTAAGATGACTTAATTAGTTTTTTTAGTGCAGAATAAAGTCTAGGGTTTTATTTTTTTGTAATGACAGTATAATAAAATGCTATGATTAAGAGCTGAATCATACTCATTTAAAATAAGCTTCTTTAGCAGAGCCAATTAGCGATGCTAAAATTGCCTGCAGTGCTCTCCTCGGATGACCAAGAGGTTGGAAACATGAAGTTCCCCAGCCAGAGAACAAGACTTAAACAATAAAGTGTCTTTAAGAGGAAAAATCCGTTCTCAAGAAAGTGTATACCCAACAGCAGGAAATGAAGATCAGCCCTAAATGATAGAAATGCTTCTCCACAGGGCTGGGGAAACAGAAGTCTCTGGAGTTTGCTTCAAAGATGGAAGGGAGCATTGTTTCTGCAGAGCTCGCAGGGGGCTGGCTGCGGCAGTTGCATAAGCCAAGGGCCGCTCTGTCTGGCTGACTGGACACATTGCCTTGCTCTCGAGATATAAGAGAATTACCCATTTAATCCTTGGCCCACGGTGCTGATAATGTAGCAATTAATGACTAATTAGGAAGATTTTTCCAGAACATTAGGTTCTGGGAGAAAGCCTTGTTTGAGACCCATCGCTTAAATCTCTTCTCTTTCTTCCTGCGGTTTTCAGCTCGAGCGTGGCTCTGTTTGCAAGGACCCCGTGGCAGCTCCGTTCACTTAGTTACAGCGGCTGGTATAAGGCAGGCTGCGCTGAGGCTGGTCCTCGCCAAGCTGACGGAGCAAAATATTAGCGCTGGCCTCCCAGGGTGCGAGGGACTTCCATCCGATTCCCTCCCTTCCTGAATTCTTGAATATGAAAGCCAGGTGAGCCAGAAAGGAGGAGGAGAGGATGCTTCTTTTTGGAACAGAGAGTAAGGGCCTGCTTTGGTTCCTTTGCTCCATTTTCTGCAGCTGGGACTGTGGGATCCCACCTGCCCCCATAGCTTCTGGTTGGGAGGATGGAGGTGGGTAGGGGAGGATGGAGACCAGGGTAGGACCCCTTGCACAGCAATGAGGGGCCCCTGTGGACCCTGGGGGTGGGGAGAAGAAAAAGGGAAAGTTGAAAGTGATTCCCAGTTTCCCAACTTTGGGAAAGGAAGAGATAATGATGGATGACCAGTGACCAGGCAGTTATAGATGGGCCAGCATTTCCCACATCCTATGGAATAATCCTCCACATGTTCACTCAGTCCAACACAGCCACAGAGCACATGTCAGCCTCTGCCCTAGGCTCTGGGACACAGTGGTGACTAGAAAGGCTGTCCTCATGGAATTCACAGTTTATTACAGGGTTTCTCCATTTCAGCCCTATGGACATTTGGGGCCAAATCGTTCTTTGTTGTGGGACCGTCCTGTGTATTGTAGGGTGTATAGCAGCACCCCTGGCCTCTACTCACCGGGTGCCTATAGCATCCTCGTTTGTTCATGACATTCAAAAATGTCTCCAGACAGTGCCAGCTGGTCCCGGGATAGAGAACCATTGGTCTAATGGGAAAGTCAGATGATGAATGAAATGAATAAGCGAAAATATGTGTGCTGAACTGTAGAGAGATGTAAAGCAAGAGTGGTGGCCCGAGGGGGCTGTGGCAGGTCTTACTGAGAAGTGACATTTGAACAAAGTCCCTGAGGAGGCGAGGGAAGAAGTGACGCCGGGCAAGTGCATTCAGGGTGAAGGGGCCGAGGGATGGTGCCGAGCAAGTACAGGAAAGGGGGGACGTTGTTCAGCTGGAGGAGAGGGTGGCAGAGGAGCATGTGGAGAAGAGACAGAGGCAACGGGCCTCGTGGTGCCGGAGAGGCTGGATGTAACTCTGCCGCACTGGGCCTCAGAGAGTTCAGCAGAGGGAAGGGTGAGACCACCACTGATGGGCTACAGGTCTGTGGTCAGAAGGCCAGGTCGGCTCAGCCCGTACCTCTGCCTCAGGTCTCACGAGCTGACATCAAGGTATCGACCTGCTGGGCTGTCATGGGGAAGCTCAGGGGGAAATCCCTTTCCAAGCTCTTCTGGGTTGTTAGCAGAACCCAGTTCCCTGTGGTTGTAGGACTGAGATCCTGTTTCCTCATATCCATCAGCCGGGGCTGCCCTGAGCTCCTAGAGGCCTCTCTCTGGTCCTTGGACATGGTCCTTGTAACTCAGAGACAGGAAAACCAGGATGAATCCTTCTCCTTCTTGGACTCTGACTCTCCATCTGCTGCATCTCTCTTCTGCTTCCAGCCAGAGAAAGTTCTCGGCTTTCGAGGACACACAGGATTAGCCTGGGCTCACCTGGATCATCCAGGATAATCTGCCTGTTTTAAAGTGTGAACCTTAATTACATCTGAACAGTCCCCTTTGCCATATAACACAACATATGCACAGGTTCCAGGGATTATGGTGTGACATCTTTGGGGATCATTCTACCTATTGCAGCTCTGAAACAAAGGACATGGTTTTATTTATCTGTGATGAGACTTTTATAAAGTGAACCATGAAGAGGGCTTATCTGGGCATGATTTTCTTAGGGTTTTTTAAAATTTTTATTTTTATTGGAGTATAGTTGATTTACAGTGTTGTGTTGGTTTCAGGTGTACAGCAGAGTGAATCAGTTATACATATACATATATCCACTCTTTTTTTTTTTTAAGATTCTTTTCCCGTATAGGCCTTTACAGAGTATTGAGTAGAGTTCCCTGTGCTATACAGTAGGTCCTTATTAGTTATCTACTTTATATAGAAGTAGTGTGTCTACATCAATCCCAATCTCCCAATTTATTGCTCCCCCTTATCCCCTGGTAACCATAAGTTTGTTTTCTACATCCATGACTCTACTTATGTTTTGTAAATAAGTTTCTTTGTACCCTTTTTTAGCTTCCACATATAAGTGATATCATATGACCTTTGTCTTTGTCTGACTTACTTCACTGAGTATGGCAATCTCTAGGTCCATCCATGTTGCTGCACATGGCCTTATTTTGTTCTTTTTTATGCCTGAGTAACATCTTAGCATTTTTTTGACCCTAACTTTCCCCCATGATGGTGAGGTGTGTGTTCACAACAGTGAACATACATTGGGCACTCATGCTCCCTGCAAGGCCAGGTGATGAGGGCTCCCCTCGCCACTCGTAACCCAGGTTTCTTAAGAGGAAACTGAGGCTGTGAAAGATGGAGTAGGAGAGCCAGGTTCACTCTACACATGGTCGCGCCAGGAAGCAAGTGTTCTTCCCTGAGACTCTTCTCTCTTGGAACATCCCCGACAGTCACCCATGGTTTTTCATTCACACCCACTGGGAAACATTGGCCTACAGAACGCCCCAAGGACAACGTTGTGTCATTACTGAGATGCTGGCATGTCAAGGGGAAGGAAGGAGTTTAAACGATGAGCAGAGTGCCAGGGCCCGTGGAGGAGCCAGTGGTGGAAATGGTCCAAGTGAAGGTGAATCTGAATGTCAGACACGGGCCTCAAGATGGAGAGGCTGGGCGGCCCTGGGAGGGTGTGGGCTGAGAAAGGAGGAGGCAAAAAGGTGACGAGAGCCATGCTGGGGACTGAAGGCAACGTGTTGTGTCATCTATAATGACGACGTGGAGCAAACGTTCCCTAGCAACCAGACTGAGAAAGGACCAGGTGCACCTAGGTGTGGGGAGTGTCCAGTGGGGAGCTCAGCATGGTGCTTTATCATTCCCGTTTCAACCAGACTCTCCCAATGGCAGCCAGCAGAACAGGTGGACCATTTGAAGCGGGAAGAAGCACTTTCAAATGGCATTGATGTAAATATCTCCCCGACCTCTCCAGAGCCAAGCAAATTGTAAACACTCAGCAAACATCGCATCCAGCTTCCATTTATAGGAAGTTTATATTCGAGTCCATTCATCTGAAGTTCTAGAAGAGGAAGGTCAAAATCACAGTGTCAGGGAGCTGTTCACTGGCTGCCTAGGGCCAGGAGTGGGATTGACTGCAAAGGCATATGAGAAAATTTGGGGGGCGGGTGATGGGGGCGTTCTATGTATTTATTGTTGTGTTGATTACATGTTTATATCTGTCAAAGCTCATTGAACTGTACAAACAAAATAGATGTTTTTGATTGTTTGTAAATTATATATCGATAGTGTTGATTGAAAAGCCAGACAGGGGCATGCTACAGCCCTTGCCTGGGAGAGAGGAGGGTTTCAGGACCGAGTTGAATTCAGATCTTGCCGTTGATGACCATGCTGGGCCTGGGGCCTCCACAGTCCTGCTTTCCCATCATCAGGATGAAACGATATCTCAGACCCAGTCCCATGGGGCTGTGCAGGTGGACTTGCTGGTCATCATGTGGCTCTTAGAACCAACGACCAAGGGTGGTGTAAGCGCTGAGTGGTAATCTTGCTTGTAATCATGGACTTGTTGAGTCAGGTGGCTATTAAGTCACTACCCAAGTAAAGATGATGGATTAGATGTGGCTCCAGTGCTTTTATCTGATGCCGGTTGGGTATCTGCACAACAGTTGCCCTTTGAAGGATGAAAAATAAGCAAAGTCAGGGAAATACGAGTTTTCTTTTAGACTCCAACGGTTCACGTCCTCCCATCAGTGGGCAGGGCGGTGAGGTACAATAAGGGTTATTCCTAAACGGCCTCAGCAGGTCTGGCCAAACTCCTGTAGCTCTCTGATGCCTGTTTCCCTATGTGAACAATGGCATGGAAAGCATGATGGTTAGAGCGTAAGCCCCATTCAGACAGACCTGGGTTTGAATCCTGCCACAAAGTAGCTGTGTGAAGATGAGGGAGAGCCAGCCAGGAGCGTGAAGGCCAGATTTTGCGTCTGTGCTCGATGCACATTGAAGAATATCCTGCTTCAGTGTCTTTGCTTTGGTAGAATTAATTGAAACAGGATTAGATTTTAAATAACAAGCATAATGGCTCCTGTGGTCTGTAGTGAGTTTTGTGTTTTCTCCATGCCTTGGGTTTTAATTTTTTAAATATATATTTCCCCTTTAGAAAATCTGGGTCAATTTCACCATTTCTCACTTATGTGTGTCATTTTGGCATGACTTTTGAGGACTAGAATGGTTAAAAAAAGAGGTAAATAAATAACATCCTTAATTTTCTTTGCAAATAATCCTCCCTCCATGGATATGTGTATTTACCTAGAATTGTATATGCGTTGATCAATCAATTGATTGAACAATAGCTAGATATAGATATGTACCCTTCTTAGTGAGGTGCCAGTGACTGACTCCACGAAGGGACAAAACACTGATAATAGTAGACAACGTTAGTGATAGAATATTTTCCTCTCTGGGGCCCTGAACTGTTTATGCCATGGACCTCGCTGGCAGTCTGTGAAACCAGTAGACTGCTTTTCAGAATAGGGTTTTTAAGCACATGGAATAAAACACATAGGTTACAAAGGAAGTCACTTATATTAAGATACAATTGCCAAGCAAATGGATTATAGAGCAACATATATGCTATGTCATAACCAGACCCACGCGCGGGACTCACACCTACGGTCATTTGGAAGCAGTGATGGGCAGTGATGTGTGAAGACATTGGCACTAAATGTAACATGGGATGAAGCAACAGTCTGTGATTTTTCTTGTTGTCAAGGTCGCAGGGGTAGCAAACATACTGTTGCGGTTGCCTGCATGCCTATTGGGAGGAAGTGATGAATTTCAGTTAGAAGCTAGTGAAAATAAAAATGTCGTTTTTTACTATTCAAGTTCATGGATCCAGGTAAGGAGCCCCACGTGCTTGGCTTGGGTCCACGGCCCCTCCTCTGTGCCCCCTCTCCCCCATCCCTCCTCCTGGGCTGGGGTCCAGGAGGTGGGAGCTGCGCTGCCCTGGTCACTGTCTCCCAGCACTGGAACCCCTGGGTGTAACAGCACTGCAGGTGAGACACATCTACAGTGGACAGATTTTCTTCTCAGAGACATTAGTATTTACACCATATGATGGGTCTCAGAAAGATAAAGGGAACCTCATGCCTTGTGGAAGGCAAAGGAGGCAGCTGCTGTTGTTCCCTTAGAATCTCACTGAGTACTGTTTGGATATAAATTTATTACAGCCCCAAATGTGAGAAAGACCAGAAGTGACTCACAGGCTGCCCTCCGCGAGGTGGCACAGGGCAGCACAGAGAGGGTGATGGGCCCTTGTCCCTGGAATGGTGATAAAGGCCCCGGCACCAAAGCAGAGTTAATTAAGGTGCTTTAATAACCTGCAGTGTCGCTGAGGGTAATGAAGGTGGTGCCTGATGCGGAGTCAGGCAGGAAGCTGGAGCCGCGTTGCCCTGGCAACGGTGTCCTGGCCAATCCCAGGTGTGGTTCAGGCCTGCTATCTGAATGAAGCACTCTCCCTAATGTTCTCCATGGTTTTGAAATGCCACCCACGTGAACACAGCATCTATTTGTTGCAACAAATTTATATAGACTCTTTAAGACAGAGACATGGAGAGAGAGAGGTAATAACAGAAAGACAGACAGACACACCAAGAGAATCACTTCTGGTGAAGTTGGTGACATTAGGAAAAGGCACGTTTCTCTTAGGACAGATTTGCTGCTGGGAGGAGGCTGGCTTGTCTCTCCCCTTGCCCCTCCTGACTGCGCTGAGCATGGCCCCAGGATGTTTGGCAAAACCAGCCCAGAGCCAAAGCTACCTTCAGCCACTGCACCTGAGGTTGTCTCCCCTCTGTCACGGGGCTGCGATGTACAGCTGCACAGATTGCATGCTGCACCAGGCACCCAAAGGAGGGCTCCAAGGGGCTGAGCCCACCTGTGCTCCTTGCATGAGCCCTGATGAGCACCTGGGTCTTCCTGGAGAAAGGGGAGACTTTCCTAACAGGGACGAAGGCACCAGCTGGGCTACAGCAGCCCGTTCCATCCCATATCCCACATTTTTCACTTTGCAATTAGGAGAATAAGGAGGCTCTTAAAAATATGCATATGCAACGCCAACTTCCCATCCTCTACCTCCTCGCTTTGAAGGAGAGGGTAAAGACTCAGTTCCCGACAGGTGAATAGAACGTGTGGTGATTCGAAGTTGGTCTTGGGGTCTGTGTGGGCATGAGGTGGGTCTCTGCCCACCCTTCTTGGGGTTGATGTGAGGAGCCTGCAGTGCCCTGGAGGTGACGAGAATGTCAGCCCTGTGTTAGAAGCTCAGCTCTGCCACCCTGAGCTGATTCCTCAGAATAAGACTTCAGCCCCCAGAGCCTCAGTTTACTCATCTGTACAATGGAGGGTAATAATACCAACGTCAAAGGATTGTTACGAGTGTTCAAAGAGATAAAGTATATGAAGCGCATAATGGGTGGTGAGTGTGTGGGTGTGTACAAGTGTGTGCGCGCGTGCGCAGAACCCGACTCCCGGGTTGGGGGGAGGGGGTGTGAAGGTCCACGTGTCCTGGGGAGGCTGAGAGGGGCGAGATGAGGTGTCTCTCCTTATATATGTAATAATCCCCCTTTATCTGCAGTTTTATTTTCTGAGGTTTCAGTTACCTGTAGTCAAATGAGGGTCCAAAAATATTAAATGGAAAATTCCGAAATAAACAATTCATAAGTTTAAAATTTTCTGCCATTCTGAGTAGCATGGTGACATCTCACACTGTCCTGCTCTGTTCCGTGTGGGGTCCTCAACCATCAACAGCCTCATGGCCCCATGATCCAGGATCTGGGAGGTGCGTGGTCCCCTCCTTCTCACGTATCATCAGAAGGTCAGTAGCGTCCTCACACCATCACAATACCCGAATCGTTCATCTCACTTCATCTCATCATGTAGGCTTTTCATCATCTCACATCATCCCAAGAAGAAGGGTGACTATAGGCAGGTAAGCTATTTTGAGAGACAGAGAGGCCCCATTCACACAACTTTTGTTACAGTATATTGTTATACTTGTTCTATTTTATTATTAGTTATTGTTGTTAATCTCTCACTGTGCCTAATTTATGAATTAAACTTATCAAAGGTATGTATGTAAGGAAAGTGCATTGTCTATATACGCTTCAATTCACTACTATCTGCAGCCTCAGGCATCTACCGGGCCCAGCCGCTCCACGGCATGTGGGATCCTCCCGGACCGGGGCACGAACCCATGTCCCCTGCATCAGCAGGCGGACTCTCAACCACTGCACCACCAGGGAAGCCCTCTTGTGCCCATTTTTAACTGATTATTTGGGCTTTCTTTATTATTTCATAGAGTCTTTATATACTCTTTAAAACATTTTAACTATAGTTGATTTACGGTATTGTGTTAGTTTCAATATATACTCTTTTTTTTTAACATCTTTATTGGAGTATAATTGCTTTACAATGGTGTGTCAGTTTCTGCTGTATAACAAAGTGAATCAGCTATACATACACATATATCCCCATATCCCCTCCCTCTTGCGTCTCCCTCCCACCCTCCCTATCCCACCCCTCTAGGTGGTCACAAAGCACCGAGCTGATCTCCCTGTGCTATGCGGCTGCTTCCCACTAGCTATCTATTTTACATTTGGTAGTGTATATGTCCATGCCACTCTCTCACTTCGTCCCAGCTTACCCTTCCTCATCCCCGTGTCCTCAAGTCCATTCTCTACATCTGCGTCTTTATTCCTGTCCAACCCCTAGGTTCTTCAGAACCATTTTTTTTTCTTAGATTCCATATTCAATAGTTACTCTTGATTCTAACCCCTTTTTTGTTACAAAAATATCATCTTGTCTTTTCACTGTCCTCAAGTTTTTAAATAATGAACAAAAGTTCTTAGTTTTAAAAGAATCAAAATTGTCAATCATTTAATTTATGGTGTATGCCTATCTTGTCTTAAGAAATCCTTCCCTACCCACGTTAGGATAAATATTCATCCAACAGCAAATGTCGCTGTTGGAATTTCATTCAGTCTTTGAGCTGCCTGGAGTGGTGTGAATAGTGTGAGGTAAGGGCACAATTTCCTTTCTTCCACGTGGAAAAATATTTTTCTCTAGCTTCATTCATTGAGTTCCTATTTTCTTTATCGGTAAGTGAATTAGAGATTGCTTGGTGGGAGACCAGAACAGGCAGAGACACTTTGAAAAAGTTTGTCATCATCTCGTAAAGTTGAACATTCATACCAGGCACATACTGAGGAGAAACTCCTGCCCGAATCTATCAGAAACATGCAGAAGAATCTTTACAAACCAGCACGGTTAGGAATAACAAAAACCTGGAAATAACCCACCGCCCACCACCTGGACAGTGGATAAACAGATCATGGCAGGTCACATAACAGGATGTGATACACTGGTAAGAAAGAATTAACCAGAGCCGTCCACCATCATATGACTACACCTCGGCAACTGAAAACACCGAGTGAAAAATACGAACCCCAGAAAATTTCATTCAACTCGATAAACTTTGGTCAAAGTGAAAAATGACTAAAACTAAAGAGTATGTTTTTAGGAATATGTGTGTATGATGCAATTATGCATCTTTTTTTAAAAAAAATACAAGGCTAAACACAAATTTCAAGATGTAAGTGTTCCTCTAAAGGGGGAGGGACATGAAAGTGGATGTGAATTATTGTTAATGCTCTGGATCTCGTGATGCGTGGGCAGCTCACTGGGTTTATTACAATACTGCACACACTGGAGGTCTATGCATTTCCCATGAAGAGAGGATGACAGCCCATTTCTGTGAAGCTGAGACTGGAGAGGGATTGTGGGGGAGAGAGGGGCTGGTTTTCTCTAAGCAGTCTTTCCCGAATGGCCCCGCTCTTGCCTGGGGACAGACAGGAAGGGGGAGCTGTCAGTTTCATAGCCGTCGATGGTAAACATAAACCAAACCCACTGTGTCCTTAGCAGAGTTTGGGGACTAATCTCCGAGACCAGGCATTGCAATTGTGTAGCAAGAGGACATAAATAGCAACTCAAAAGTTTCAGCGAGAGCAAAAGAAATACGATTTTAAAAGAGTCCAGGACACACCACCCCAAAATATGCCGCTTTATCTTATTGATTATTTTGAGCTGAAGCCACTGGAAAAGCAGCAAACACAGGGAGAGGCTTTCTCTGAACTCCCCCTCTCTGCCTGAAGACAGATTCTCCAAAGGGAACTCGATTGTCTTAAATCCCCTCCCCAGGAGTGTCGTCAGCTGCGAAGACTGACTGTTATCCCAAGAGAAAAGACCAGAAGTCAGCACCACACCCAGACAAACGTCCTCACAAACTCATATCTCCCATCTGTTCCTCTAAGTGTCCCTTCATCTTTCCTAAGAGTCATTTGCTCTTCCCTGAACTGGCTACATCCCCACTTCCCTTCCCCTGTTGAGATGGTATAGGAGCTCTCAAATTGCACCAATTTACTGAGTATTCACCTTTTTTTCCTGTGATGTCCCCATGCACATAATATTAAAAATGAATAAATGTGTACACCTTTTCTATTCTTAATCTGCCTGGTATCAATTTATTTCAGAGACCCAGCTATCAAACCTAGGAGGGTGGAGGAAATCTTTCCTGCCCTACAGTTCGTAGAGTATCATTTTGTGACCATACGGTCCAAGGCTGCTTTACTTTGAAGACAAAAGAACTCCCATCTAGCAAAGAGAGTGGAAACGAATATTTCTGCTGCATTAACTGTGTGCCTGCCAGACACCATGCTGGGGGCTTTTGGGAGGTTGTCCCATTTCAACCACAGGGCAAACCCCACCCATGTGACCCTCCTGGCTGGTGTCTGCATCTCTCCTGGTGTTCATCTCTACTTTGACTTGTGCATTGCAGGAAATGTTCAAAATTTCCTCACAGGGACACAATAAAATACAAACAAATTGTGGGACATTCAGACCACGGATGAATGAAAAGAAACTCCAAATACACAAAACTGAGACAGGAGGAAAAGGGGAAGGGAACAACCTCTAAAAGAATGACGTAGCCTTTGAGGATTCAACAGAAACAGGTTAGAACCAATTAGGCTCAAGATGGTGGAAGATTCAACTTCCAGTGGACCTGGAGCCTCAGTGTACGCTCATTGTAACACATCAGCATGTTAAATGACACACCCACAGGCTCCAGGGCTGTTCTGAGGCCGACCATAAAAGGCCATAAAGTGGGTGATAGCCCAATTCCTGGAAATCCCTACCCCTTCTCCAAAATAGTTGGCATAATCCTCCCACTATGAAATCACCCAGCTCATAAAAGCTAACCACCCCGGGATTCCCTAGTGGTACAGTAGTTGCGAGTCCGCCTGCCGATGCTGGGGACGCTGGTTCGTGCCCCGGTCCGGGAGGATCCCACATGCCGCGGAGCGGCTGGGCCCGTGAGCCATGGCCGCTGAGCCTGCGCGTCCGGAGCCTGTGCTGCGCAACGGAGAGGCCACAACAGTGAGAGGCCCGCGTACCGCGAAAAAAACAAACAAACAAACAAACAAAAAAAATAACCACCCCATATTTCAGGGCCTCTCTCTCCTGTTGAGACAGACCAAATTCTGTCTATGGAATGTGTATCTCTCTAAAGAAACCTGCTTTCCCACTTAGTTCTCAGGGCAGAGCCCCCATGCCTGCCTCCTTGTATCCCTCACAAGCGTCCTATGTTAATAAATCTACTTCTTTGTTGGGACTTCCCTGGCGGTCCAGTGGTTAGGACTCTGCACTTCCATCTCAGGGGTCACAGGTTCGATCCCTGGTGAGGGAACTAAGATCCCGCATGCTGTGCGGTGCGGCCAGAAATAATCAATCAATCAATAAATCGCTCAATCTACTTCTTACCTATCACTTTGTCTCTCGCTGAATTCCTTCTGTGCTGAGACATAAAGAACCTGAGCTTCACTAAGTCCTGACACCAGGTGAGTGATTTTAATTAAAAGACAGTGGGTTCGAGTCTCAGCCCGTGAGTTCAAGTCCCAGTCTGAGCTGTGCAGTTTCACATTCTCTATGCGTTCTCTATAGGAAGTTCAAAAACAGGCAAAACTAACGTGCGGTGATAGAAATCGGAACAGTGGCTGCCTTGGAACAGAGACTGGATTGGTGGAAAAGGAGATGGGTCTGGTCTATAGCTTGATGGGGTGGGGACTGCACGAGTGTTTCAATTTGTCACATGTATTGTGCATTTCACTGTGTGAAATTGCACCTCATTAAAGAATGTTTTAAATCTTAAAATTTTAAGAAGAAAGTTTTAAAACATTTTAATAAAACAAAACAACAGTGCAGGGTCTGAAGAGAGACTGCCTGGGTTTATATCCTGTCTCTATGAGTTTTCATTGGCTGCTGTAATAAATTATTACAAACTTACTGGCTCAAAACAGCAGAAATTTATTCTCTCACAGTTCTGGAGCTGAGAAATCAGCATCACGGAGCTGAAACCAAGGCGTCGGCAGGCCTGTGCTCCCTGCAGGGGCTCTAGGGGAGAATCCATTCCTTGCTTCGTCCACCTTCTAGAGGACACCTGCATTCCTTTGTTCATGGCCCCTTCCTCCATCTTCAAGGTCATTCGTGTAACATCTGCTTCAGTGATCACATTGCTTTCTTCTCTCCTGTCTGTGTGAAATTTCCCTCTGCCTTCCTTTTACAAGGACATGTGATAGCATTCAGTGTGCATCCGGTTAATCCAGGATAATCTTCCATGTCAAGTTCCCTAAATTAATCACACCTGCAGAGTCTCTCTAGTAACACTTGCAGGTTCCAGGAATTAGAATGTGGATATCTTTGGGTGTCATCATTCCGCCCATCACATGCACCACTTATTAGCTGTGTGTCTGTGGCAAGTTTCCTCACCTCTCTGTGCTTCAACATCTTCATTTTTAGAATGGAGATAATAATAGTACTTACATTATGGTTCTGAGGATTACATGTGAAGTGCTGAGCACAGGGCCTGGCACATAGTAAGTGCTCAACAAATGATAGTTATTATTTTATGATCATCTTTATTATCATGCCCTTTAATTGTGCCAGGCACATGCTAAGTGTTGGGAATGCAAGGTGAAAAGACACAGTTCCTGTCCTCGGGAGGTTATAATCCACTGGAGACACAGAAATGCAGACACCGTGTATTCATCTGCTTGGGCTGCTGTAACAAGTACCGCAGGCTGGGCGGCTTAAACAACGGTTTATTTCCTCCCAGTTCTGGAGGCTGGAAGGCCAAGGTCAAGGTTGGCTCCTACGAGGCCTCTCTCCTGACTGTAGACCGCCGTCTCCTTCCTGTGTCCTTACATGTTCGCCCCTCCGTGTGTGTCTGTGTCCTGATCCCCTCTTGTTGTAAGGACACCTGTCATGTCGGAGTAGGACCCGCACTAATGACCTCATTTAACTTTAGTCACCTCTTTCAAATCCCTTTCTCCAAATCCAGTCACATTTTGAGGTACCAGAGGCTAAGAATCCAACATGTGAATTTTAGGTGGACGCAGTTCAGCCCATAGCACGAGGCATAGCGTGCATTCCAGAAGGAAAGTACAACGTGGTCAGGGAAAGGTGGGGGAAGGGACGGCATCGCCTTGTGGGCGCGTGTGAGCCTGTGAACCAGGTCAGCGACCCTTCATCCCAAGAATCCACCACTGACCGAGGACAAACAGGGAAGCAGCTGTCTGGGTACAGAAGGTTAGAGGCTCGTGGAGGGTGTGGGTTAGGGCGCTGAGTTACTGCCGCGGAGGTGGGTGGCAAGGAAGGACAGGTCAGGAGAGGCTAGGGGAGGGGAGGGCAGTGAGGGAGAGAAGTCCTACTGTCCCACACCTCTGCCTCCCATCACGTGAGGGCGGGGGCCCTGGGACTCGGATCACACCTGATGCCGTCCCGTCCCACGTTCAAATCAATGAAAGGTCCTCAACCCTGGAACCTGGACCCACCTCTCACCATTCTGGAGACGCGTTAGCAGTGCAGGATCTCACGCCCACCTGGACCCACTGCATCAGAAACTCTGGAAGCAGGGGTGGGGGACAGGGGAGAGATGGGTGCATGGGTGTCCTAACAGGCCCTCGGGTGACTCTGATGCTTACTGGAAGTTTCAGAGCCGTTGCTATAGTTATGTAATTATGCTGGGTGGTTGAATTTAAACTGAGCAGCCGCATAGACCCTGGATGGAGACTCTGAGACACCGGGCTGTGGGGCAAATCTCTGTGACCTTTGGAACAAGGAGACCTCGGCTTGGATCCAGCTTGCACACAGCACGTGCAGGATGGGAACCCTGGCCCTCAACACAGCTGGGCGAGAATGAGATATTCTCCATACGGCTCCCAGCAGAGAGTCTGGCATGCCCTGACTAGCTCCTTCCTTCCCTCCATCAGCCCTGTAGATCACGTGTATGGCATTCTTTTCTCTTTGTTTTGCTCCATCCTGCTTTAAGAGAACTTGCTTCATAGATATGTCTACGAAACAAAAACAGACTCACAGGCATAGAGAACAGATTTGTGGTTGCCAAGGAGGAGGGGGTTGAGGGAGGGATGGAGTGGGAGGTTGGGATTAGCAGATGCAAACTAGTATACATAGAATGGATACAACAAGCACAGGGAAATAAATTCAATATCCTGTGACAAACCATAATGGAAAAGAATATATATATATATATATATGTGTATAACTGAGTTACTTTGCTATAATAAGAAATTAACACAACATTGTAAATTAATTATACTTCAATAAAATTAAAAAATAAAATAAAATTATGTAAATAATCTAGAAAAAGAAAGAGAACTTGTGGGGAGGGTGCTGGGGAGAAGACACCCCGTTTTCTTCCCTTTGAAGTCATTCCAATCCCAAAGAGGGCCTTGGTGGTCCTTCCTCACATTTGAAGCCCAAATCAGGCTTAGGAAATCTCCAGGGCAGACATGAGAAGCAGCAGAGAGAGATGCGGAACAGTGCCAGACAGCCGCTTCTGCATGAAGGTGACCAAAGGGGCGTTTCAGGGCCTGACTCGGTGCATTTGTGTGCTAGGGCTGCTGTAACAGAGCACCACAGATGGGGCAGCTTAGAACAGCAGAAATTATTGCCTCTCAGTTCTGGAGGCCAGCTGTCTGAAATCAAGGTGTCTGCAGAGTTGGGGTTTCAGAGGAAGACTCCTTCCTCGCCTTTCCCTACTCTCCAGGGGTCGCCGACCAGCCTTGGTTTTCCTAGGCTCAGAGAGCACCGTGTCCATCCCAGGCTCTCCCTGAGTCTCCCTCACCCTCTTTCCTGTGTTTTCTTATGAGGAGATCAGTCAGGGCTCCAGGGCTCACCCTGACTCAGTCTAATCTATGTGAACTTGATTCCATTTCCAATAAGGTCACATCCACTGGCACCAGGGGTTAGGACTTCACCACACCTCTTTGGGGGACACAATTCAGCCCAGTGCTGACATAGCCGTGCTGACTGATGGTGCCCCTTTGACCCCCTCTGTAGCAGTGGGCAGGTGGGTGACCGGCTGCGGCCAGCTGTGAGGTTTCTTGAAAGTGTTTGTTCCTCAAGGAAGGAGGCTTCACTTGGGAGCCATCAGCTGGACTCACAGACCCTTAAAAAGCGGTGACACCTTCTCGGGCCCTGCAAAATAGAGAAAATCAGGACATGTACTTGGTCGTTTTCTGAAACCAGCTATTGCCTGTTTAGCCCCATTTAATTGAATAAAGAAAAAGGAGAAGCAGCAACTTAGATCTTTATGACTTTTTTGGCCTGGTGTCTATTTAATCGAATGAAGGGTGGATGGGAACAATAATGAGGGTGGTCTGAAAATAAATGCCTTAACTGTCCTCAGCATCTGCATGGAATGTACTGGAAGGAAGTCGTATACGTTTAATGATGTGTTTGTTAGGATTTAAATTCCCTGGGACTGGTCGGGGGCCATTTCTTTAAAGGCTTGCTTTTTTTTTTAGAAAAAAAAACCCCTCACAAATCCCTGCTGGGTTGGGGAAAAAAAATGAGCTTGGCCAAATCTCCACAAAACTTTACACATTGTACCCTGCTGTGCTCTGGAGAAAGGGACAGAGAAACGGGTGACCTCACTTCCCATAAGCAAAGTATTGCACAACCTCAGAAGGAAGGACCTGGTCTGGTCTTGGGGATGGTGCCCCTTCCGGAGTTTTCAAGTCTGACTGCTTGAATGTGGCTTGTTTCTTCTAACAGAGTAGGTGACAGCTGCTCATCCCTAACACTGCCTTTGTCATTTGACCTTTATTCCTTTAATCCAAAGCTATCTTCAAAAATGTAAATGTCCGTGGGAAGACATTCTTGCAAGAGGGTCTACAAGACCCCAGTGTCTCTTGGAGAGCCTCCTAATGCACAGGCTGCCAAGTTAGCCTGTGTCCCGTGATTTAGCCACTCTGACCACCACTGAGGTGGTCTGTCCTCCAGGCTGGCTGGTGGCCAGTGACCTGACACAAGAACTCTGCCCTAAGGCATGTGGTGAGCTGAATAATGTCCCTCCCCCAAAGATGTCCTAATCCCTGGAACCTACGAATAGGTTACCTTATATGGCAAAAGGGGCTTTGTTGACATGATTACGGATCTTGAGATGGGACTTTATCCTGGATCATCTGGATGGTTCCTACATGCCATCACAAGTGTTACAAAAGATAGAGGGAGATTTGACACAGAAGAGGAGGCCATGTGATGAGGCAAGCAAGATGCTCCACTGATGGCTTTGAAGATGGAGGAAGGGACCACCGACCAAGGAACCAAGGGGATGCAGCTCTAGGTGCAGGAAAAGGCAAGGAAACAGATTCTCCTCTGTAGCCCCCGGGACAGAGCACAACCCAGTGAAACTGGTTTTGGATTTCTGAACTCTAGAACAGAGAGAGCATACATTGCTCTTGTTTTTAACTCCCAAGTTTGTGGTAATTTGTTACAGCAGCAAGAGGAAACTAATACCTCATACTAAACAATTTCTCTGTGAAGTAACGAGGTCCCCACCTCTGATGGTGATCAGAGACCAGACTGCTTCTCAGAGTGTGTCCATAAAGGAGAAGGTGGCTCTGGGTGGCAGGTCACATGGAGGACTTTTGAACCCTTCCCAGCCCTAAGACTGTTGTATTAGCCAGCTCGGGCTGCAAAAACTAAGCACCATAGACTGAGGGCTTAAACAACAGACATTTATTGTCTCACAGTTCTGGAGGCTGCAAGCCCAAGATCAAGGTGTTGGCAGGGTTGGTTTCTCCTGAGGCCTCTCTCCTTGGCTTGTAGGTACTCATCTTATCCTGTGTCCTCACATGGTCATCCTTCTGTGAGCATTTGTGTCCTAATCTCCTCTTCTTATAAGGATACCAGTCATATTGGATTAGGGGCCGCCATATGACTTCATTTTACCTTAATTACCTCTGTCAAGACCCCATATCCGAATACAGTCACATTCTGAGGTACTGGGTGTTAGGACTTCAGCATAAGAATTTGAGGGGGACACCGTTCAGCCCATAGCAACTGTGGCATGATGACTTTACTGACATATCTACACAAGGATGTTTTTAGGCACACCCCTGCTTTGAATTTAGGAGCTCTAATGACTGTGTATAAAAGGGGAAAATGTCTCAAAGTGAAAACCCATGATGCCAGCAAGTTCCTACAGCTTTAAGCCTTGCATCCAGGCACTTCCCACAGGGAGGACCCAGCTGGGTGTGTTCCAGCTTCTGGGAGCTCCAAGCAGCCTCAGAGCCCAGGGTGGTCTGCCTGCCCGTGTTTATGGCTCTGGACCATCCTGAGACTTCTGATGCACTGCAAACCACACTTGGCTGTCCACAATGCACCCGGCCTCTGCCAGAAAGCCTGCCAAACAGACTGAAATAGAAACTCATTTGTTTTCCAATGTGTAACAAAGGAGAGAGGTATTTAATTTTGAAGGGAGCTGAGCCAGCTTTCCTACGGGTCATTTTCTTTCTGGCACAAAATCCTCCTTAGTAGACTCCCTGGGATGGTCTTTCTTCTTATCTATCCATCAGCATTTTGAATGAGATAATGCTCTGTTGTTAGGGGGCCGTCCTGTGCACTGTAGGATGTTAGTAGCATCCCTTCCCCTACCCATTAGATACCAGTAGCACCACGCCCCATTTGTGCCAACCAAAAATGTCTCCAAAAAAATTGGCCAAAGTCTCTGAGGGGATAAATCACCCGCAGGGGAGAAGGACTGGTCCGAATAAACCGTTGAGAAAAACAGAATGCGTGGAAAGAATCAGCCATTTCCTGGCTTTGCCCTCTTTGTTGAGACTACAACAAGCTGTGTGTGGTATGTGGATAACGGCCTGGAATATTTAAGGTGGATGGAAAGACGAGCAGAGAAGGTGAGTGGCCCCATCAGCCATATGTAAGGGGCACAGGAGGGCAGCCTCCTTGGGTGTTGAATCAGACAGTTCCTCCACAGGTCCCCTGGGTGGTTTGGGGCTGCAGGTGAGAACAGCGCCCTCAGAGGACACGTGGAGTCTTTCCTCTCCTCACTGATGCTCTGAGTGAGGGACCCCGTCCACTGCTGTAGACTCAGCCTGCAGCAGGTCCCGCCCTCCGTGCACTGTAGCCATACACTTGGTTGCTCCTTAAACACCCCAGATGCTTCTTGTCACAGGGCCTTTGCACTTGATGCTCCTCCCCTATACAGAGATCTCCTCCTGTGTCTTTGCTTCCCTGGCGTCTTGGCATCTCTGAGGTCTCAGCTTGGCTGTGGCTTGACCACCCACTTAAAAACTACCACCACAGACTTAAAGAATGAACTTGTGGTTACAGGGGGGAAGGGTGGGGGGTGGTGGGAGAGTTAGAGAGTTTAGGATTGACATGTACACGCTGCTATATTTAAAACAGATAACCAACAAGGACCTACTGTCTAGCACAGGGAACTCTGCTCAATATTATATAACAGCCTAGATGGGAAAAGAATTTGAAAGAGAATAGATACACACGTGTATATGTATAACTGAATCACATTGCTGTACACCTGAAACTAACACATTGTTAATCAATTATACTCTAATATAAAGGAAAAAGTTAAAAAAAAAACACCAAACCACCCACAGCACATCACTTTGTTTATTTTCTTCATAGCATTGTCCTTATCTGCAGATGGAGATACGGAGGCTTGAAGCTTCACCAGCGGGTGCCCCTGCCTACCTCCTCCCTTCTGGTTCTTTACAGTCCACAGAGCTTCTGCAAGTCTAGGACGAGCTTCTGCTCTCCATTCCAGAGCACCAGGAGGGCTTTTCCCAGCATGCTCTGGGGTCAGTGTTGGGCTTGTTAATTTCCGTGCAGGGCTCCAACCACACCTGCCTTCCATGACCACAGAATGCATAATTGTCGTCAGGGTCTCTCTTGTGGCTTATCCTAGGACCCCCAGAAGAAAGCGCATCCTTCTTTCTGCCCAGACTTTAAAGGAGGGCAGGAAAGAGTGGGGGGAAAGGCCAACAGAGGGGATTTGGCAATAACCATGCCTAAGTCATTTTCCTGCCCTGTGAAGAGCTTGTTGTCATGGCTGGTGCAATATGGTACCCAGCCTGGCATCTCAAGTGGCAACAACCAGACGCAGCCCAGCCCCTTGCCCTCGGCACTGTATTTGCACTGTATCATACGGCTGCTCCCCCAGTCCTGGCCAGAAAGAGACCTTCCTAACTAGGTGTCCTGGAAACTGGTGGTAATTGACTTCTTATCCATCTTTCCCACCCTGTGGCCCCTAGGGTACATCACTGCTATGGTCTAGAAACACGAAGGAGAGGGGTTAAAGCCAACCAGCGAGTGTGTTACTATCACTCCAAATTAGCCCCAATTAAGAAATTGAGAATGACCTGCATGTGAAAAACACGTGACAAGACTTTTTATTTGTAAACTTTATCTGACAATTGGGTATTTATTTGGTACGATCAATCCTTATCTCTCCAAAGTCCACGCAGGTGCACTGTAAAGCGAGGAGAGTAGCTCTTTCAGTACAACGACTAAGATGTTCAGAACAAATCTGGTATTTAACAGGGATTATTCTTGGAACGTTCTGACTGGTCCCTCCCCCAGCTGTATATATCTTTTAACATGTCATTATTCTGAAACGTGTGAGTGCCTTAAAGAGAAAACTTGAAAATACATACGATATGGGTGTTTATGACCTCTGCAGTCATGCCAGAGACTCTTTCAAAAATGAAGTTCTCAAAAGACCATTATTCTAGTGGCAAGAATGAAAGATCTTTATTGTTTCTTTCAACCTCAAGCAAGAGAATACTTCTTTTGAGCTTTGTTGCTAGCCCAGTTCGTTGTCCTTAGTGGGCACACAGGAAGTCTGTTATTATGAGCAACACTGCTTTATGGGACTTATCAAAATTTATCTCACACACAAAGTGCTTCAACACTTGGGCTGTGGCCACACAGTTGAAACACAGAGCAAGCAGTCTGAAGATTAGGGTTAATTTTATGGCCAAGTTGGAGGGCCGTATGTCTTTGAACGCTTTGTAGCAGATGGTTTATGACACAAGAACAAAGGGTACCAGCCTTAACTTATTTTAACGACTACCGTGACTTAGATCAAATCTCAGGACCCATCAGATTTCAACCGTTGAGACATTTTTCCCTGGAAAGCTGGCTGCACCCACCCCCTGCTAAGACCATCCTTCGCAGAATATAAGAAAATCACCTCCCTCAGCTGGAACTGTGCCAGCTCTGGAGGAGAGGGGACTTAGGTCTGCCATGCCTTAGCTTTGAAGAACCAGGAGCACGGTTATTTCTGGAGCAGCAGGGTTGGTAAGATCAGAAACAAGCAGGGGGAAGCTTGGGACACAGGCATTGCTCAATGTCTGCTCCAGAGAAAAGGGAACTTTGCGTGTTTGTCAGGGGGGAGGCTAAAATACACATAACAAAAATTGATCACTTTAACCATTTTTAAGTGCTCAGTTCAATACTATTAACTACATTTACATTGTTGAACTACAATGATGACATCCGTCTCCAGAACTTTTTCATCTTCCCCAGCTCAAGCGTCTTATCCATTAATCACTAACTCCCCATTTCCCCTCCCCCAGTCCCTGGGAACCGTCATTCTACCCTTTTCTCTATGAATTTAACTGCTCTAGGGACCTCATATCAGTGGAATTATATAGTATTTGTCTTTTTGTGACTGATTTATTTCACTTACATCATGTCCTCAAGGTCCAGCCATGTTGTAGCCTGTGTCAGAATTTCACTCCTTTTTAAGGCTGGATAATATTCCATTGAGTAGATATACTACATGTTTGCTTAGCCATTCATCTGTCATCTCGTGAAAAGAGAACTTTTCATATTATTAGTTTGTGCAGGGACATGAGTTATTCCAAAGAGCATTATGCAACTTACCTGAATAATTTGTCCAATCTCTTTAATCTGATGGAAAAAACTAGACCATGAAAGACAAAAGTAAGGGGGGCAAACAGCACGTATGTAAATAGGGGTGTCACTTTCCCCCTATTCTTTTTTGTTCTGGAAGAATATTCAGGGCACATCGTCTACATTTCAAAAATAGAATGTATGAGTCTAATCATATTAACTCAACAGGGAACACAGATGTCAAAACAGCCTCTGTGAGTCATTCCTTGGATTCTAAAAGGAATTAGTTTCAGATAAGAGTCTGCTCTTCTTTGAGGTTTGTTTTAAAGAAGTTCCAAAAGCAAACAGCAAAATAACAAAAAGCCTGGATCTCGCAGCAGCTCTGTGAGGCGCTGGCTCTGGCCAGAGGGGATGCTCCTCCTTGGGCTGTTCTGGCTTGCGGATCATGCTAAGTCTCTGTTTGATTTAGAAAAGCGTGATGCTGAGGGAGAAGGGCGGGGCTTGGTGAAGCAGGGGAGTGTGAGAAAGGACACAGAAGGGATCTGGGTGTTTGGAAATGCCATCACCATGTTTGAAAATAAATCCCATTCGGAAGCACCAAGTTGATGTACTGATTTTTCTGTTTCTAGCTGTCAGCCTAAGTCTAGAGCAAGCTTACATTCAGGGCTTCAGTGTGTGGCTGCAGAATTACATCATGTGTGCCACTCCGTGGGCCAGTGATAGCTGCTGGGTTAGGGTTGGACTTCCTGGTCTCTGAGGCACCCGTCCCCTCTCCTTCCCCACCAAGACGATTAGGTACCATCTTGCATTTCTGACTTGTGCGTAAGCCATCGCTGAATTGTCTCATTGGCTCATCCTTACCCATCCCCTATGCCTCGGGGACAAAACCTCTGTGTCAAGAATAAACAAGCCCATGTCTACATCACCACAAACACCCCAGTAGATCAGGGTGGATTCCCATGAGGCTCTCCAGGACCTGCAAACAACAGAACGAGTGTGCTTTGGTGACTTCCATTTTCTAGATCTGTGTGGGCCAAATGTGCTGCTGACATTAGCGTCTTCTTTTTCCATCGTCAGGTAAGTGTAGTGATCAGATAAATTAGGGGAATCCTGGGCTAACCAATGACAAATATGCATATTTACTGTAGGAATTATCATATATTTAATATGTATTGGGAATCTCAAGGACACAACACATTTTCCAAATGTGTTTAATCATCAAACCTTGCTATCATGGAACACAGTATCCTCAGAAAGCACTTAAGAAAACCCCAATCTAGATACCTGTTAAATTCAGTAAGTTAATATCATGTCCAACACATAGTAGGTAATCAATAGAGTATCGATAGTGCTTCGGGCACTATTAGTGTTAAAGGCACCAATAATCCTAGACTCTCTTTCCCAACCCACCCCCAAGGTCCCCCCATTTTGGAATGCCAGCTTCGTCTTGATATTTTTGGTACAGGGAAAATAAAAGAGAGGGAAAAGGAGAAAATGGTAGGGTTTTCAACAGAAGGGTTTGAGAGCTACTGTTGCACAAAAAAGACAGAGGGAAAGCAATGAGCATGTCCTCCTGGAAGAGAGGGGCAGAGTTTGTTTGGGCAGGAGAGAGAGTCTCAAAAAACTGAAATGTGAGACACAGAGAGAAGAATGGGAGAAGAAAGGTAGGAAGAAGTGGCACTGGGTATGGTGATGGAATCTTTCTTTGGCCTTTCCAGAGACTTCATCTGTTCTTTGCTTTATTCTTTGCCTGCTGGGTTGTTTGGTTTTTGAATCAAACACGGTACCATGGGGCTTCCCTGGTGGCGCAGTGGTTGAGAGTCCGCCTGCCAATGCAGGGGACACGGGTTCGTGCCCCGGTCCAGGAAGATCCCGCGTGCCGCGGAGCGGCTGGGCCCGTGAGCCATGGCCGCTGAGCCTGCGCGTCCGGAGCCTGTGCTCCGCAACAGGAGAGGCCACAACAGTGAGAGGCCCACGTACCGCAAAAAAAAAAAAAAAAAAAAAAAAAAAAACACGGTACCATGGCTCGCTTCAGGGTGCCAGCAGATCACCCCAACTTACTGCAGGCCTCACTGATAACAATACCGTTTAATATTATTCTTATCATCATCCACCCATAGGTAGGTCTTATTTCTTGCTCTCCCCAGGAGAGGATATTGGAATTGGAACCATAGATCTGAGTACTGGCCACCTTGATTGAGTCAAATTCCACCTAAAGACGCAAAGTCTCTAAACCATAGTGGAGAACTAGCCAAGGAAAGCCAAACCCAGACAATCTAACCTTTTCTGAGGTCTTGGACAGCAAGATGAGCATTTGTTTCTAGCAGGTAAACCTGACAGGTCTCCTCTGGTCTCAGCCCCGTAATCAGGATATAGGAGCACATCCAGGGGAGTCAGAGCAGACCCCAACCTGCATTGTTGCTATTCCTCCTGCCCCCAAAAGAAAAATAACGTGCAGACTGGTGCTTCAGCCATGGTTAGATTCCAATGGTAAGTCTGAACCCAGGGGTTCTGCCCAACTTTATGAAATCAAATGAGTGCATTTTGTTTCTTGCCTATAATTTCCGCCTAAAGCATCTCTGCAGGTGACCTCAAGGTCTGCTTTGAAATCAATCTCCAAGGCACAAAAGGATTCTTTCTGCACCTTTTTTTTCTTCAAGGAACTCACAAATCAAGATCTGATAAGCGCAGTTGATGATTAAACACAACGAGCTGGCTACCAGGAGAGCTTTGATTTGCTTTGAACAAGGCTCTTTGAGCTTGGTTGAAAACCAGAATCTGTTTTGTTTTTGTTTGTCTCAGCCTTTTCTGTTGGAGACCTTGATTTAAGTCTTGAAAGGATGGAGTTTTGCTGGAAAGTTCTGTAGGTTGAGGCCTCTGTCCTCGGTGGGGACGGCTGAGGGGTCTACATGAAATGGTCATCCAGCCACCTTGGGGAACGCCTCGTGATGGCGTCAGCCGAGGACATTTGGGGAAAAGATTTGTATATGATGCATCTTTCAATATCTTAATTTCTTATTTTAAAACTTAGAATATGTTAAAAAATAGGGAGGGAGGAGGAAAAGAGGGAATACCGCAGAGAAGTGATATCGTGACTGTGTAACCCTTGAACCGTCAGTTTTGAGTTGACCTTCTAATAAAGGAGTTATCAGAGAGATTTTTCTTTCATTATTTATGCATTTGTTCATTTCTGTCACAATTTTCCCTGGTGCTGACGAGGCCTGGCAGCAGTTCAGGGGCTCACATGGGAGCTTTTTGAGATGTACTGTCATTGGGTCCCCCGACCAGAGAGGATAACACAGCCAGCATGGTGGCTGTGGGGGGCAAAGGGCTCTTCAAACACAAATCATACCTTTCTTTTGAAAGTGAGACATGGCTGAGGGGAAAATACCAACCAGTGTGGAAAGGATTATCTTAGAAATCAAGGGTTCCCTGCCCTACCCTCTCCACTGCGGTCTAGCTCTACAGAAATAACCATTTTATTTATTTTATTTTATTTTTTTAATTTAATTTTTTTTTTTTTTTTGCGGTACGCGGGCCTCTCACTGCTGTGGCCCCTCCCGTTGCGGAGCACAGGCTCCGGATGCGCAGGCTCAGCGGCCATGGCTCACGGGCCCAGCCGCTCCGCGGCATGTGGGATCCTCCCGGACCGGGGCACGCACCCCTGTCCCCTGCATCGGCAGGCGGACTCTCAACCACTGCGCCACCAGGGAAGCCCCGAAATAACCATTTTAAATGAAATTTTAAACTATGTCTGTTCCTGGTCCTATGGTAATCACTGCCAGGTTGCTAAGTGAAATACGTATACCACTTAAAAAAAGACCCATTTTTGGCAATACCTATAGACTTGTTGTCATGGGAGATGAAAATGTCCTTCTCTTCTTCTCTCCCACCAATATAACTATTACATGATTTGGGCTTCTCAGCTGGTTGACTTTGTGAGTTAAAATAATGGATTTGTTGCCTCTTCAAGGGTCTCTTAGTCCCTCACTTGCCAGGATAAATATATTAGTGTCCTGACCTTCCTCACTTCTCCCCCCACTCCCCAGACTCCTTCCAGCCTCTCTCCACCCACCCCTCACCCACCCTATGTATCACGCTGGCTTTGGAACCCACATCAGCTCTCACTTGCTCCCTCTCTAGAAGCCAGATGTCTCCCCCTCCTTCCCAAAGAAGTTAATTGCACAGCCCTACCTCTCTTCAGAATTTCCTAGCTTAGGGCGTTTGGAAAGGCCTAGAATATACCATTTTAGCAGATGGCTGTGATGCAAGGGGTCTGAAAAATGCACTCTAAATCCTAGAGAACAGGTGACATGAAACAGCAGTTCCCGTCTGGGCAAGGACAGCCAACACTAACACAGGAAGCTAAAATGGGGTGACCGTTTTTGCAGCCAACCCTACAGAAAAGTAGAATACATCATGTTCAAGAATATCATTAGGGGCTAGAATTCCTTCATTCCACAAATGTTTACTGAACTCGTTCTGACTGGAACGCATTTCCTTTTTTATTGTGTGCTTTTTTTCTTTTTTCAAACTTTTCGGATGCTTTTACATATTTTTAATTCCAGGAGTGTTTACTCAGTGTTCCGTGTCAAGATAAAGAAGGTCTCCATAAATGGGTGCAACAGGCCCTGGCCTGCGTTGGCTGGGGGTGAGGGGTGCCCGCAGCACCTCTGTTGATGAAGCAGAAAGCAGGGAAGGCCTTTTACTTCTTTGTGATTCACATGTGGATAAATAGGCGAGGATGAGATGGGGCAGCTCTATTTTAAGGAGTCATGTTTGCTTGACTAACAGAAGCTCATCTTCCTTGTTTCCTTCCTTCACCCTTTCCTTTCCTTTCCCTCCCTCCCACCCTCTCTTCCTTTGATCAATCCTTATTTCTAATTAAAAGAGCTAGAAAACAAAAATGCAAATTTCAACACCCTTATAGGCGTGCCTTTGATTAACTCCAGTAACTAAATTAACAAAATCATCATGGTATCTCACTGCTGTGATTTACGTTTCCCTGATGGCACATGACATGGAGCATTTTTTCCTATGCTTACTTGCCATCTGTATATCTTTTTTCGGAGAGGAGTCTGTTAAGGTCTTCGGCCCATGTTTCAATTGAGCTGTTTGTTTTCTTATTGTTGAGGTTTTGAGTGTTTATATATTTTGGAGAACAGTCCTTAATTAGCTGTGTCTTTTGCAAACAGCTTCTCCCAGTCCGTGATTCGTCTTCTTTTTCTTTTGACATTGTCTTTCACAGAACAGAAGTTTTAAATTTTACTGAAATCCAGTTTATAAATGATTCCTTTCAGGAATCATGCCTTTGGTGTTGTATCTAAAAAGTCGTTGCCATACCCAGGGTCATCTAGATTTTCTTCTATGTTTTCTTCTAGGAGTTTTATAGTTTTGTGTCTTCCAGTTAGGTCTATGGTCTATATTGAGGTCATTTTTGTGAAGGGTGAAGGTCTGTGTCTAGCTTCATTTGTTTGCATGTGGCTGTCCAGTTGTTCCAACACCATGTGTTGAAAAGACTATCTTTGTCCCACTGTTGCCTTTGCTTCTTTTGTCAACGATTAGTTGACTGTGTTATACGGGTCTACTTCTGGGCTCTGTATTCATTTCATTGATCTATTTGTCTTCTCTTTCTCTGATACCACACTGTCTTGATTACTGTAGCTTTATAGTAAGTTGTGAAGTCAGGAACATTCATCCTTCAACTTTGTTCTTCGATATTGTATTGCCTATTCTGGGTCTTTTGCCTCTTCATATAAACGTTAGAATCAACGTGTCATCATTTGATTTTTCTCAGGTGCACGAAACTTACTATGGAAAAATAATCCAGGGCAAGGAAGAGTGCCTACAATAAGCCAGAATTCTGCATACAACCTCTCACTGAATCTTTACAACAGCCTCCCAGGGAGGTATTCTTACCATCGTTCATCTGGAGATGGGGAACCAAATCTAGAGGGGGTTAATTAGCTAGTAAATGGCAGAGGTAGAATTTGAACTCTTGATACTATAACCAGGTGCCAAAAAACACCCAACACACACATTCACATGTAAATCGACCTGGTTGTGTGCAGGGGGCTCAGGTTCGATCCCTGGTGGAGGAACTAAGATCCCACAGAGTGTGCAGCAGAAAAATAAAAAATGAAAGAGTAATTAAAACAACAAAAAAAGAATCCATCTAGGTCCATCCAAGCTAGCACTTCAAATCACTTTGACCTAAATACAATGCACCTGGTTAAACAGTGTTTTTGAAAGGACGCCCGGAGCTCCTGCCTAGTACTGAAAATGTCCACAGCAGCATTTAGAATTTGTATTAGTTAATAAGCCCAGTTTAAGAAAAATGGGTACGATTTCCATTGAAGGGCTCAGAATAAAGTCCTGGTCGTAATAATTCTCATTCTCTCTTCTGAAGCTGTTCTATTGTCTGTGTCCAGCTGCTTCTGTCGCTGTGCCTCTTTTCGGCTTTAGATTTTTTGATCTTCTCTTTAAAGCCTTTTAAAAAAAGAGGTGAGTATATTTTTCTGTGCTTCACTTAATGGGCTAAAATAATCATTGAGCCCTAGGACAAACAGCTAGCCCAGACTATGAATAGAGAAGCCAGTCTCCATTGTGTTGCCCTTGGCTTTGAGTTAAATGGTCCCTCTTTCAAACTTCTTTTTTCAGTGTGTGGATCTGGAGAGCGATGGGGTCACCAAGTAATGTTCTTATCCACGGTGAAACAGTGACCTTAGCACGTCTTTCCAGTTCTGAGGACCAGGCCTTTGGATGTCAAGTCCCGCCGTCCATCACTCCTTTTCAGAGAGGAAGGATGTCTGCTTCTAAGTAGGGGTTTAAATTGGAGAAGAGAGGCTGCTCAGGATCACCTTTCCAGAAACACACACACACACGCACACGCACACACACGCACACGCACACACGCGCACACACACACACGCACACACACACGGGAATACAGGTCTTTGAAGCTCTTTCACGTGAGAAAAATTCTCTTTTCCATCCCACGAGCTTCATAACCATCTCCCCACTGGTGAGTTCATGCAGCGTGCGAACTGGTTCTCAGATATGGAAAGATTCATCAGCGTGGGGCACTGCAGGCTCCCACCTGGGAGTGAGACGTGTTGATACCGTCATCATGAATCAGAAGCGGATGCACCCCGAGCCCTTCCTTTGCTGGCACAGAGGCGGCTGCTACCCTGCAACCCTGCCACACTGGCAGCTGGGGTCCCACCACAACCCCCTCACGGCTGTGCACGGCCACTGCACTTGGCTCCCTGGGTCACAGGCATGAGGCCAGCACACTGTGCCCCCGAGAGGGGGGGTGTCCCGATAGGTGACCTCACGTCACCAGCCACCTGGCCCTGGCTGACTCCTTCCTGGCTGGTCTTCCCAGAGCCAGGAGCCAGGGCTGCTGTCCCCTCGCAGCTCTGCGGACCCCGCCCGTGGGGCGGGGCTGGGGGGAATTAGTGAATGTGTGTGAAGCTCTTTGAAGACAAGAGTGTTCCCCAAACGCTGCTTCTTGCTGTGCTGACAACAAGACCTCGGGGGCTGGTTTTCCTGGTAGAGAGAGTGGACTCTGTGTTTTCCCTTCTTTTCTTTTTTGGGGGAAGCCGAATCCCAATAGGCTCAAAGAAGTCAAATAGCTGCTCCCAGTCCTGAGGGATGCGATCGGCTGGGGGAGGCGGGCTTGTATGTGATGCGTGTGTGGTGTGCGTGTGTGCATGTGTGTGTGTACCCGTGTGTGTGTATGTATGTGTGTGTGTATGTGGTATATGTGGACCTGTGTGTGGCGTGTGTGTGAGAGTGTGTGTGTGTGTGTGGTGTATGTGGACCTGCGTGTGTGTGTGTGTGGTGTGTGTGTGATGTGGACCTGAGTGTGTGTGTGTTTCGGTGTGTCTGTTTGGTATGTGTGTGTGTGTGTGTGTGGTGTGTGGTGTGTTTGTGTATGGGGTGTGTGCATGTGTGTGATGTGCATGTGTGTGGTGTGTTTGTGTGTGGGGTGTGTGTGTGGGGGGGTGTTTGTGTGTGTGCATGTGTGTGATGTGCGTGTGTGTGGTGTGTGTGTGGTGTGGTGTGCGTGTGTGTGTGAGGTGTTTGTGTGTGAGGTGTGTGTGTGTGGTGTGTGGTGTGTGTGTGGTGTGTGTGTGTGTGGTGTGTGTGTGATGTGGGCCTGCGTGTGTGTGGTGTGTGTACCTCTGTGCACGTCTTCACTCCCGGGGCATGCGCCCTCCCTGACCCTGGGCTGTCTGGGCTGCCCTGGCAGGTGTAGGGGGAGAATGGGGCGGGCGCGGCGGGGGGCGGGGGTGGGGAAGAAGGGAAGGAAGACGGAGAGGGGGGCGGGGGGGGGGGCGCGGCTGTGGGAAGTGGGGCTGGAGGCCGGCAGGGAGGGGCGTGCTGCCTTAGGTGATCTGCTGCGCGGCCTTGAACTTTTATTCCGGGAACTAAGGCCGCCCTCGCTCCAGGCCCGCTGCCAGCGCTGCACCACCCACGCGGATCAGTGGGCCAACGTGAAAGGAATTAGCTTCCAAGTGACAGGGAGTTTTCGATTTTTCTTTAAGCCCCCCCACCCCCCCCACCCCCCCACCCCCTCACCCCCTCACCCCCCCACCCCCGCCCGCCCCAAGTGCTGCTTCTCTTGTCTTCGTCCTGATTTCTGCGTACCTTGGTCAGCATCCCCTCCCGCCCCTGGGAGGGGTCTATAAGTGCTGACGCCGCCCCGTCCTTCTCTGGCCACCCGTGAGCTGGCGGGTCGCCGCTGTCACTCCCCGCGGATGCTGCAGCGGCTGCGCCCGAATTCTTCCCCAGGAAGCCTTATCCTCCGGACGCTGGACGGCTCGGAAGATGGGACATATGAGGGCAGAGGACGGCCCTTCCCACTAACTTGGAGCTGACGTTGCGGGCCGGGGAAGGCATGTCCCGTGCGGTCCCCACCGGGAGCACTCCCTCCCCGCCGGCCCGCCCTCTGGAGAGCGTGGCCACTGGGACCAGAGGCCGGGTTTGGCCCTGGACACCCTCACTGCCTCTGCACCTCCTTTCTGCCTCAGGGTCCACGAGGGCAAAGGCCCCCTGTGTCTTCTTTTCAAAAAAGTAAGATATAACTCCCACACCGTAAAATACGCCATTTGAAGGTGCACAGTTCAGTCGTTTTGAGTGTATTCACGAAGTTGTGCACTAATTCAGAGCTCTTTCAGGACGCCCCAAAGAACTCCTGTACCGTTAGCTGTCACTGCCGGCGTCCTCCTCCACCCACAGGCCCTGGTAACTCCTTTCTCTCTCTGGGGGTTTGGCTACCCTGGACATTTCGCGTCACTGGAATCACACAATGTGTGGCCTTCTGTGACCGGCTTCTTTCACTTCCCATAATATTGTCAAGATTCTTCCATGCTGCAGCATGTGTCAGTGTCTCCTTCCTTTCCAGGGCTGGATGATATCCATGGAATGGCCAGGGACCATGATGTTTGTTTATTCATCAGCTGATGCGTTGCTGTGGCTTTGGGCAGGATTTTTTGTTGTCCACTGTTGGAAACTTCCAGTAGGCTTGGATCAATGTGCACATCATTTGTTTGCTGAGCACGTAAGTGAAGGATACCTGGGTTAGAATATCTGAGTCATGATGCTTGACCCTGCCACAGATGGGGAGCTGCGTGCTCCCCCAGCATCCCCCCACCTCACCTGGCCTCAGTTCCTCCATCTGTCAAACGAAGGGCTTGAACCACATGGCCTCTAACATCTGGCTCTAACATTTTAAGATATTTTAGAAAGCAATTAACATATTACCTTTTGAAAAAGGTAGAGAAAAGCAAACTGCAGGCTGACGTGATTAAGTGCGTCCATAACTGAAACTGCTTTTTATTTTTATTTATTTATTTATTTTGTGGTACGCGGGCCTCTCACTGTTGTGGCCTCTCCCATTGCAGAGCACAGGCTCCGGACGCGCAGGCTCAGCGGCCATGGCTCACGGGCCCAGCCGCTCCGCGGCATGTGGGATCCTCCCGGACCGGGGCACGAACCCGTGTCCCCTGCATCGGCAGGCAGACTGCCAACCACTGCGCCACCAGGGAAGCCCTGAAACTGCTTTTTAAATGATAATCTGGGTCAAGCCACAGAGGCGCTTTTGTGACAGGTTTCCAAATGACAGAAAATTACCGTGAATGACGGGGAAGGAATGATGGGTCAAATTAAAAAGATGAAATACAACAGGAATAAATATAAAGTGCGGCATTTAGTGCCAAAACCCAACAGAACAGCTACTGGCTGGGGCTACTGGAAAGGAGGCCAAACGGCGCCCATCTACAAAAGGGTTTTAGCTGACTCTAAATAAATCTCATTAAGAGCCACATGGGGTTGAGCTGCCAGAAAAGAGCCAATGTGATTTTAGATTATATTAATAGGAGTATAGTGGCTGAAACAAGGGAGGTGGCCCTGGTGAGACCACCCCTGGTATGGCTGCCACATTCTCAGAGGGAGGCCACCAAGAAGAGCAAGCCTGGAGGAAGATGGGCAGGACGGTGGAGCTTTCCGGAACCATGATGTACTAGGAGGTCTAGGGTTTTGGTGTGCAGAGGGAAGCCAGAATACACTGCACGAACATGAAGCGATGTCCCATGACAAAGCGAGTTGACTTCTGCCACGTGGACCTGGAGGATGGCTGGAGCCATGAGGTGGTGGATTGCTACCCAGGGCGAGGAGGAATTCTGTGACAGCAAAAGTTACCAGAACATGGAGAGACAGACCACCTGGTTAGGAGCAGTGGGGCGGGGAGCCCGCTTATCAGGGGCGGTGACTGGGGACCGAGTCATGACTTGGGTGACGCATTTCATTTATGGGATATAGATGGTGGGGAGGGGGAGGGAGAAGGCGGGGAGAGGATGGGGGAGGCCTGGAATCCCAGGATTCATCCCTGTCACTGGGTGCTGCCAGCCAAAGAATGGCATGCTGCCTGGACTCTTGAGTTTAGACTATTTATGCAAATGCATTGTTCTTTTCAGTGCTTGGAACTCCCAGAGGTAAATTACCTGCTGAGGCAATTGTGGATTAATCTGAGGCAATCAGCTATCTCTAAGTCCACCCAAGCCCGCATTTGGATCAGATAGGATGATTCATAGCAATCTGAAGTCAACTTTGAAAGCTGGGTTCTTCCCGGAACACCGGCTGGTGCCCTTGATGACGGATCAGACACAGGGCTCGGCTCTGCCTGGGATTGGCGCGGCTGTGTGGCGAGGTTGCTTTTTGCGCCCTAAGAACTTTGGGAGGAGGGACGGGAGCCCTGTGGCTGCTTCCTGGTCCCAGGTCTGAAAACCACTTAATTTAACACAGTTGGCAACTCCTCCACCCAAGTTGCCTTGGGCTTCCTTCCACAGGCAAAGCGTGCGGCCAGTGAGGTGGACGGCCTTGCTCATACTGGAGCTGGTCCATGGCGTTCGCGAGGTCAGTGGTCATTTCTTACTGACCCCGGTGGATTTGGTGATCCTGAGGCCCAGATCCGTCTCTGTAGGGGCAAGTGTCCTAAAGGGAGTGCCTTCTGACCCATAAGTCCTTAAGTACTCAAGTCACAGATGGCCAAGGCGAGGTGACACTCTTAATTGTTTGGATAAGATTATCCCTGCCACGCTTGGTGCAAATAAAAGGCAAAGCCCAGATGGGCTTGAGTGACAAGCGTGGCTGCTTTTCCTAAGGAGGGAGGCTGGCTCTGGGGCGACCGTGAGTCTCAGGGTGCACACAGAGGACTCCCTACTGCCAGTTCTGTAGAGCCCAGGGCTGCCTGGTCCTTAGCTGGAGCTCAGCCACTTGGAGACCAGAAGCATGCATCCCAACGTGCTTCGTAGACAAGGACGCCCTGAACTCAGGAAACAAAAGAACAGGAGAGAGAGGAACATTAGGCAAACACCGAGTGATCCTAAAACCGACTGCTAGCAGCACATGGATCCGGGAAGCCCGGGATCTCCTGGGAGATCGCTAAGAGCAAGTGCGAGATGGAGATGTGTGTCAGCCCTGCG
Organism: Tursiops truncatus; assembly: GCF_011762595.2. Classification (NCBI taxonomy): domain Eukaryota; kingdom Metazoa; phylum Chordata; class Mammalia; order Artiodactyla; family Delphinidae; genus Tursiops; species Tursiops truncatus. Next base: position 137,677,772 of record NC_047037.1, on the reverse strand, counting down.
TCTGAGCTGTAAATACTGATGGTCCGGATGTCAGACGCAGGCCCTCTGGGGGCGTGGCCGAGGCCGGGTGATTCAGTCCCATCACCTGTGATGGAGACCTCAGGCCTGGAGCATTCTGTTCAGAGTTGCAGTTCCTGCTAGCCATGAACACACGGCTCCCGTTCCTGGAACCGAACTGGCTTTGGGGTGCGTCCAGGAATATTCCTGCTCTCCGTGGGCCTGCGTCTTACATCTAGAACTGCTCGCCCGTCTTCCTGGGCTCCTGGGACCTGCCCCCCACAGGTGGATCTGGGAAGGGGAGAGTTACTCTCCGAAATGTGAACAGTGCCAGCGCAGTGCCAACCGCCACTGCCCTGCACGACTCAAACAGACGTGAGCCACAGAATTTGGGTGCGGGGAGCGAGGCGTGCTCCTGACAACCCTTACACTCCCTCTTCAGAATCCCTGCCGCTGGGCTCTCCCCCTCAGCTTGCCTCGAGAGAGCGCCCCCTGAAGGGAGAGCTAGTGGGCAGGTCCCAAGACCCAGGGGGATGGCGTCCAAGCCTCTGCCCCACCACGTCCACGTACTGCTGCTCCAGACACCTCATCTTCCCCCCTCAGCCCCTCCCAGGCCTTCCAGTTTCCAGGCTTTGTACCTGCTCCCCACATCCCTGGTTCCCCCCTAGCCTTTTCTTTCCTGCTGAGAAAGAGAAAAGCCAGGAATCTGGACTCAGGCCCACATTGCCTCTCCTCCTGGGGGGTCCACGTGCCCTGTGACCAATGAGGGGTTACCAGGGCCTGAGACTTTCAGTGCTAAAATCAGGACAGACCCTGGCAAACCAGACAGTTGGTCCCCCTCGCTCCTTATTAGTTGCTATGTTAGGGTCTAGAACAGTGATTTTTATGTCTTTTGCTCCTGAGTCTCCTGAGGATCTAAAGGCCATGGGCTTTCTCTTCTGTTTAGCATAGATAGGCCCTTAGACACACCACTTTACATACATTTTCAGGGGTGCTGAGCTACCCTTAACAATTCAAGGGGGAATTTGGGGCCCCAGGGACCTGTCCAGAGACCCAGGGTAAAGATGCAGTGCACGAGGAGGGGGTTTGGCCTGGTGGTCAACTGTATGAGCCCGGGGGGAGGACTGACCCCGCTTTCTGGTCAAGCTCTCCTACTTTCAGCTGCAAACCCACGTTCAGCCTCCCCAAGCCTCCCTGTGCATCTGTAAAATGGGAATTAGACCTGCTTCATAGGGGTGGAAAAGACTGTTAGTAACACAAAAACAGTGTGAAACACAGTGTCTGGCGCATCTGGATTCATGCCCGCACAAACCTGTCTAAAACACATATATTGAGCTGCTGTGTGTCAAGGACTGTTCTAGGTTAGAGATACCGCAGGGAACAAAACCAAATCCTTGCCCCTGAGAGCTGACGGTTTGGTAGACTGAGGCTGAGGTTTTATTCCTCCTGATATTCTTAGCGGTTGGATTCAGAACTTACCAATACACCCACTTCTATGCCTACTCATGGCTGGTTACCCAACAGCTTTGTCCTCTGCAGGGGTGAAGGATGGTGAGCTTTTAGACCCAGGGAAGAAGCCTCCTGTCCACCTTTACTAAAACTCTGTAATGGCCTTAATGCTTTTTACCCTAGTTTTCTTTTTTAATGATCTTTTAAAGAAGCCAATTTGAGTCTTCATCCTCATATTTCTTCTTTTTAATTATTTATTTTTTATACAGCAGGCCCTTATTAGTTATTTATTTTATACACATTAGTGTATACATGTCAATCCCCATCTCCCGATTCATCCCACCCCACCCCCACCCCCATCCTCATGTTTCTAATGAGGAGCTTTCGCTTCTTTCTTCCAATAGGTTATTTAGGCCTCCTATGACCTCTTGCGAGCTGTCATTTTTTTATAAGCAAACAGTTCTCATGTGTCGAGAACTGACAAGGAGACCCCGGATGGGACCACCGGGTCACTGAGGCACAAAGTAAACACTCTAGCCAGCAATCCACCAATCCATGCAATTTCTGTTTAGAGACTCAGTGATCCGATCATTATCCGTATTCTGATTCACTTTTCCTGCTCAGCTGAACGTGGTTGCCCCGGGAGCAGTTCCCAGGTCCCAATTTTGAGCATGGAACCATTTACCCCAGGAAATCTGGGCGCTCCTGAAGCCAGTGAGGGAGGGGTCAGCACTGCCAGGCGCTGGTCAATTTCATCCTGCAAGCGTGGGCAGGCGGGGCTGGCCTGAGGGCAGCACGGCAGCTGGAGAGGGCTCTGGCCTGAGTCCTCAGCCCGCCTTAGCTGACATCGGAGCCTTGCAGCAGGGCTGCTGACGTGTACTGGCTGGGCTGGCTGTTTACTAGATTGTTTTTCAAGAGCTGCACTTCCAGTAAGACGTGAAATCACGCCACGACACCCTCATTTATAGCACTGAGCGTGTCACTCGGGCAGCATGTGGGCCAAGAAAGGGAGAGTCCAGGAAAGGTGAGATTAGCAGACAGTCGGGAAAGTCACCTGATGTGAAGAGAGAGACTGGGGTAGACCAGATGGCTGCATTAGCACTGTCCGGGGACATGCTGTGGGCTGCACTTTGGAAGGGTTGATTAGAGCAGAATTTCTTCTTGAGAAGGTAGCCTAGTCTGGGAATAGGAACTGGCCTCAGGCTAGCTGGTTTCCAGAGTGACACGGGCAAATCATTTCCCCTCTTTGAGCCTCAGTTTCCCTACCTGTGTGATAAGGGTGTTCAGTCATTGATTCCTTAGTGGGCAGCAACCAGCCGAGGGTTGGCATGGGGGCTCCTGGGTTCCCGTCCTCCATCTCCCTGGCTGTGGGACTGTGGGAAAGGCCTTACCTTGTCAGGACACAGTCTTGTCATGTGTTAAGTAGAGACATTTGTGTACTGTGATCTCTCGGTGCTGTTCTGAGCATTTTTGTGAAAGCACACAGGACGCTTAGCAGACAGGCAGGTGCACAGCAAGCGCTCAATGCCCAGGAGCTTTTATCAGCATCACCACCAATAATGAGTGTTTGTGGAGGGCTCTGTGTACGGGGAGCACTGCGTGCTGGGCAGGGAGGTTCTGAGGTCCCTTCCTGCCGGAACATTCCATACCTGTGATCTAATAAAAGGCCACTGACCCTTTCCTCCCTCCTGATGGAAGTTACAAAAACCTCCATTTCCATTGCACTCATATTCATAAGACACAGTCCCTTTTTATTTAAAACCATTTCCCTAAGGCAAAGGTCAAGCTGTCCATTTGGGGTGAAAGATGATGATGATAATAGTAATAAAAATAATAATAATAACCATAAGTTCCTTTTTCCTTGGTATAGACTTGAAAAGCATTTTCAAGGGCTGTATCTCATTTGGATCCTCCCGACAGCCCTGTGAATGTGAGGAGGGCAAGTATTTCCCAGGAGCGGCAGGTGAGGAAACTGAGGTCCAGAGCGATTTTCCAAGGTAACATGGATAATGAGGGGGGACTAGAAATCGTGTCCTCCAGCTCCAAATCTAGCGTCTTTCTAAAGCAAGACCATAGAGTAGTTGGCTTTTCCAAACCTGGAAATAAATGCAAAGAGGTTTATTATTTGTCTTCCCATCTCTTGCACATGGTTGGTTGGTTGTTGGTTGTGGACAAACAGTCCAGATGTGCTGTCTGGGGGTGTGCGCAGGTCACCCCATGCAGGGTATAGGACCCAGCACTGGTGTGGCCCTTCACGTGCTCCAGGAAGACCCTTCCCTAGAGGTTGCCTCATGTGGAGGTATCCTGGGTCATGTGTCAGCGTTCCACTCCTTTCTGGGCCAAGTTGTGTGAGCCCTTGAGGAGACAGAGAAATCTGTGTTGAAGCTGTGGAATGATCCGATCCAATTCTCCTAGAGGACAGGGAGATCTCCAAGCTCGGCAAATGGAGGAGAGTGATTTGGTACTAAAAGCACTGTGAAGAGTGGAATAGACCTTTAAAACAATACAAACGTGAGTTTTAACTGTAAGTGACCCAGCACAAAACACAAGAGCAGAGACCCTGGACGGGGGTGCCGGCGGCCTGAGGGCTTCGCCTAAGCACCCTGCCACCCCCTCCTGCAGATCTGACAGGACAGGAAGAGGCTGCAGGAACAAGTCTCATCAGGCTGCAGGGGGCCCTTCCCAGACACTGCTGGCATCCTGGACCCGATGCTACCTCCTTGCTCACATGTGAGCAATTTATCTCAGGTCTTGTTTTGGCTTAGAAATCCTTTAATCTCCCAGGATTGTTTTAATGGATCGGCCTCTATTTTTATTCCTGGATGGAAGAGTGCATCGGAGACTCAGCCGAGTCCACTGGACGTGTGGAGACCTGTCCCCGGGAGCACTGAATTCCTCGCAGCTTCCAGCAAGTTAAGGACAGAGCCCAGAGACTGAAATGAAAACACCAACAGGAGGAGGCCTGCTCTCAACCACCAAGTTTGGGGCATAGTAGGCATTCGGCAAATATTTGCTAAAAACAAACATTGAGGGGTCCTATGAATTCCGAGCAGTTTCTGCCCCTGCTGCACAGCGTGGGGAACGCGTGGCCATGGCAGCCAGCAGGTCGGTTTCTGAATTGAGGAGCCTGATGCCTATAATTTTCCCAAAGCAAAATATTTGTGGGTATGGCTCCAAGCCATGGAATTTCTAGACTTCGTGCCTTCCTTTTCTATCCATGGAAACTTTGCTTTTCTTTCCTATACGTGGTCACTTCGTTTACCCTCCTCGGTTTCTCTAAGGGGAGCCTTGGGGCATGTGGACATTACATTGAGCCTGTGCGTCCTTTTTGCTGCCTTCTTTTTATTTTATTTTATATTTTTAATTTTATTTTCCATGTTCTTATTGAAGTATAGTTGGTTTACAATGTTGTGTTAATTTCAGGTGTACAGCAAAGTGATTCAGTTATGCATACATACATATATATATATTCATTTTCACATTCTTTTCCTTTATAGGTTATTACAAAATATTGAGTATAGTTCCCTGTACTATACAGTAGGTTCCTGTTGTTTACCTATTTTATATATAGTAGTGTGTATCTGTTAATCCCAAACTCCTCATTTATCCCTCCCCCTTTCCCCTTTGTAACCATAAGTTTGTTTTCTATGTCTGTGAGTCTATTTCTGTTTTGTAAATAAGTTCATTTCTATCATTTTTTTTAGATTCCACACATAAGCGATATCATATGATATGTGCCTTTTTCTGTCTGTTTGCCTTCTTCTCAGTGCTTATCAAAATCCAGTCTGGGGCTTCCCTGGTGGCGCAGTGGTTGGGGGTCCGCCTGCCGATGCAGGGGACATAGGTTCGTGCCCCGGTCCGGGAAGATCCCACATGCTGCAGAGCGGCTGGGCCCATGAGCCATGGCTGCTGAGCCTGCGTGTCCGGAGCCTGTGCTCCGCAGCGGGAGAGGCTGCGACAGTGAGAGGCCCGCATACCGCAAAAAAAAAAAAAAAAAAAAAAAAAAAAATCCAGTCTGGACCTTATAAACATGGTATTTGGGTTGTTCCGGCTGCCACAGTCCGTGAGCTGGAGAGTTACTGGACACCAGCAGGGTTGTGTTGTAGGGATGCTGCTCTGTTTTAAGTTGTCAGCACCCTTCCCAAACGGAGGACTGCAGAGTTAGAAATGGGGAGTGAGAACGATGTGTCCTGAGCGGAGGCTGAAGACTCAGAGTCTGGGGCCCCAGGCACTAGGGCAGTGTAGTGAGCTTACTAGAATCCCAGAGGTCCTGAGGAGAATGGTTGGCCATGGCCGTGGTCAGACACAGAAGCCCACTGGTTCCGCATCTGGCTCACGCAGTCAGGAGGACCGTGCTGAGGCCATGACTCACACACCTGCCATGGCTGCCCCTTCTGAAGGCGAAGAAGGCTCAGCCCATAGCTAAGGCAAGGGAAGCATCTCTAATCTGTTCCTTATTCATGGGTGACCATGTCTCTATTAGTCAGGATTTTCCAGAGAACAATAGGATATGTATCTATATCTATGTACAGAGATTTATTATAAGGAATTCACTCATGCAGTGATGGAGGCTAGGAAGTCCTTAGACCTGCAGTCAGTAAGCTGGAGGTCCCAGAAGAGCCGGTGTTTCAGTGGAGCATAAAGGCTAGGAAAGACCAATCACACAGTCAGGCAGGAGTTTCCCTCTTATTTGGCATTTTTGTTCCATTCAGGGTTTCAACTGATTGCGTGAGGGCCACCCACATTAGGAAGGGCAATCTGCTTTACTCATTTTACTGATTTAAATGTTAATCTCATCCAGAAACACCCAGAATAATGTTTAACCAAATATCCAGGCACCCCATGACCCAATCAAGTTTACACATAAAATTAACCATCACGGTGTTCCAAACCACAATTCCCATCCTTGGAGAGACCGAGTTGGTTGAGGGTCTTGCCCAAACCAAGGGCGGCCACTTTGTGGGCTGAGTAATGACGTATGAAGGAGTGTAGGATAAAAGCCTTAAGTAGGGACGATAGTAATTAGCAAGGATGGTTATGGTCTCTTTCATGGAGACATAGATGGAATCAGTCAATTGGTACCAAAAGGAGAAGCAAGGAGACCTCCAGAGAGAAGCGGAGACCAATTGGCAGTAGGGGATCCAGGCTAATGGGGGCGCCATAGTGAAGATGCAAGAGCGCCTGGTGCTACTGAGGCAACAAGACAACATGGAGCCCAGAACTACCTTCTGTCCTGAACAACTTCCCAGGTTCATCTGCTGTGGGGCTAGTAGTGCATTAGATTCTGTCCTCCCCTTGTATCCCTTATCACCAGATGGTTCCTTAAATATACCGTAAAACCCCTGTTCTTAAGGTGAACTGAATGAGTCTCTTCCTTACCATCAAATGAGATGAACCTTTATCTACCACACATGACAAACTAACGCCAGTGACGTTATTCTACTTGACATTTCAGAATGATTCGAGTCCAAGTTTAAGAAGAGACTCACTCAGATGCTTTCTGCTCCATCTCCTTACTTTGTTGGCTGAGTAAGAGCTGTACTGGATTAAGAGAAACAGAGGGGGAAAGAGATCACAAGATAGGGCTGGAGACCTTGCTGTTGCGTAGACGCAACTGTTCACAAATTTCATGAAAAATATGGGATCGGGGCTGTTTTCTGAGTTGTTTTCCCCTCTGTTTGCCATCACAGGCTTTCAGACCACTCAGTTCACTAGTCTTGTCTTTGATGTTCAGCACAGTCCTTATAAGTCTCCCCTAAATGGAGGGTTGGGTAGGTGGAAGGAAAAGATGAAATAAATTCTTACAATGGCAACATTAGGGTCATTATTTATGTTAACTAGAGGAGCATAGAAAAATATACTCTTATCCACTGGATAAATATTTTTAAGCACCTGCTCTGTGACAGGTAGGGTCCTAAGCTTAGAAGATGTCAATGAATAAAACAAAGAACCCTGCCATGAGGCACTTACATTGTCACAGGGAGAGCAGGCAACAAACAATGAATATAGTAAGATAGTAATATAATAAATAATAAGTGTAATACAGTAAGGTAATAAATATAATAAAATGAGCCAATATCACAGGATGTTGAAGTTGATAAATGCACTGGAAAGAAGGAAAGAGAGCAAGGGAGGAGGGCGAAGAACTTGTCTGGAGGAGGACAGAGGTCAGCCCCACTTAGAGCATGACCTTTATGAAAAGGCTTGCAAGAGGTGAAGGAGTTAGTCATTGGAGCATCTGGGGAAGAGTGTTCAGGCAGATGGAACAGTCACTGCAAAGGTCCTAAGGCAGGAGCATCGGGCATGGTCAAGGAATAACAAGGAGGCCAGTATGGCTGGAACCTGGAGGAAAGGGAGGAAGTGGGATGCTGGGGCAGAGGGGAATGGGGCCAGAACATGCGGGGTGTTGGGGAGAAAGAGAAGAATCAAGGATGGGCCTGAGCAAAAAATATAATAGGCAAATGGTGTTGGATTAGTTTAATCCCTGATGGAATCAGTGACTCTCCTGGTCGGGGAGGGGAGCTGTATATCATAACTCCCCCCTACCCCTGGAAAGTCTTTGCATGGCTCCCCTCTTTAGAACACACCACTGTCTTAAGGAGGCATCAGTACCGATGGGCAATGATGTGTCTTACTCCTGGTGTGTGAGGGCAGGGAAAGGGTTGAGGATCAATGTTGTAACATGTTGAAATTAACTAATATCTCCTCTTGTCTGCTATGAACAAACTCTCTTCTAGGGCAACTCTTTATTTTTATCATTTATATTCCAACGAGGTATCCTGACTAGAAATACACTAGACAACGTGGTATAATTTTTTAAAGGTTCTTAAGGGTGTATCTTAACGAAGCAACTAAGTGTTCCAGTAGTTTTCCACGTGTCCATTTCAGATCACAGAACCAATGTAAACTTCATCACTTTCAGATGGAGCTAGACTCTGAGGGGTGGTGATTATATGATGGGTAAATATCTTAGTTAATGTGGTTTTGTTCCTCAGGAGGTGAGATGTCTCTGTCATTTTAAACCTCATATAGAAAACATTCTCTGTGGCTTCATCTGGTTTTTTTAATATTCTATCTTGCAGTGCATTTTGGGATGTAAATTTCCCCTTCTGAGCATTTGCCAGCTACTGTAGAGGTTCATGAGTTGTGGTGAGTTATATTTTTCTGAGTCTCAGACCCTGCAGGGACGGTCCCCAGAGGTGGTTCCTGCTTCCCCACAACACCTGGCCTCATTGTGGCTTCATCGTCCAGTGCTGGCTCCTGACCTCCTCATGTGACAGAGGGACACTGTATTGGTGAAGATGTGCTCTGTAGTAATATTAACAAGTGTTATGCACTGAATGTTTGTGCTCCCCCTAAACTCACATGTTGGAGCCCCATCCCACAATGTGATGCATTAGGAAGTGGGGCCTTTGGGAGGTGATTAGGGCTAGATGAGGTCCTAAGGGTGGGGCCCCCATGATGGGATTAGTGTCCTTATAAGAGGAGGAAGAGGCACGAGAACTTCCTCTCTTGTCATGTGAGCACACAGAAAGAAGTCAGTCACCTGCAATCTAGGAAGAAGACCCACACCACGAATGGGATCTGTTGGCACTTTGGTTTTGTGCTTCCAGACTCCAGAACTGTGAGACATACAGGTTGTTTAAGCTACTCAGTCCATAGTATTTTGTCATAGCTGCCTGAATTGACTAAGATAGCAAGTATGAGGCTTTTTGTAGTCCTTGCTATGAAAACTCACAAATGTTTACTATTTCTATTTTTACCTTTTCTAACTATTTTTTAAAAATTGAAGTATAGGTGAAGTATAATAAAATGCACAGCTCTTAGATATTTAGTTCAATAAGTTTGTACTGTTGCCCATCTGTGCAACCATCACCTCTATCAAGATCTAGAGCACACACACCATCCCAGAATGTCCCCTTCTGCCCCTTCCCAGTTAGTTATTGGCCCCCTCTCATGACCTTGGAAGTAACCACTTTGACTTCTGTCACCATGGATGAGCTTTGCCTATTCTAGAGTTTCAAATAACTGGATTCTTCCAGGATGCATTTGTGTGCATGACTCCATCACTCAGTGTTTTAGAGATGTGTTCATGTAGTTGCACCTATCAGTTCCTTTTTATTGTTGAGTAATATTCCACTATATGCATATACCACAACTTGTTTATCCATCTTCCTGTTGATGGGCATTTACTTTTTTGGCTATTGTAAATAAACCTTCTTGCATATACCTTTCTGTAGACGTGCTTTCATTTCTCTTGGATAAGTACCTAGAAATGGAATTTCTGGCTCATAGGGTAGAAGACCATTGAACTTCAAAGGAAATGCCAAACAGATCTCTAATGCAGTTGTACCATTTCACTCTCTCCTAGCAATGTACAAGCGTTCCAGTTGCTCTGCATCCTGGCCAAAGTTTGGCATTGTCTGTCTTTTTTATTTTAGTTCTTCTAGTGGGTGTGAAATGACATCTTGCTGTAGTTTTAATTTTCATTTCTCTGATGACTAATACTGTTGAGTAACTTTTCATATGCTTACTGGCCTTTCATATATCTTTTTTTGTGAAATGTCTGTTCAAGTCTTTTGCTTATGTTTAAAATTAAGTGCTTTGGTTTTTCATGTTAATTTGTAGGAGTTCTGCAATTTATTTCTGTACTTGTCTTTTTACCTCTTTACTCTCTAAATTCCTTGAGATATTTTACCAAGGATTATCTTATCTCACTGTAGAGAGATATTTCTCTCTACAGTGCTCACCACAATTCTTTGTCAGTAGCAGGTACTTAAAATTTATTGGATTGTCAGCAAGTGCTAGGCTCTGCCTGTATAGTATAGTGGTATAACTTGTTGATTTTCTTAAAATAAGTTTAAGTCAAGTTTATATGTTTAAGTTTTTGATTGACAGCTTCTTTTACTTCTCAGCTTTTGAATTTGACATTAATCTTTTCCAGTATCTTCACCTTTGGCAAACGTTCAGTGTATTTATTTCCAAATGTTTTAAGCCAATCTTGCATATTCTACTTGAGTTTGGAAACTACAATAAACTTTATAGTTAATCTTTATAAGATTAGGAAAATATGAAGTATTCATGATAGGTGGTCTCTTCTAGAAGTTAAAATATTTATAGTCTTAAAAAAGAGAACATTATGTACTAAGAAACATCTTATGTTTTTCTCCTATTCTGAAGTTTATGAGACATTTCTTAACCGAGAACTGGAGCCTAAAGGGCAGAAGGAAGAAATAGAAATACTTTTATTTGAAGATGAAGATGGTTAGCATTAACAAAGAGAATATCTGAGGCTTTTAAAATCTTGTCTCCCTTCCAAGTTTGTCAGCCAGAGCATTATAAATGTATGTACTACTTTGAAAGAACACCTGCAATGATGTCATTTCATATTCTTAAATTAGTTTCTAGACAGACTGGCGAGCTCGGGAAAGCCAGAGAAATATTTCCACTCATCCATTTGAACTTTGTCCCAGACTCTTTGCTCTTGGGTATTATCCCATGTTTTAGAGAAACTCTTCATATTGATTCAGAGAAGCATAATGTTGAATCTTGAAAATTATAAGTAGCCAACAAATTTATTATATTTCACTTGATTGGTTTTAAACTCAATTCAAAATTTTTTCAGACCTCAAAAGTCATATTTGCTTGTTGCAGTAATAGAGCATAAAAGTACAGAGAAAATGAAAATGATCTGAAAATCTACCTCCATAAAAATAATAATTATTATTAAAATCTCTTAGGTTTATCTGAAATCTTTTTTATTTTTATTTTCTTGGGACTTTATATCATCTCTATTCTACAAAAAGGAATCACAGTGAATATACTCTTACAGATTCTGGGTTTTATTTATTCAGTTTTGTTTTTTCCAGAACAATTTTCACACAGCATTGCAGATTTTTAATGGTTGTGCTTGTTTTAATGTGCTTTTTGCCCATTATGTTTGTGTTGCATCTCCGTCAAGCTTTGTTGTTTTCTTCATGTTGTTAATAAGAAATCTTTTCCATCCATGACAGTATGCTTTCTGTTAGCTTCTTGTTGGTATATGTAGAAGCTATTGACTGTTATACATTTATTATTTTAAAAATCTGGCTCTTTTGCTAGGCTTTCTTTTAAGTTCCAAGTGTTTCAGAGTTAATTCTCTTAGATATTTAGGTTACCTAATCATATCGCTGGTATATAATACAATATTTGTCTCCTCCTTCCCAACAGTTATAGTCCCCAGTTCTCTTTCAGATCTTATTACATGAGTCAGATCTTCTTAAGCAACATGAAATACTAATGCTTGAAGCAGCCATGCCTGCTCTGTTTCTGATTTTAATAGGAATACCTTCAGTGATTCACTATTAAGTAAGATGTTGGCCATTTGTTTATGTAATTATTATGGTGTTAAAGAAGCATCCTTTTGTCCTATTTTTCCCTTAAGGATATTTTATAATTTGGGGATGTGTTTTAGGTGTTATTTATGCCCTTTAAGCCATTATTAAAACGGGGTGCTACTGACATAAAGTATTATAATGTCAAATTTCCTAATAGTGAACACTTTTGCAATCCCAGGCTAAGAAAGGCTTTCCTTGATCCTGATAGAAAGTTCCTTTAAGATACTATTTATTTTGAAGCTACTTTATTTAAGATTTTTAAATTACTCCTATGTGAGGCTGGTTTATAGTTTGCTTTTCTTTTGTTATCTTTGTTAGGTGCTGGAATCAGGGTTAATGTACCATCATGAAATAGACTGTGTAGCTTTCTATCTTTTTCTATGCTTTGGAATACTTGATATGACCTAATTCCTTAAAAATTTAAAAGAAACCTTTAAGATGCATAACTTGTATTTTATATTTCTTCTGTGGGTAGTAATCTATTAACATTTAAAATTTCTTCTTAGGTCAATTTTGGTAATAAGCCCAGAAAATTATGCCCCCTCCCCTTTTTAAAGATTTTCAATTATATTTTGCATGGAATAGAATATCATAATTTTCTATCAGGTTTGTTTTCACCTCAGTTTCATTTTTAAAAACCTTTTTATTATTAAAAAACTTGGAGAGAATATTACAATGTAGTACCGTTCCACCCTCTGGCTTCAATAATGATCAACTCATGGACAACTTTATTCTATCAATACCCTCATTCACTTGCTCACCTACTGCCCCCTCTCCCTCATTATTTTGAACAAATCTTATCATCATAATTTTATCTGTAGCTCTTTCAGCATTTATCTCTAAAATACAAAGACTCTAAAAAATAATAATATTACTACTCACCTAAAACATAAATAATAATTCTTACTATCATCAAATATCCATTCTATGTTCACCTTTCTCCAATTATCTTTTGCATGTTTATGATTTGTTTGAGTCCATACTTTAAAATTTGTTGATAAGTCTCCTACATTTCTTTGATTATATATTTCTCCCTCCAACTCTCTTTGCCTTGAAATTTCTCACGTCTAATTTCTTATTTGCCACTTCTTTTCTTGAAATGGCATATATTTGGTTGAAATTTATTTATTTGACTTTTTTCTCATTTCTATATTTGCTCATTTTCCCCTGTTTTCTTGATTATATTTGCCTAGAGTTTATCTATTATATTTTTTAAAGAATCAAGTACATATTTAATTACATCAACTCTGACGCTGTAATCTTTTCCTCCTCCCAAACATATTTATGTTACTGCAATTTTAGTTTCCTTACACTCCTTCCTTATCTCACCAAACCTGTTTATCTGTTTATCTCCTCATCTTATAGTCTTGGCTCATCTTACTTTTTTTTTCTTTTTAAGAAAGTGATGTTTATTTTTCATCAACTTTATTTCCATTGTCTGTGGAAGAGCAGCGAGGACCACTCAGTTGCACTGCAGCCCTGTCTTCAGGGGCAGGCGGGTGCTCCAGTCTTCAGTAGGGAGCTGCTGGACAGGCACAGAGGGTAACCATGTAGCTTCAGACCAGCCTTCCACCTTGGATGGAGTAGTAAACTTGGGAGCTGGATGGTCCATCCAACCTTCCCATCTTGCCACGATTTCTATAGAAGTAGAGATTGGATCTGACCTCCCATGGGTGCTCCAGGAAGATGGTGCCACATGCGTGCAGGACACCCTGGACCACGGTCCACCACATCAGACGCACGGAGCGAGCTCCAGGCCATTTTTCACACATTTTAATCCTTCCTCAAAGCTCTCATACATTACAATGACTATTCCCCTGACTCACTGGGCCACAGACTCTTGTGGAGCTGGTGAAAAACTTGCCTCTCACACAGTATACTACCTACCATCTTTCTGCTTTTATTTTTATTTATTTTAAAACATTTATTCATTTATTATTTATTTATTTATTTATTTTGGCTGTGCCGTATCTTAGTTGTGGCATGTGGGCCCTTAGTTGTGGTAGGCATGCGAGATCTAGTTCCCCGACCAGGGATTGAACCTGAGCCCCCTGCATTGGGAGCGCAGAGTCTTACCCACTGGACAACCAGGGATGTCCTATCTTTCTGTTTTTAATGCTCATTGTTTTTACTCTTTCACCCTAGCCTGTTGTTAGATTTTGATTTTCTTATCCTGTTTCATGGAGGTACCACCTTCTTGTATTCTACCAAGGATAGAAAACTATTTCCAAACTAACATTTCTTTTTTCTGTAGTAAATCATTTTCAGAAATTTCTTCATCCTCCTCTGAGTCTTCAGGATTGTGGTTTCTTTCAACGTTTTTGAATTTTATTCAAATTGGTACCATATCGATTTTTTTCCTTTTAGAAATGAAGTACTCTTCCAAGAAGAAACATTTATTTAGGCTTAAGGATGGCCTACAGAAAAACGTATTGACTGCCCTTTCATTGTGGATGAGATCGCTGGTTATATTGGTCAAGGCTCATAGTGACAGATAACAGAATGCATTCTAGTTAGCATAAAAAGTGATTTATCAGATGATATTATGAAGCTTACAGAATCTCAGTGAGACCCAGGGCATGAGATTTGTTTACTACACAATCAGAAACAGTGGCAACCAAGGGAAATGACCAACAGTGTATGGAACTTTTCTAGTGGAAACCTCACTGTTGTCACCACTTACTGCTCAGTACCTAAGATATTAGGAGCCAGACTTCAGAAACTCTGCCAGAGCTGCCCCAGGAGAACCAATGTGCCTATCACCTTGCTTGCGAAGACCCCTAATTTCCCTGTGCTTGGCCACTGCCTCACATTACTGGCATCCTTCTAGTGTCATGCAGGTATCTACTTGACAGAAATTAAGTCACATACACCATCCTGGCTCTTCTAAATGAGGTTTTTAGTTTCCTAGCATCTGTAATTCTGGAAGGCTCACTAAAAGGCAGTAGGAATGGCATTTGAGTGAACCTATGAAAAATCTACTGCACTAAATAAGTTTAGTGATAGATGGAACACATCTAGCCACAATCCCAGATCCAGGAGGTCTTCATCTCTGGTGGGTTTTGCTGCATAGGAACTGGTCTTCACAATAAACCACTGATTTCCTGATACTCTGTACCAAAGAAGGATATGAAAAAACTACAGTTCCTTCTCACACTAACTCTAGGGCTTCTCCTGCCTGAATCTTCTTCCCCTGAACTTTATTTTCTCAAATGAAATTTTTTACCAGCAATCTCTCCCCAAACCCTCCATGCCACAAACCTCCACACTCACTAGTCTTTTGAGACTTTCATTTTCTGGGTGGAACTATAAATATGTGGGGATACAAAGGAGAAATTAATTCTGACCATAACATAGGAGTGGACCAGCTGCACCATTTCTGGTTTGGTACAGATCCTGGATACATTAGCTGGAAACAGAATTGGTGCAAGGATGGCCTTGAGTAAATTAATTGACTTTGTTTGAAGGCTAAGTTACCTGTTAGCGTATTTCTAGGGATAATGTCCTATGACTTTATGAAATTTGAAAGTCATTCATTTACATATTAGAAGAGTGTATTTTCTTTCTTGACAAAAATGATATATGACTTTTCAACAAATGGTGCTAGAACAACTGGATATCTACATGCAAAAGAATAAAATTGGAACCCTATCTCACAACACACACAAAAATTAACTCAAAATGAATCATAGACTTGGATGTAAGCACTAACACGATAAAACTTTAAAAAAAGAAAACAAAGGAGTAAATCTTTTTGACCTTGAATTGGCAATAGTTTTCTTAGCTATAATACCAAAAGCACAAGTGACAAAAGAATACATATATAAGTTGGGCTTCATGGAAATTAAAAAAAAAACTTTGTGCTTCAAAGCACAAAATGCCCAGAATGAGAGAAAATACTTGCAAATCACATATCTGATAATGGACCTGTATCTAGGATACATACAAGACTCTGACAACTCAATAATAGAAAAATAATCCAATTTTTAAAAATGGGCAAATCATTTAAGTAGACTTTTCTGCAAAGAAAATATACAAATGACCTAGGATGCTCAACATCATTAGTTGTTCAAGAAATGCAAATCAAAACTAAAATTCGACACACACAGTAGGAAGGCTAAAATTTTTTAAAAACAGAATTTGGCAAGAACTTGGAGAAATTAGAACCGTCATTCATAACTGGTAGTGTGTTTTTCTTTTTTTAATTTTTTAAATAGTGAACTACATTTATTGATTTCCTTTTTTTTTTCCTTTTTTTGAAGTATAGTTTAGTTGGTAGTATTTTAAAATAGTGCAGGACAGTGACTTTGGGAAAGAGTTTGGCAGTTCCTCAAAAATTGAAACAGAAAGTTACCATATGACCCAGCAATTCGAGGACCTACTCCATGTGGATTGAAAACATATAGCCACACAACAATCTATACACACATGTTTATATAAGCATTATCTGTAATAGCTAAAGCATAGAAGATCACAAATATCCATCAACTGATGAATGGATAAATAAATATTTACTGGAATATTTCTCAGCAATAAAAAGGAATGAAGTACTTATACATACGGAATATGGATGCATTTTGAAAAGACATTTATTTATTTATTTGGCTGGGCAGGGTTTTAGTTGCAGCATGCGAGATCTTCATTGCTGCACGTGGGATCATTAGTTGTGGCATGCGAACTCTTATTTGCAGCATACAAACTCCTAGTTGAGCCATGTGGGATCTAGTTCCCTGACCAGAGATTGAATCCGGTCCCCCTGCACTGGGAGTGTGGAATCTTGGCCACTGGACCACCAGGGGAGTCCATGAATATGGATGCATATTGAACTCATTATGCTCTGTGAAAGGAGCCAGTCACAAAATACCAGATATTGTATGATACTGTTCATAGTAAAGGGTCATTATAGGCAAATTCACTGAGACAGATAACAGATTAGTGGTCACCAGGGGCTTGGAGGAGGGGAGCAAGGAGAGACTGTTAATGGGTACCGTGTTTATTTTGAGGGTGGTGGAAATGTTTCAAAATAACAGTGATGGCTGCACACATTTGTGAGTACAATTGGCCCTAAAACAACATGGGTTTGAATTGTGTGGGTCCATTTCTACATGTTTTTTTTCTCAATGGTATAGAATTACATGATCCACGGTTGGTTGAATCCACAGAAGCAGAACTGCAGACACAGAGGGCTGACTATGAAGTTATACATGTATTTTCAGTTGCAGCAGGTTGACTCCCCTAACCATTGCATTGTTCAAGGGTCGACTGTACAGTATATGAAAAACCACTGAATTATACACTTTTAAAAGGTGAATTTTGTGGTATGTGAATTCCATCTATTAAAAAAGTAATGCATGAGATTTGAATTTCACAAAGTTTATTCATGATATGCTCATGGCATGAAGTACAGTCCTAGCTTCAGCTAAAAAGTTAATTGAAAAAGAAAATAAGAAATTGAAGTTCCAAATTAAAAAGTTTTTAAGAAGCAAACCAAGAGAGAGCAGAAGAAAGCAAATAATAAAGATAAAAGCCATCATTAATGAGATAGAAACTTAAAAAAATAGTATAAATAATAAATTCAAATGTAGTTCATGGGAAAAAAACCAACAAAGAACAAAGTGGACATTAGCTACTTAAGAAAAAAGGGAGAAACACAATTATAAACACAATGACAAGGCGAAAATAATTAATGAAACCAAGGAAGTTAAAATATAATGAGAACTATCTCTGGCCAAGAGGGAAGACAAGGCTCAGATTTACCCTCTCGCTGTAAACAATTTGAAAACTGGACAAAATAGATTAGACAACTGTTTTCAGACATTAGACAATAGATAGCATAGTACTATGACCCCTACTAATAGCCTTACAATTGCCCCAGCTTTCTACCTCCAGACATTTTTCAGACCATAGGTGACAGAGGGGCAACCAAGACAGAGCCCAGTGCCCTCATGAGTTGAAGAGATAGAGATCAGAATTTAAGGAGGCTGGGGCTACATGAAGTCATAGGCAGATTCCCAAATAGGAAAGAGCTACTCAGAAAAAGAGCTGCAGAAATCTACACAGAGTCTCCTTAGGTGTTTGCTGAGTATTAGGGTGCTTCTGGGTACAGTGAACCTTGACAGAGATAGGCCAAGAATGACCAAGTGTTGTAAGCTGACAGAGTATCAGAGTCACACAGGGAAGGAAGTGGACTATTTAAATTCTGACCAGTCAGAGTGGAGGGTCCTCGGTACCAACCTGGTGCATTCATTGAAGACCCCAGAGTAGTCACACCATATCAGTAGGACTGAACTCTTTGTGGAGTGAGGTTACTCTAGACCTTCCCTAGCAAAGCTTAAAACCAGAGCTCACAGGGATCAATCTGATCTTCAAGTAACTTTTCTCCTTCCAAAACAAAGTCCATCACTCTATACAGGAAAGCAACAAAATCTAGACACAAAAACATAAAATTTACAGTATCCTGCAAAAATTACAAAAAGCCAAAAAAAGTCCAATAACTAGGATAAATATCAGTCTTTAGAAGCAAACCAGAAATTACAGAGATGATAGAATTGGTAGACAAGGACATCATAACTAGATTTTAATATTTAAAGGAACATATAATGAGAAGAGAAATGAAATACATTTAAAAGAACTAAATGGAAATTAAAGAGATGAAGCATATAATAGAGGAAATTTAAAAACCATTAGTGGAAGGAATAATAATAGTACATTAAATACTTCAGAAGAAAAGGTCAATGAACTTGTAGATATAACAATAGAATTTACACAAAATGAAGCATAGAGAGAAAAAAACTGAAAAAAAAAAAGCTGAGCTTCAATTATCTGTGGAAAAATTTCAAGCCCTCTAACATGATGGTAATTGAAATCTCTGAAAGAGGAGAAAACAGAAAATTATTTGCAGAAATAATGCCTCCAAATTTGATGAAAAGTATTTAGTCAGAGAAGCTCAACAAATCCAAACTAGGATACACACACACACACACACACACACACTACACCATAAAACATCACAATAAAATAGCTGAAAACCAGTGACAGAAAAATTGTAAAAGCAGAGAGAGAAGATGGACATATGTACAAAGGAGAAAAGGTAAGAATGACTGCAGTTTCTTGTCAGAAACTATGCAGTCCAGAAGACAAAAGAATGATATATTAAAGAAAGAGAGATAGAGTGATGATGATAGATAAATAGATAGATAGATAGATAGATAGATAGATAGATAATAAATCCTGTCACCTATAATTCTATATTCAGGGAAAATAATGGAAGTTATTATTCCATTAAAAATGGAAGTAAAATAAAATTTTTTTCAGACAAACATAAACTGCAATAATTCACTTCTAGGAGATCAGCTATACAATAAATTGAAGCCAAGTTCTTTGTATCACAGGAATATGAAACATGTGACCACATGAAAGCTTAGACCTATATAAAGACATGGAGAATGCAAAAAATTGGCAAATATGTGGTAAATATAATTTTTTTGCCTCATTTAAAAATTCTTTTAAAAGATAATTGAATATTGAAAGCAAAATGTAAAAAATGTATTGTGGATTTAATATGTGAGAAATAAAATGTGACAATAACAAAATAGCAAGAAAAAAATAGAAGTATAATGTTTTAAGAATTGTGTATTGTACATGAAGTGGCATAATATTATTTCTATATGGTCTGTGATATGTTAAAGTTGAATATTGTAAGCCTTAGAGTAATTGCTTTAAAAATAATAAGGGACATCCTTGGGAGTCCAGTGGTTAAGACTTTGCCTTCGAATGCAGGGGGTGTGGGTTCAATCCCTGGTTGGGGAGCTAAGATCCCACATGCCTCAGGGCCAAAAAACCAAAACATAAGACAGAAGCAATATTGTAAGAAATTCAATAAAAACTTTAAAAATGGCCCACTTCAAAAATAATAATAGGACTTCCCTGGTGGTGCAGTGGTTAAGAATCTGCCTGCCAATGCAGGGGACACGGGTTTGATCCCTGGTTTGGGAAGATCCCACGTGCTGTGGAGCAACTAAGCCCACATGCCCCAACTACTGAGCCTGCTCTCTAGAGCTAGCGCACAATAACTACTGAGCCCACGCACCACAACTACTGAAGCCTGCATGCCCTAGAGCCCATGTGCTGCAACTACCAAGCCCATGGGCCTCAACTACTGAAGCTCCTGTGCTCTAGGGCCCATGTGCCACAACTACCGAGCCCGTGTGCTGCAACTACTGAAGCCCATGCACCTAGAGTCTGTGCTCCACAAGAGAAGCCACAGCAATGAGAAGCCCACACACCACAATGAAGAGTAGACCCTGCTCACTGCAACTAGAGAAAGCCTGTGTGCAGCAACAAAGACCCAATGCAGACCCAAAGCAGCCAAAAATTTTTTAAAAAATAATAATAAAACATGAAAAATATAGCCTATCAGGCAATAGTGAATATAAATAGAGTGGTAAAAAAAATTATACATTTAATCCAAAAGAAAGTAAGAAAAGAGAAAAAAAGAAATAAAAAAGGGATGAGACAAATATAAAAAAGTAGCAAGATAACCAATTTAAATTCAACCATAGGGCTTCCCTGGTGGCGCAGTGGTTGAGAGTCCGCCTGCCGATGCAGGGGACATGGGTTCGTGCCCCGGTCCGGGAAGATCCCACATGCTGCGGAACGACTAGGCCGGTGAGCCATGGCCGCTGAGCCTGCGCGTCCGGAGCCTGTGCTCCGCAACAGGAGAGGCCACAACAGTGAAAGACCCATGTACAGCAAAAAAAAGAAAAAAACATATATATGTAAATTCAACCATAATGATAACACATGTAATAGTCTACACTCCAAAGACAGATATTCTAAGGTTAAAAAACAAAACTGTGTGTGATCTCCAAAAAATCTACTTTAAATGTGATGACAAAGATATGTAAGAATAAAAAGACGGAAATAGATATACCATGAAAAGAGTAAACAAAATAAAGAGTAGCTTCATTAACTTTTAAGAGAAGACGGACTTCGGAAGAAGAATTATTAATATGGGTAAAGAAGATTGTTTCATACAGATAGAGGTCAATTTACCACAAAAGCATAACAATCCTAAATGTGTGCATATACAAAAACAAAGTTAACGGGCCTCATAGACTAGGCAGAGCAACTTTTTAGTTGGAAATTTTAGCATTCCTTTCTTAATAGTTTATAGAACAAGTAAACAGATACTAAATAAGGATATTATTCACCAACTTGACCTAAAAATGTCTACCCACACCAGCAGAATAAACCATTCTTTTCAAGTGCACATGGAACATACACCAAGATAGACCATATGCTAAGTCACAGAATAAGCCTCAACAAATTTTTTTTTTTTTTTTGGCTGCATTGGGTCTTCATTGCAGTGCATGGGCTTCTCATTGCTGTGGCTTCTCTTGCAGAGCACAGGCTCTAGGCACATGGGCTTCAGTAGTTGTGGCTCGTGGGCTCTAGAGCACAGGCTCAGTAGTCGTGGCGCACGGGCTTAATTGCTCCGCGGCATGTGGGATCTTCCTGGACTAGGGCTTGAACCTGTGTCCCCTGCCTTGGCAGGTGGATTCTTAACCACAGTGCCACCAGGGAAGCCCAACAAATTTTAAAAGGATTGAAATCATACAAAGTTTATCCTTTGCTTAACAACAGAATTTAGTAAGAAATCAACAACAGAAGAATATCTGGAAAATCTTCAAACATTTGGAAATTAAACAGCATACGTCTAAATAACACATGGGTCAAAGAAGAAACTACAAGGAGGATTAAGAATATTTTGAACTAAACAAGAATAAAAATACCAGCAAAATTTGTGAGGTATAGCTTAAAAAAATGAATTAAACTTCCATCTTAAGATGTTAGGAAAGAAAAAAATGCAAATTAAATCCAAAAATCAGAAGCAGAAAATAATAAACATAAAAGTAGAAATCAATGAAATGAAAAACAACAGCAAAATAACAACATGAACGAAACCGAGAGTTGAGTCTTTGAAAAAAAAATACACAATGAAATTGATAAACCTTTAACTAGACTTATTCAGAAAAAAAGAGAGAAGACACAAATTACCACTTCAGGAATGAAATAGAAGCATCACTACAGACACTATAGGCTTTAAAAGGATAAAAATAATATGAGCAATATTACTCCAATTACTTTAATAACTTAAATTATATTTTTTTTGTCACAATATTACTTTGGTTGTATTGAAGAGTGTCCTTATTTTTAGTATATACATGCAGAAATATTGGAAGGGCAACTCACTTTCAAATGATTAAACACAATTTTGATGGTTGGTGAATTGAAATTTTGAATCTCACTGGCTGGTGTACAAATGTTCATTGTGTTCTTTCTTTCCCTTTTCTGTGTACTTGAACATGTTCATACTACGAAATTGGGAAAAAGAAATCCAGCATAAATACTTGTCAGCAGAGAGGTTCTCACTCCAGATTCTTCACTTGAAATAGGCTGATGGTGGGAAGGACGGTGTCCTGACCTTTTTTCCCAGAGGGCGGTGTTGTGACCTTCCCTCTGTGTCAGGATGAAGCTTCTTGGTGGGGATGCTGGTGGGCTGTGGAAACTCCTATAAGACAAACACAGAGAAGAAGGACCTAGATCACTGGGTGACCAGTCTTGCCCTTTCACCAACAGCAAGAGCCAAGAAAAATATTTAGTAGCTTAATCTAGAGGTTTAGCTACTAACAACAACTTGGGAAATGCCTGGGGGAGTCAGTCTTGGGCCTTGTTCTGTAAACAGAGGCCTGACATACTTAATTGGTCCCAGAGGTTGGAAAAGGAGGCCTTGACTCACACAGACATGAAACTTAGCCTAATTAAATACTAATTACTCATAAGAGCCTTGTTTACCTAAACTTCCCATAAACCAAGTTTGGTATGAAATGAGAGCAGGCATAAAGGAGCAGAATCACTGCTCGGAAAGTGACATCAATTCAGTCCTTTTTTCAGAAATGGTGTTGCTAATTGCACAAGAATCAACAATACATGAGTTGATAAATCCCACACTTAGGGGCTGTGAACAGCTTTCCTACATTCCTAGGGAGCTCTATGTTTGGAATGGGTACAATGAAAGGAAGAATAGTTGGCCATCTGAAGCCACTTTGGATGAAAGAAGCAGAATTCTCCGTATTTCTATATATCGCTGTAATGAGAGAATCTGTCAAGGACATGAATGATTGCATGCTTACGACTCTAGTAAGATATCAGGAAAAGAGGCCTGGTAATGCGAGTTTCCCCTTGGCCTTGGGTGCTGGCTGATGTTCGGGCATCCAGCCACCCTCTCTGTCTGAGTGGAGACCTGAGAAGGAGCCAGAGGGAGGAACAGCATTAAAACTTCCTTGCGGGACGAAAACGAACCACTTGCTACTTAACTTTTTATGGTCCATTTGTTCAAGAAATGGAGCGTCTCAATCACGAATGCTGTTATAGACACTAGATACAGTGGAGAAAAAGACAAATTAAATTGCTGTTTTTATGCAGCTTACGTTGTGGTTGAAGTCATAAAATCAAAATTATTTAAATAAGAAAAAAAATATGTGAGGAAAGCTTTGGACTTAGAAAATCTGGTCTCTCATCCCAGCGTTGCAGCTAGTTGCTGGGGACCCTGAGTGATGAGTCCTTTGACCCCCGCTTTAGACCTTAAGGTCTCATTTATCTTGGGTGGAAATGACCACATTTCCCAAAACAGCCCTTCCAGCCCGATCTTTGTAAGGGGAGATCTGAGTACAGTCCAGTGGGGAAGGGCTGGGCTTTGAAGTAAAGCATTTGGGCTGCTCAGTGATTGAATCTCTGATCTTGGTCAAGTCATTTAACCTCTCTGAGTTTAGTTTTCTTGCTGTGAAATGAGATGATAATGTTTGTTCAGTTGAGATCCCACAGGCAAGACAACACTCTGCTCCTGACGTGCCCTCGTACCTGGTACCTGGCCGCAGCTCCCCTGGGGAGCTTACCTGTGAAAAAGGTTTTGCAGGGCAGAAACAATGGTCATTTTATTAGTGAAGCAACCCAGAAAGTGGGCAATTTCCCCCCAGTCGCCCAGCCTAAGAAGGTTTGGCTCATAATGGAAAAGGCGTCCCACCCCCCTCCCTCATTCTGAACATCTGTGGTCTGAAGAACTGGAAAATTACCTTCAAATGAGAAAAAAATCCCTGGCGGCACGTACTTTCATTATCCACACTGAGTTTGTGCTCCTTTTGGAAAATGTGTCCAGTTGAACACGTCGGGGCCATTTTTCACACGGCCTGTCCTGGCTCTGAGAGACCAGCAAGAGGGGCAGAGGGACCTGGGCTTGGGCTGCTGTGCACCAGCTGTACCCCTCGGGGTGACTCTAGTAGAGGCCGGCCCTCCCGCGTCCACATGTCAGGGGACGATTCCTGCGACCACGGACAACTGACCCCCCAGGGGCCTTGTGGTAGAAACCTCGAGGGCAAGGCTGCAGCAGTGGTTCAACACAATAGCATCATTTCTTCTAATTTCCAGAACATGATAGATGATTAACAACACAAGACTGGGATCCAGCACTTACAGAGAACCTGCAGAAATCACTAAGAAAGAGACAAGCGAACCAATTAAAAAATGGGCAAAGGTCCTGAGCCGTTGCTTTACAGTAGAGCAGGGTCCACAAATGAAGGCGCCTCAGGCCAAATCCCACCCCCCAGCCTGGTTTATAAATAGTTCTATTGGAAGAAAGCCACACCGTTCACTCCCATGTGGTCAAGGGCTGCTTTTCTCTACAGCAGCGGGGCTGATGAGTTGGGGCAGAGACTGTGTGGACAGCTGGGGCTCTCAGACGTCTGTGGCTGAAATGCAGAGTGATACCACCCTGGAAACTGTTCTGCTGTATCCCCTACAGGTAAACACACGTGCTTCCATGACCAGAGGTTCCTGGGTGTGTGTAACTCAGGTGAGATGGGGGCTCAGGCCACCAACAGACACTCGTGAGAATATCCATAATCATCGTCATGTATAATAGTCCCAAACATGAGCTAACCCAAATGGTCATCAGTTGTAGGACAAGTTGAATCAACTGTGCTATATTCACATAATGGGACGGTACACAGTAAACAAACAAACAGTTGTTCCAGGCGAGGACACGTCACAGACACAGTGTCGAGTGAAGAAAGACCCCAGCGCGTGTACTGTGTGAACCCACCTGCAGGAAGTCCAGTGACACGTGGTGCTGGGTGTCGGGACAGAAGCCGCCTCCAGCCTGGGGATCCTTGGTGGGGGTTGCTATTGACCAGGGGGCCTGCTGGGGCCTGGAAAGTTCTACATATTGCTCGGGGAGGTGTCCCATGCTGGAGACGTATGTTAAAGGTCCCTGAATGGTACCCCGAACATTCAAGCACCTGCAGTGCAAGTGTGGTATCTCAATAAAAAAGAAGAAGATTAAAGAAAAGAAAGACTGGGAATCCTTTTGGACTTGAATCTTAATACCAGCAGTGGCCTCTGCAGAGTGAAGTTTTTTTTTTTTTTTTAACATCTTTATTGGAGTCTAATTGCTTTACAATGGTGTGTTAGTTTCTGCTTTATAACAAAGTGAATCAGTTATACATATACATATGTTCCCATATCTCTTCCCTCTTGCATCTCCCTCCCTCCCACCTTCCCTATCCCACCCCTCTAGGTGGTCACAAAGCACCCAGCTGATCTCCCTGTGCTATGTGGCTGCTTCCCACTAGCTATCTATTTTATGTTTGGTAGTGTATATATGTCAATGCCACTCTCTCACTTTGTCACAGCTTACCCTTCCCACTCCCCCTATCCTCAAGTCTGGTCTCTAGTAGGTCTGTGTCTTTATTCCCGTATTACCCCTAGGTTCTTCATGACTTTTTTTTTTCTTAGATTCCATATATATGTGTTAGCATACGGTATTTGTTTTTCTCTTTCTGACTTACTTCACTCTGTATGACAGACTCTAGGTCCATCCACCTCACTACAAATAATTCAATTTTGTTTCTTTTTATGGCTGAGTAATATTCCATTGTATATATGTGCCACATCTTCTTTATCCATTCATCCGATGATGGACACTTAGGTTGCTCCCATGTCCTGGCTATTGTAAATAGAGCTGCAATGAACATTTTGGTACATGACGATTTTAGAATTATGGTTTTCTCAGGGTATATGCCCAGTCGTGGGATTGCTGGGTCGTATGGTAGTTCTATTTGTAGTTTTTTAAGGAACTTCCATACTGTTCTCCACAGTGGCTGTGTCAATTTACATTCCCACCAACAGTGCAAGAGGGTGCCCTTTTCTCCACACCCTCTCCAGCATTTATTGTTTGTAGATTTTTTGATGATGGCCATTCTGACCGGTGTGAGATGATATCTCATTGTAGTTTTGATTTGAATTTCTCTAATGATTAATGATGTTGAGCATTCTTTCATGTGTTTGTTGGCAATCTGTATATCTTCTTTGGAGAAATGTCTATTTAGATCTTCGCCCATTTTTGGATTGGGTTGTTTGTTTTTTTGTTATTGAGCTGCATGAGCTGCTTTTCAATTTTGGAGATTAATCCTTTGTCAGTTGCTTCATTTGCAAATATTTTCTCCCATTCTGAGGGTTGTCTTTTGGTCTTGTTTATGGTTTCCTTTGCTGTGCAAAAGCTTTTAAGTTTCATTAGGTCCCATTTGTTTATTTTTGTTTTTATTTGCATTTCTCTAGGAGGTGGGTCAAAAAGGATCTTGCTGTGATTTATGTCATAGAGTGTTCTGCCTTTGTTTTCCTCTAAGAGTTTGATAGTTTCTGACATTTAGGTCTTTAAGTCTTTGAGCGTATTTTTGTGTATGGTGTTAGGGAGTGTTCTAATCTCATACTTTTACATATACTTGTCCAGTTTTCCCAGCACCACTTATTGAAGAGGCTGTCTTTTCTCCACTGTATATTCTTGCCTCCTTTATCAAAGATAAGGTGACCATATGTGCGTGGGTTTATCTCTGGGCTTTCTATCCTGTTCCATTGTTCTATATTTCTGTTTTTGTGCCAGTACCATACTGTCTTGATTACTGTAGCTTTGTAGTGTTGTCTGAAGTCAGGGAGCCTGATTCCTCCAGCTCCATTTTTCATTCTCAAGGTTGCTTTGGCTGTTCGGAGTCTTTTGTGTTTCCACACAAATTGTGAAATTTTTTGTTCTAGTTCTGTGAAAAATGCCAGTGGTAGTTTGATAGGGATTGCATTGAATCTGTTAATTGCTTTGGGCAGCAGAGTCGTTTTCACAAGGTTGATTCTTCCAATCCAAGAACATGGTATATCTCTCCATCTGTTTGTATCATCTTTAATTTCTTTCATCAGTGTCTTATAATTTTCTGCATCTACAGGCCAATATCACTGGTGAACATAGATGCAAAAATCCTCAACAAAATACTAGCAAACAGAATCCAACAGCACATTCAAAGGATCATACACCATGATCAAGTGGGGTTTATTCCAGGAATGCAAGGATTCTTCAATATACACAAATCAACCAATGTGATACACCATATTAACAAATTGAAGGAGAAAAACCATATGATTATCTCAATAGATGCAGAGAAAACTTTCAGCAAAATTCACCACCCATTTATGATAAAAACCCTGCAGAAAGTAGGCACAGAGTGAACTTTCCTCAACATAATAAAGGCCATATATGATAAACCCACAGCCAACATCATCCTCAGTGGTGGAGTTTTAACTAGAATTCACACTGCAATACCTTTTAAGCTTTGCCCTAAAAAGAACGAACATTTCAGAATGTACTAAAGTCTTCTGTAGTAACCTGTTTCTCTCCCTCCGCCCCCCGTCCCCACCAAAGCTGAGGACACTAGCTATGGCCCTGGCCTGATCCCTGATGTAGATGTGTTTTGAGGTGACACCTGTGGGGTGTGTGTGTGTGACTCATACTGAGGGGACCAAGGACCGAGGCTTACGCCAGTCCTGCCCTGGTGGCCACGGAGGCCAGTCCTATTCACTGGAAGGCAGATGTTCTGGAGGTGGTGCCTCCCCAGGGTCAGCTGGTCCCATCGTGGGTCCAGGAGGAGAACACAAGGGCCATGGTCTTTCTAGGTGAACCCAAGCCCCACCTTAATGGAGCAAATACCGAGGACCCCCATCATACCTCTGACAGGAAAGCATCCCTACCCCATGATGCCTAGGACCCGGTGGATGCAGGGTCACAGGTGTGAAGGAAGGAAAGCTAAGGCAGCACCTTTTGGTCTCAAAGCAGGTGAATGTTTCCTATTAGGTATTGGGATGATGTCTGCTGCTCTCAGACTGTCCCTGGGAAAGACTCAATGGTTTCCCAATGGTCTCCCATGGGTTGGGATTTTGGGTCCGACTGGATCATCCGGTAGTGGAGGGTGGAGTCACATCGGAAATGTCCTGGTACCTCCCCCATCACTGCACACGCATGTGAAACGCTGCTCAGCTGACGTGCTCACGTAACAGGGCTTGAGGATAGGCAGGTCCATGAACGCCTTTTCCTGGTAGGTTTGACTTAAAGCCACCTCTTCACTCACCCCCAGTGAAGGCGAGGAGCCACACAGAAAGAGAGTCAGTGAGACAGACTCTGAACACGTCCCAACAAGGGAACCTTTATGAGGACATGATGAGGTCACAGATGTGGCAGGACTGCCTCTCCCCACTTTTCCTTCCTGCCCATCCTGGGGCAGAGACGGGCCTCCCAGGAGCCAAGCACAGCAAACAGAACAGAACTCGTCTTCATGGAGCATGTGCAGGATTACACGCAGGTGCAAACTATGAACTCAAGGTCATTGGTTGAGTTCATGATGAATCTGTGTCAATCCCAGGACATTCCTTAGAAGATTACTTTAAAAATATCTAAGGGGTGTGTGTGTGTGTGCGCGCACGTGTGTGTTATTTTTCTGTATTGTTTTACTCTTTCCTTAAAAGTATAAGGAGTAGGACTTCCCTGGTGGCGCAGTGGTTGAGAGTCCGCCTGCCGATGCAGGGGACATGGGTTCGTGCCCCGGTCCGGGAAGATCCCACATGCCACGGAGCGGCTGGGCCCGTGAGCCATGGCCGCTGAGCCTGCGCGTCCAGAGCCTGTGCTCCGCAACAGGAGAGGCCACAACAGTGAGAGGCCCGCGTACTGCAAAAAAAAAAAAAAAAAAAGTATAAGGAGTAGATATCAGACACATTTTTCATTCTATCCTAGGTTCAGGCCAGTTGAATCCCAGCTTAGAGGTTTTGCAAGGCCTCCATTTTGAAGTATCATGTGTCACCGTCTTCATTTCCTGTGGCTGCTATAACAAATGACCACAAGGGTGGGAGGGAGGGAGGCGCAAGAGGGAAGAGATACGGTAATATATGTGTAGCTGATTCACTTTGTTATAAAGCAGAAACTAACACACCATTGTAAAGCAATTATACTTCAATAAAGATGTTAAAAAAAACCCAAAATAACAACAAAAAAAACAAATGACCACAAATGGGGGTGCTTAAAACAACAGAAATTTATTGTCTCCCCGATCTGGAGACCAGAAGTCTGAATCAAGGTGTCGGCAGGGTTGGTTCTTTCTGAAGGCCCTGAGGGAGGAATTGGTCCAGGTCCCTCTCCCAGCATCTGGGTCTCTGCCTCTGTCTTCACGTGGTTTCTTCCCTGTGAGTCTGTTTTCCATAAGAACACCAGTTGCGCAGGATTAGGGGCCCACCCTAACCCAGTATGACCTCATCTTGACTAATGACATCTTCAAGGACCCTATTTCCAATAAGGTCACCTTCTGAGGTTGCAAGTGGACATGAATTTAGGGAGATGCTGTTCAACCCAGCACAGGCATCAAATGTGTCTATCAGTCACCTCACACTGCAGATGGGTGGAAGGACCCACCTGTGACCACATCCTGAAGACAACCTCAGGCAAAGCGTTCTGGAAGGAAAAGTGTGTCATGAGCACGGGTGGGGAGGGCAAGGGCTGGCGAGCAGGTTGCCATGGTGATTGTGTCTCATGTCTACCATGGTTCCCCCAGTTCTCAGGGGGTCCTGCCCTCCCTCCATGGACCATTCACAGTCCACACACTCCCCACACAGGGGTCAGTGCATGGCCAGCAGCCTCTCCTCCTCCCTTGATAGTCTGGGGTCCAGAGATGATGGAGCTGTAGAGCAGCTTGTAGCTCTGGGGGTAGGAAAGGCCTCCTTCCAGGAGGGTGGCTGCCTGGGTGAGCCCCGGGGGAGGGTGCAGATTTGTCGCCCTAGCAATGGGTAGAGGACCCTCTGGGCCTAACTCAAAGTACAGGAGTTCACGCGAGGGGTTAGCCTTTAGTGGTAAGGTAAGAGTTCTGGGCGGAGTTTGATGCCAATTGATGGCAAATCCTCCAGGATTTAGTATCCTCACCATTATGTTATGAACCTGGGAACTGGATGGGGGGTTGCATCTCATAGGTCGTTCTCTAGCAGGGTATGTGGCTGGAGTGATGTAGTCTGTGTTTGGGGGACGGTCAAGGGAACTCCTCCAAGTCTCAAATTCCACAAACACTGTTCCCTACACCTCTCTGTCTCAGAAATTAGTTGATAAGACTTGGCATTAACTTTGCCCAGGAGGAAAAAAATATATATATATATTTATCTGCAGCCTGTTTTTAATAAATCTTAATAGATGGGCTAGGAGCTGCCTTATTGTCTCCTCCCACTCAGAGAGTCCAATGGCGGGTAGAGATTTTATTTCAGCTTAAAGATTCTGTGTGATGCCTGAAATGAGATATTTAGAAGGCGTGTGATATAGACCTGCCCATTAGTTCTAATCTTACAACTACTCGAATCTCCCAGGTTTTGTTCATCCTGACCTCATGATTCAGACTTGAAATTTCACCAGCAGTGGGAACAGCAGAGTATTCAAATAGAAAACCAGTCCCAAACTGGCCATCATTGACACTCATTGACCAAATTGCATCAGTGAGTATTTGCCAAGGTTGAGGTCAGATGTTGGTGTGGGATGAAATGGCAGAAAAACTGTGTTTGTGGATGACGTGAGAGCTCCATGGATCTGTCTGATTAGGTGTCTTGTCTTCCAGCGTTGCTGATAACTTCTAGGGGTCTCAGGATGGGGGTTCCAATCAGGACCAGCTTCTGCCTCTTCCTCAGGTCTGGTTTTGAAGGTCCAGGAGTAACCCTCAGTCAGAAATCCAGAGAGCACTTCACCACCACCACTGTTGGGGACAGAATACCTGGGTCTCGCCCCTTGTGGCCTCTCCTTCCCTAGGAGAGTGGCAGCCCCTCCCCAGAAGCTTCCCTGGCAGGGAGGTGCTCCCTATACACACAGGAGTGGGAGCCCCCAGCCCCAGCCCTGCTCCCTGGAGGAACTGCTGTGGGTCTGATGGGTCATTGGCGAAGGCTGAGCCCTTGTGGTCCCTGCTGTCTTCCCTGGGAAGTTTGGAAGCTGGACCAAACAATCCCCTTCCCTGAGGGCCCACAAGGAGAGTGCAACAGCCTTGGACAGAGGGTGACTCCAGAGGGAGGATGCCTTGCAAACTCAGAAACAGGGATGCTTGTCACTGCTCCTATACTTGTAAAGCATGAGCCCAGGTGTGACCAACTGCACCTTTGAGCTCTCTCACCTTGTCTGTTCTGATGGACGCTGTGACTCTGAACAGAGTGCTCTATTTAAGACAGAGTTTGCTATTGGCAGAATGATTGTAAACATATAACCAATAGGATTCATTCACATGCAACTGATAGAAACTCAGCTCTGTCTGGCTTAAACCTCAAAGGGGACTCAATGGCTCAGGGCATTTAAGAGAGGAGGATATGGGACTTCAGGAACAGCTGGATCCAGGGTCCAGCTCTCAGGACTCTGGCTCTGTCTTTTGGCTTCACCGCTTTCTCTGCAGTAGCTTAGTTCTCAAATAGGAGATCTCCAAAAGGGAGGAGATGACCAATGATGCCCCAGGCTTACAGGATTCTTGGTGCTCATGGTTTCAAACTGAGAGAACTTCCCTCTTTCTTAACATCTGTACTAAGCTGTAAAAGGGGGCTGGGCCCAGGCTTGCAGGAGTCACATGTCCACCCTGTACTTCAGGGCTGGAGGTCATTCCCACTTGGAGGAGGGCAACTCCCAGAAAGCAGGGAAGGAGGCAGTGTTGCGGGGCACCCAGCATCAGGCTTCCACTACCAGTGCTCAGAGACTAGGCTCCCCGAGGGGATGTTCCCTGGCACCTAGTGAGAGTCGGGAGACAGCAATCAGCAGAGGTTGGATGTGACCAAGAGCCTCTAAAAACCGCTGCTTGCTGACCATCTCACAACTCTGAAAACCTGAGAATGTCACCTAAATAACAGGAGAAAGGGCTGCGAGTCCCTCTGCCCTGTCCTGGGTGGCAGGCGCCACGGTGAGTCCAGAGCTTTCTCCAGGCTGTGCCAGCAGACTGGTGCACTTGACATTTAAACCATATTCCAGCCCCGGGTTCCTTTGAGAGACTAGATCATCTCTGAACTGAATATCCAGGTAAATCGAGAGAAAGATTGGGAGAAGATCCCCTCTTCTGAAACGCCTGTTTCTTAGGAGAAGCACAGGGAGGGAGCGGACCAGTCCTCCTCTGTGACTCTGCACCTTCCACGAGGTCCCAGCTCAGAACCAGGGGTGAGTTCTTTCCCGTATCCCCACCCTTCTGACCCCCGCTTGGCGATCACGGAAAAACCCAGGGAGGGATGTGACTTTTCAGGGTCCATAAATGAACTTGGATGGGCAAAAAAAAACCCCACAACATTTTAATTTTCACTAGCTTCCAACTAAAATGTAGCATTTTCTTCATTAATTGAATGGAGGCAACACATTACAGCAGCATTAGCAACACCTGTGATTTTGTCACCAGTCGAAATCACAGGTATTTCATACGGCATTAACGCTGTTGTGAAACCTCGAAACACTGCTTCTGCTCGTAACTGCTTTGAAATTGCAGTAGTTATTAGACCTGCCGCTGATCTTATTCTACAACATGTTAATAAAAAGCACATAGATCACTTTTCCACGACTATATTTCAATATGCATTTCAATGTACAGTAACTGGTTTCATTTGTCATCCTCTGTATTTTATGTTATGCGTTTAAAAATATGATTCTGAGAAGGGGCCCGTGGTCTTCACCAGCCTGCCACTGGGAGCCACAGTACGTCCTATGTGCTGGCACTGTGCTGTGAGTTTTGCAAGTGTTATTAAGAGAATCCCCACAGCTACACTATGAGGTAGGTATGAAGAATTCCCCCATTTAACAGATGAAAAGATTGAGGCTCACAGAGTGGATAAATTCCCCCAGGACTCAGAGTCAGTAAGTGGCAGAGTTGGAATTCAAATCCAGAGAGTCTAGCAGGGAGCTACCTCACCTTCTTGACTCAGAGGTGACGGTCAAGCTCTGGTCCAGGGAGGGGGCAGGTGTCAGACGTGTTCCCAAAGCCCGTGCATCCTCCAACCAGGTTCACAGGAAGGTATGAACAGAGCAGGTGCCTGTGGGCACAGGCGGGGCCTTAGGAGGCACACCCTTGAGGGACGACAGGTGAGAACAAGAGAACGTGCCTCGGGCTATATTCGGGGACCCTTGATTTTTTTCCCAAACACTCCTTGCAGGGTTCCCCAAATTTTCCTATCTGTGATATCTGACCTATACTTAGATATCTGATTTTAGGTATTTTTTTCAAAAGGAGTCATCAGAAATTTTAAAACAATAAAGAGGAGGTGCAATGTTTTAGGCTGGTAATAATATTATCAGTTTCTGATCAGTGAGAGAGGTGATATTTTCACTCTTCCACAAAGATCTCTCCATCCCTGTTGATGACAGAGAACTTGACCCATTTCTTTCTTATTCTTTAAACTGGAAAATCCCAGTTCATAGTTAAAGCTCATGGTTGACAGTGAATAAATAATGGCTCAGAGAGGATTTAAGTTCAAAATGAACCCAAAAACTAGGGAGCGATTTCTCAATGAAGAAGATTCTGCTTCCCTGAAAGATCATGGGAGCATGCTGACTTTTCTCCCCTCCCCTCTACTCCCCTGTCTTTCCTGATGGTTCCTGGCAGGTCCTCAGCTCCCCAGCAGGTCTCTCCCCACCCCGAAGCTCCTCTCCCTGAATCACACATCAGCAGGGTTTACTTGAAATGATTATTGAACATTGCTTAGAAATGGAAACCAACCAAGGAGAGGTGAGTAAAATATCCAGCTCCCCTGCTTTCTCAGTGGGAAACACTGAACGCAGCCCTTTTCCCTGTAATTTCATGAGCATATTTGCAGGTGCTCCCGGGTGGGGAGAACTTCTCCATGTGTCTCCAAGTGCCTGGTGCCCATCGCATGCTCAGTCTGGGTGGGGTTGGGATGGATGTCGGGCAGGTGACCTGGATTGAGGTGGGAAGAGGAGGTGAGGAAGGGAAGGAGTGATGGAGGTGGGAAAGGGGAGGAAAGAGACAGGAGGGGAGGGAGGGGAGGCGGGAAGCACCTGGAGACAAAGACGGAGCCAGGGGATCAGAGAAGGGAAGGGGCGGAGACGCTGCTCTTCACAGACTCGGGTTCACATCCTGCTCTGGCCTCACCAGCTACTGAATCTGACCTGTTTCTCACCTGGAGACTGGAGACCCTGCGCAGACCTCATAGGATCGGCATGAGGGTGGTCCCCTCTGTGTGTAGACAGGGAGGTGGGCGCCCAGACAGTGGACACGCAGGTGATGTGGGCCTGACGTCATCTGTCACCTTGAGCTGCTGCTCACCTGGGCTTCGAGGACAGAACATTCTCCAGTGTCTGATCTCTGTCCATGTGTTGCCATGGGAACCCTCTCCCCGTCCTCTACCTGCTCTTCACTCTGAACCCATCCTGGCCCTTCGGGATCAGATGCCCGCAGCCGCCACCAGCCAGGAGCTGTGGCACCAGAGATGGTGTCATGGCCCCCAGAGCACCTGGGACAACCCAGCTGCAGGTCAGCACTTTTCCTCCCTGAAGCTCTCAACACAGGATCCTGAGCCCCCTTGTCACCTGTTGGCCCCAGTCCCACAGGAACCAAACTGGGGGTGTCGGTACTCAGCATCCTATCGTTTCACCTCGTTCCGTGAGCGTTCTCATTTTTAGAGCGACCCGAATATCACCAGGGGAGCCCAGACTTTCTGCACTTGTCTCCCTATTCCTGAGCTCAAGGCGGCGTGAAAAGTGGGTTTATCATTTCATTGGCAGCATCGTCCTTACTAAAAACCCCACCCCCTGCACCTCCTGCCATCGTTTCCTGGCTTCCTCACCGTCACAGCTTAGAGACAATAAATAACTTATCCAAACAATCTTTGGCATCGTTCAGCCCTGAAACCAGGCCACGCCATAATCCGGGTGGGAGTGGCCAGTAAAATTACTACCTCGGTCCCCTGTTCTTAATAACTATCTTTTCTGTGTATAAGA